>NW_012101854.1:2432556-2536535 GCF_000951045.1 Mandrillus leucophaeus
AGACTCAGCACCTCCCATTATTTTCCAGTATATATATATATATATATGTGATTTTTCCCCTCAGGCTTGAAAAAATAGTTTATTTGTAATTCAGCTTTTCTGGTAGCAATGAACAAGTCCCTACACTAGTTGGCCTGGTTCTATTGTTTCTTAGGGGACTACTATGTGCCTACACTGTACTTGATATTTAAATAAATCAATGGCATGGATCTTTCCCTGGAAGAATTTATAGTCTAATTGAAAAGTAGACACTATACCCTTCACAAACAAAACTGCCATATCAGCGTTTCTTGGCTTTCTATCACCATGAAAAACATGGTGCAATTTCTCCTGGCCATACACTCCAATGAATAAACACTGTGGGTGATGTACAACTCATGTTTATTCACTAAAAAACATGACATTCTTTTTTTTTTCAATTTGAGAGCAGGTACTGTTTATTAACTGACCAGCTTAGAAAAATAATCATGGTAGACACCTTAGTTCATTCTTCTAAAAAACCTGTTGATTTGGTCCTCTCTGTTGCCAGCATCTCCACCTTCTACAAAATGGGTGGTCTTTTTCTTCATTCCGCCTCGTGAAGAAGATAATTCAAAGGGCCACAGGAAGTTAATTGCTTCTTTGAAGTGCTTTCCAACAGTATAGATCTCATGAATCAGATCCTCCATGCATATGATGCCATATTTACCAAGAGATCGAGCAATCCAAACGTTGTCTGTCAAAGCAATTCTCTTCTTATTGATTTTGTCATAACCACACTTGTAGATTCGTTCATTTACTGACTTCAGAGTTGGGTACCCCCATACAATATATAGTTCTACGATCCTCAGCATGTTAACTGAAGCTTTGTTGAGCTTCACAAAAGTTCCACTGAAGATTTGACGAAGGCGAAGAAGCTGCAACACCTTTCGGACATTTTGGCCACACCGTTGATACCCCTGATCCTGACGACAAACACTGATTTAGGTTCTGCAGGTATATAGAAGTTGCCAACTTTTCTTGCCATCCTCACCATTCAAATTTCGCTGTTCATCTGCCTATATTTCTTGTGATAGTGCTTCGCTTTTTCACAGATAAGATTCCTCCTTGCCTTTCGAAGCATCTTTTGGACAAACTTTTCTCGGGCGCTTGATCTTCGGCTCTGCGAAATTCCTTCCCTTTTACTTAAGGATTTCTGGCACAGCAGGAACATTCTTTTTCTTCTCTTCAACGCCTAACACCTTCTACGGTTCCAGCAGAAAATAGTTTTTTTTGTTTTTTGTTTTTTGACATGGAGTCTCGCTCAGCTGCCCCCAGGCTGCAGTGCAGTGGCGCCATCTTGGCTCGCTGCAACCACCATCTCCCGGGTTCAAGTGATTCTCCCGGCTCAACCTCCCGAGTAGCTGGGATTATGGGAGTAGCTGAGATTCAGGTCCCGGTCATGTCCGGCTAATTTTTGTATTTTAGTAGAGTCAGGGTTTCACCATGTTGGCCAGGCTGCTCTTGAACTCCTGACCTCAGGTGATCCACCTGCCTCGGCCTCCCAGAGTTCTGGGATTACAGGCGTGAGCCACCGGGCCCGGCCTTTTTTTAAAAAATAATAAAGTTATCATATGAGCAAATGGGAGCACTGTCAGTACAGAAATAGATTCAGATCTCTCATAGATTTTTCTTCTTAAAGTGTATCATGTTAAGGTTTCTTGATTTTTGTCATTAGTAACAAATTATTTACAACTATTGACCTTTCAATTTAAAATAACTTTTTGCATCTTATATAGTTTTTGAGGGCTTGTGTAGTTATGGAAGAGTTTACTGAGAAGATGAACCTTGAAGGATGTGTATTATTGACTGAAAAGATATCTTTAAGTTACTATGGCTTATCTTTTACTTAAATAAATTAATCTTCTTGAAATCTGTTGTTTTCCTGAGCAACAACAAAACAATACAAACTGCATTCAAGTTCACTGAGAGGATCCATTGGACTGGTTGTGTAGCTCCATAACCAAAATTGTATTGTATTAAATTTGTGTTTTATGGTTTAATTGGAATGCCTAGAATCAAATTTAGTTCTTCTAATGAGGTCTCATATCTAATTGGACAATATATTGGTCTTTATTTTTGCTACAAAATAATGGAAAAATGTATGTCCTCTGTTCCACTTCCCATATCTTATCTATCAGCATCTACAAAGGTTCTCACTCTCTATTGACAAGTAATTATTGGCCACCAAAAAAACAATTTTAGGATAGTTTTCATGAAGAAACACTTATTTTAAAAAGAGGTAAATAGTTAAAACATTTTATCAATTCTAACTATCCTGGCTTTTAACTAAGACATTTGTTTATATTACAAAACAAGCATTTGCAAATTACAAATTTCTAGAAAAAAAATTATCTTTTCTAATGAAAGAAAATATTTTGAATGATGAAAATAGCAAGTAGAGAAGCATATCTACAGATTTCATATCTATACTGTGGTTTTCTTATATTTTGCAATGTATAGTCAAAGACAAATTAGAAAACCAACTGGATATGGTCCAAAGATTTTTTTTCTACAATAACCTAAAATCTGATTCTGAAATCTTTCACTGATAATTACACTTGTGTTTAAGGCAGTGTTTCCCTGTTGCTTAGTGATATGGTTTGGCTGTGTCCCCACCCAAATCTCATTTTGAATTGTAGTTCCCATAGTCCCCATGAGTTCTAGGAGAGACCCAGTGGGAGGTAATTGAATAGTGGAGGCAGTTCCCCTATGCTGCTGTTCTCATAAAAGTGAGTCAGTTCTCAGAAGATCTGATGGTTTTATAAGGAGATTTTCCCTCTTTTGCTTGGTACTTCTTCTTGCTTCCACCATGTGAGGAAGAACGTGTTTATTTCCCCTTCCTCCATGATTGTAAGTTTTCTGAGGCCTTCCCAGCCATACTGAACTGTGAGTCAATTAAACCTCTTCCTTTTATAAATTTCCCAGGCTCGGGTATATCTTTATTAGCAGTGTGAGAATGGACTAATACATTTGGTCCTCATGGCATATTTTTTAATCTAGAATTTTCCATGGACTTTAAAGAATGCTAACCGAGCTAACAATGTTTCATACAGTACATTCATCACAATGGCTGAACAGTACTGTACTCTGTACTGTCATATCCAGAGCACCATTCACTAGGTTGAACTTCAGCTCAAAGACCTTGTTTGAATTGTTACTAACTTGCCTGGTCCTTAGGAGGCAATCATCGAATCTTTCTTCCTGTGGGGGCTCAATGTTATATAACCCTCTTATCTCTTATTCTCAATTGGTTATACTTTTCTTCTCAGCAACTCTTATGACCTGTTTGGCCCAATACTATAATATTCTTATATTTTCTGCAGCTGTAGTAAAAGTACATTCTGAACATTGATCAATTTGGCAGCATATTTATTAAATATTATAGCCTTTGAAAGGTGTAACATGGGGAATATGATGTTTCCTTAAACAGTTAGTTTTGTGGACAATTAGAGTTCACCCTATAAACATATCCAGTCTAAATGTATTTTGAATATCCCTCATAAGCCTATTTTTTAATGTCCTAATTAAGTTTTCATTTTACCCAGTTTACGTTTTCCCCAGTGTTGAAATGTAAAGACCAGATGAAAGATTATTTTGTGGCTAATACTACCAACATTTATAAATTTGTGATACAAAGATCTGAATCCTAATTTAATAGAAAATAAGCCCTTGATCTTGGTGCTATGCTAGGCAAGAATCCAGTATCAAAATTTATGTAGGCCTGTGTAAATGATTTGAGGATAATAAAACACAGTTTCAAATTTTCATGAGAGTCATAGGAAAACAACAAGAACAAAAGATTTTTATAATGTTTAATGGTCCTCCTTATATGATGATATCCAAAATCAATATTATCTTTTCATTATTAATGCAGAATATATATCATTAAACTAATGAAATAATGCAATTATTGAGGAATGTTTTATTCCTCCAAGTCTCTGACCTTATGTTTTCATTGGCAATGAGTAACATAGTAGTTTCAAGTACCTCCATGATAATGAGAAAGTATACTACAGTTGTTGGTTAATGTACTTCAATTCATCTCAATAAATAGTTTACAAGTATCTCTCACATACAATCTAGGTATATTAGATTACACAGAATAAAATGCTGGATAAAATCAAACTTTCCCCTCTAGGACTTAACACTATTCTAAAGACTGTAGGCCTAGGTAGTAGAACAAAGTTAGAATGTATCCTGTCCGTATTTATAGCTAAATTTCATATGCTTAATCTAAAATTGAACTTCTACTTATACATCAATCATGATTATGTAAGATAATATAAATTTTGATTGTATCAATGATGATATATGAAAATACAAATCTTTCATGATTTCATGAAGATAATAGTTAATCTCCCCGAGAGAAGCAGGGTTGCCTTCATGAAGGTAAAGGCATTTAGGGTAGACGTTTGAAAAGGATTTCCCATTATGGAAAAATATAGCAAGAACAAAAGAAATAGAAGTGGGAAAGTATGGCATCTTACCATATAAGTAGTTCTATTTTCCTGGAGATGATAGTACATAAACAGAGCAATGAAACAAAAAAAAAAAAGAGAGAGAGAGTTTAAAGTTATGTGAAAGAAATATTGCTTTATTATTGAATTTAAACTTGGAAACAAAATTGGTATTTAATTCCATAGAATACAGACACCAAATTAGGTTTGAAAAGGGAAATGCTAGAATTAGAGTTGGGTTTAGAAACAAAATTAGTCTTGTAATAGTAACTATGCTCTTCTAGATTGAGGCAGTATGGTCATGGAGGAGAACTGCCAAGAGATTATTTTAATGATCCAGAAGATAAATAATGAAGGCTTAAACTAGCCTTATGTCGGTAGGACTGAAAAGAAAGGAATAGATTTTTATAAATAAAATAGATGGAATCTATAGACATGTACCTAAATGTTGTAAGGCAAGATAGAATGAAGACTTAAAGATAAACATGAGGCACTTAATAGTATGTAACTGAGAGAATTCTGCTACTATTACAGAACCTAGGAAGTCAGGTGCAGAAACAGGTTGTAGGAACAAGATTGGCCCAGTTGATTTTAAGGGCTGACAAGTATCCAGGAAGAATTGCAATGTAAACTTTTAGAAATGCAGACACTGATGCTATGGGGAGAGATAAGTGCAAGCAGTTGGATTCAGGAGTCACCTCCACAAGGGTCTCCTGTTGGGCATCTACCTGCTTACTGCCAAGCCTAGATTCAGTATTCGGAAAAAAACTCCCTCTGTCGGTGAATTTATTACAGAGCACCCCACTTATTTTCTTAGTGAAGTTTTAGCTATGATTTAAAACAGAAATTCCAGTATCTCTGTTAGTTTGGTGAATGTTGCAGTATCTTTGTCGACAGTCTTAAAATAGGGAAAATACTACCCTTTCCTCAAATTGTTAGAAGCTCAGGAGATTGCATGAATCTCAGGAACATGTTTTCAGTCCCTGTGCTTACCCTACTAGCACAAGTAGCATGATTCTGAGTAGGTTGTTTCAGCTCTTTTTTAATTTATAAAATTGAGTAGTAGAGTAATAATTTCTACCTTGCCTACCTCATAAATGTGCATTATTATGAAATAAGACAAGATTAAGGCAATGATCAAATGTAAGGAGTGATTATTGAGTTCTTCCTTCACATCTTCCTTCATTCCCATGTGAAAAATTCAGTCAACTGGATGGTAAGGACATTGTATGTCAGCTTCCAGGCTGTGAACAGGCTATCTCAGAGTTTGGCGAATCAGGAAAATAGAAATCAAGTCTACATATAAGGTATGGTGATGTGTCTGTGGGAATGGGCGTTGAGACTTAGTGTAATGTAACACTCACCATGCACCTCAGTTTCCTCTTCCGTAAAACTGGCATGGTAAGAGAAACTCTTAGATTAGATTGTTGTTAGTACTAAGTGTTTAGACACATTAGCAATAAAATATTATTGTAATAGGTACAGATTCTCAGTCTCAAGCTTGGATTTACAAAAATATAACGTATCCTTGCCTTTCAGTATTAATTAAAAAGAAATACAGACAGGATCTTGCTGTTTTGCCCAGGCTGGTCTCCAACTCCTGGTCTCAAGTGATCCTCCCACGTTGACCTCCCAAGTAGCTGTGATTACAGGCATAAGCCCCTGCATCTGACCCTAAAAATTAAAATTTACATAACTCTGAAGTCTCTATTTCAGCTATAGGCAAATGGCTCATCAATTCAATTGTCATTTCTGGTTTTACTGAGTTCAGTTCAGGATTTTGACTGAGTTAATTAAGGTTTTCACTCCTGTTCCTTTTGCATACCCTCTTCTCTAGTGCCTAATTATAGTCCTAGCATCAGGGGAGAGAAGTCTGGCCCCCATACCCATATCCTCTAACCTTGCTGCTCTCCACGGTTGTCAACATGCTAATCCTGGCATGCATCATCATGCTCTGGCAATTGCTGCTGACATCCATGATCTTTGTGGCCTGTGACCAAGAAGTTCACAGTGTGCTTTTGTTGCACACATCTCTATTAACCAGCTAAGTTATGATACACTAAGAACACTCAACTCATACTTGTTTATAACAACAAATACTTACTTCTTGTTCTCGCTGCATATTCATTGAAGTTCAGAAGCAGTTCTATTCAACATCAACCTTTTTAAAGCCTTTTAAAAAATAATTTCAATTTTATTTTAGATACAGGGGGTATGTACAGGTTTGTTACATGGCTATATTGCATGAAACTGAGGTATGGGGTACAGATTCTGTCAGCCAGCGAGTGAGCATAGTACCCAATAGGTCGTTTTTCCACCCACAACTCTTTTCCTTCCTTCTCCATCTAGTAATCTGCTGTATCTCTTGTTCCTATCTTTATCCTCATGTGTACTCAATGTTTAGCTCTCACTTATAAGCAAGAACACGCAGTATTTATTTTTCTGTTCCTGCATTATTTCATTTACCATTATGGTGTCCAATTGCATCCATGTTGCTGCACAGGACAAGATTTAATTCGTTTTATGGCTGCCTAGTATTCCATGGTGTGTCTGTACTGTTTGCTTTATCCAGTCAACCACTGATGAGCACCTAGGTTGATTCCATGTCTCTGCTGTTGTGAATAGTGCTGAAATGAACATACGAGTGAGTGCATGTGTCTTTTCACTAGGATAATCTGTTTTCTTTTGGGTATATACTCAGTAATGTAATTGCTGGGGTGAATGGTAGTTCTATTTTAAGTTCTTTGAGAAATCTCCAAACTGCTTTCTATAGCAGTTGAACTAATTACATTCTCACCAGCAGTGTATGTGTTCCCTTTTCTCCACAGATCCTCCAGCATCTGTTGTTTTTGACTTTTTAATAGCCATTCTGACTGATGTGAGATGATATCTTATTGTGGTTCTGATTTGCATTTCTCTAATGATTAGTGATGTTAAGCATTTTCTTATATGCTTGTTGGTGGCATGTATGTCTTTTTTTGAAAAATGTCTATTCATAAACTTTGCCCATTTTTAAATGGAGTTGTTTTGTTTTTGCTTGTTAATTTAAGTTCCTTATGAATTTTGTATATTACACCTTTGTCAGTTGCATACTTTGCAAATATCTTCTCTCATTATGTAGGATGTCTGTTTACTCTGTTGATGGTTCTCTGTGCAGAATCTCCTTAGTCTAATTAGGTCCAATTTGTCAATTTTTGTCTTGTTGCAATTGTTTTTGGTGTCTTCATCATAAAATATTTGCCAGGTCCTATGTACAGAATGGTATTGCCTAGGTTTTCTTCAATGATTTTTATAGTTTTAGTTTTACGTTTAAGTGTTTAATCCTTCTTTAGTTGCTTTTTCTATGTGGTGGAAGGAAGGGGTCCAGTTTCAATTTTCTGCATATGGCCAGGCTGCTATCCAGGTACCATTTATTGAATAGAAAGTCCTCTTCCTGTTGCTTGTTTTTGTCAACTTTGTTGAAGATCAAATGGTTGTAGGTGTGCAGCTTTATTTCTGAGCTCTCCACTTTGTTTCATTGGTCTATGTGTCTGTTTATGTATGAGTACCATGCTGTTTTGGTTAATGTAGCCCTGTAGTGTAGTTTGAAGTCAGTAGTATGATGCCTCCCACTTTGTACTTTTTGTTTAAAATTCCTTTGGCTATTCAGACTCTTTTTTGGTTAAACATGAATTTTACAGTAGTTTTTTTCTAAATCTGTGAAAAATGATGTTGGTAGTTTGAAAGAACCATTTTAATGATATTGATTCTTCCAGTTCATGAGAATGAAATGTTTTTCCACTTACTTGTGTAATATCTCATTTCTTTCAGCAGAGTTTTTTATTTGTTCTTGTAGAGATCTTTCACCTCCTTGATTATCTGTATTCTTAGCTATTTCATTTTTGTGGCTATTGTAAATGGAATTGTGTTCTTGATTTGAATCTCTGCTTGAATGTTATTGATGTATAGAGATGCTACCATCTGTTGCATTAACACATTTATTTTATACCCGGAAACTTTGCTAAAGTTATTTATCATTTCTAGAAACATCTTGCCAGAGTCTTTAGGATTTTTTAGATATAGAATCATATAATCAAGAAAGAGAGATAATTTCACTTCTTCTTTTCCTATTTGGATATATTTTATATCTTTCTGTTGCCTGATTGCCTGGCTAGGACTTCCAGTACTATATTGAACAGGATTGATGAATGTGCGCCTCCTGGTTTTATTCCAGTTCTCAATGGGGATGGTTCCAGCTTTTGACCATTCAGTATTATGTTGGTTTTGGGTTTGCCGTAGATGGTTTTTATTATTTTAAGATCTGTTCCTTTGAGGCCTAGTCTGTTAAAGTTATTTATCATGAAAGGATGTTGGATTTTGTTGAAAACTTTTTCTCCATCTATTGAGATAATCATATGGGTTTTTTGCCATTCACCATTGCTTATGTGGTAAATCAGTTTGATGTGCGTATATTGAATCAGCCTTGCACCCCAGGATTGTGGTGTATTCACTTGTTTTTTTTTAGTTTGTTTGTTTCTTCTTTATTTCTTTGTTGTTGTTGTTGTTGTTGGTGGTGGTGGTGACAGGGTCTCTGTCACCCAGGCTGGAGTGCGGTGGCGTGAACACAGCTCTCTACAGCCTCAACCTCCTGGGCTCAAATGATCGTCTTACCTAAGCCTCCTGAGTAACTGGGACTACAGGCACACCCCACCATGATCAGCTAATTTTTTAAATTTTGGTAGAGACAAGGTCTCACTATATTGCCCAAGTCAGTCTCGAAAAGCTGGGCTCAGGTGATCCTCCTAGCATTCACCTCCCAAAGCGCTAGGATTGTAGGTGTGAGTCACTGCATCCAGCCTATATTAACTTTTTAACATGCTGTGGATTCACTTTGCTAGTATTTTGTTGAAGATTTTTACATCTATGTTGGCCGGGAATATGGGCCTGAAGTTTTCTTTTTCCACTGTGTCTCTGCCAGAGTTTGGTATTAGGCTGGTGCTAGCTTCACAGAATAAGCTAGAGAGGAGCCCATCCTCCTCAATTCTTTTAGAATAGTTTCATTAGGACTGGTACCTGTTCTTCTTTGTGTGTCTGGTAAAATCTGATTGTGAATCTATCTGTTCCAGGCCTTTTTTGACAGTAAATATTTTATTACTGATTCCATTGCAGGACTTGTTTTTCATCTGTTCAAGTTTTTACTTTCTTCCTGGTTCATTCATGGGAGATTGTGATTTTCCTAGAATTTATCCATTTCCCCTACATTTTCTAATTTGTGTACATAGAGTTATTCATAATAGTCTCTGTGGATTTTTTGGTATTTCTGTGAGATTGGTTACAATGTCATCTTTGCCATTTCTGATTGTACTTATATGGATCGTCATTTTTTCTTTATTAATCTAACTAGCAGTCTCTGAATCATATTTATTCCCCCCAAAATGCCAACTTTTAGTTGATCCTTTGTATGAATTTTTGCATCTTAATTTAATTTCATTCTTCTGTAATTTTAGTTACTTCTATTCTTCTTCTAGCTTTGAGGTTGTTCTTTTTTTTTTTTTTTTTTCTATTTCCCAAGATTTTTCTAACTTCTTGATGAAGGTATTTGGAGCTATAAACTATAAACCTTCCTCTTAATACTGCTTTGGGCTGCATCCCAAAACTTCGGTAAGTTGTGTCCCTGTTTTCATTAATTTCAAATTTTTTTATTTCTATCTTAATTTCATTGCACACCAAGAGTTATTCAGGAGCAAGTTATTTAATTTTCACTTGTAATTTTAAGAGATCTTCTTGATACTGATTTCTATTTTTAATATACTCTGGTCCAAGAGTGTACTTGGTATGATGCCAACTTTTTAAAATTTGTGATTCAGCATGTCATTTCACTATGGTTAAGAACCATTGCTGGGGAGCTAGTGGGTTTGTTTGGAGGTAAGGGGACATTCTGGCTTTATTGCCAGGGATCTTGCATTAATCCTTTCTCATCTGAAAGGGTTGGTGTTCCTTTAGTGTAGCAAAAGTTGACAATAGTCAATTGGCTTCATTTCTGGATGTTTTCAGAGGGTTAAGGGTCTGTACATAATCTGGATTTGTGGCTAGTTCTTGTCTGTGGTTCCATAGGGGTGTATATTAGCAGAATCAGAATATTTTTTGGTATTGTAGTTTGGGATTCAATCCAGTAGATGATGCTTAAGAGTAATGGCTAGTAGATAGGTTCTTAGCCATGCAACTCTTTTGTACTTCCTCACATTCACAGGCATGTTCTGCAGTGTAAGGGAAAGAGATGACCCCCTCACCAAGCTCATTCCTGGGCTTCAGGTGAGCTCCCTCCAATCACTGCTGGTGTGCTCACATTTCTTTTTTCTTTTTTTTCCCAAGAAGAAGTCTCGCTCTGTCACCCAGGTTGGAGTACAGTGGCGTGATCTTGGCTCACTGCAACCTCCAACTCTGAGGTTCAAGCAATTCTCCTGTCTCAGCCTCCCAAGTAGCTTGGGATTACTGGTGCCCGCCACCACATCTGGCTAATTTTTATATTTTTTTAGTAGAGATGGGGTTTCACCATGTTGGCCAGGCTGATCTCGAACTCCTGACCTCATGATCCGCCCGCCTCGGCCTCCCAAAGTGCTGGGATTACAGGTGTGAGCGACTGCACGCAGCAGGCATGCCCACATTTCTCTGTTAGGTGTTCCAGGATGTGGGGCTTCCTTGGGAAGAGGCCACGGCAGGGAAACAAGCCACATTCTTTCCAGACCAGCCCTTCAGACAGAAGCACGTTCCACTTCCATACCAGCCCATGAACCCCTGTGTGTCACCCCTCTCAGTGCCCTGAGAGTGTGGGACTCTACCCTGCTTAAGTGCTGAGCACAGATCTTGGCTTGGCATTCCCAAGCTTTGTGCCACAGCCCTGGAGCACAGGGATCAGCCCGCAGCTTGGGGTAGAGCTCCAGCTGCACTGGGGTATCCTAAGTGCTCCCGGGTTTCTGGGAAACTATGCAGGTGGAGCAAAGCACGCAGGCTGGGCAGTGGAGGCTGCACTGTGCACCACTCCTGCAGGACAGCCAGGCAGGGGCCCTGAAGAGCTGGAAAGCAGGAGGGCCTACAGAAAAATATACCCCGTCCCGCAGGGCAGCCAGCCCCACTGTCTCCTAGCCCAGCAGTCAGCTGGGAGTTAGAGCTTCTCAGAGGGAAATAGGAAGCCATGGAGGGTGAGTGCCTATGTGTGCATCCCACCAGAGCTGTCTACACACAAAAGTCCCTGGGCATGGTCCACACTGGCTGAAACCCTGTCTCTACCTACTCTCTGGGTAGAGCCCCCTACCAGCTCAAATGTCCATAGGAAATGTGGAGTCTCCAGTAGCGAGGATTCCAGAAGTACATGGTAAGAGTGAGCTGTCACTCAACCCCTTCACTCACCCCTTCCCCAGGAGCCATTTGGGGTTGGGAACTAGTCTTAGCATTTGAGTACTCCATACAGGGTTTCCAGCTTCCTCCTTCTTCAGCCCCAGAGTCTGCATTGCCTCTCTATCTACTCTCTGTTTTCTCTCTGAATATCTGCTCAAATTGTGTTGGTTTACTCAATATTTTTGTCTCCCTCAATGGGAGCAGCACTTCCTGGCTGCCTCTACTCAGCCATCTCGTCCCCTTCCCCTCAACATTGATTTTTATTCAAGGTTAGAGTCTGAAGGAGAGGCTCCTGTCAAGGATTGGCCAAGCTCATAGTAGAAGAAAAAGAGAGATGATGGAGCCACATAATGTATCTTAAAGTTTCTGCTAGAAAGTGCTTATGTCCCTTTAATTTACATCTCATTGACAGAAGTCACATGAACTTCCAAGTCTAATTTCAACGGGGTGAAATAGTATAATCTTTTCCCAAAGAGAAACAGCAAATATTTTGAATAATGTAATCTACCCCCACCCCCCGCAACATACCAGTCTTCTCTGGGTCCCCCAGATCACTCTCTGGCAGCAACATGAACATTTCACATACACCACCTCATCAAGGTATGGTGAACAGACATAGTAAAGAGTTCCAGATTGGTGGAAGGACACACAGCTTCCTAATGACATATCTCCAAACACATTTCAAGCTCAATTCTTACAGTTCTAAGAGACCTCCCCCTAACATTTACAAGGCTAAGTCAAGAATACAAATGGAGGCTCACATATTATAAATTTAAATATTTAAAAGTTGTAAGACATGCAACCAAATAATTACATAAAATATGCTCTAACTTCCGCCCTGACAAATAAGTCTTCATTAAGACTTGAAAGTTTAGTTCCTCATCAGAACATGACAGAGCAGAGAGAGCTTCCCCAGGCCCAGGTCTCAGGCCAACTTTAATAGGTATTACCTTCCCACTGCTATCTTTCTGACACACTCAAAGATGCCCATGCTGATACATTAGGACTTTCTAGCCAGCCGTCTCATGTTTTATCCACATCTCCCACATCTAAGGCTGCACTCACCAGCAATAGTCCATAGTGTGGGAAAAGGCACACACAGTATTTGGGGACAAGTTCAAAAACACATGGGCTGGAAACTCAGGTGCTGTGGACCTTGTAGCATGGTTTAGAAGGATACACATAGGCTCCAGGTGAGCAGATCTCCTTGGACCCAGGACCCCTCACCAATGGGGAAGGTAACGCAAGTAAATGCCAAAATGGAATGGGGGAGGGGGCCTCTCAACTATGATCTAAGAGTACTAAGTCAAAATAAACTTTGGAGGATATACACCTAAGTGACATATACATCAGAGTACAATTTCACAGGTTTGTGTATGTCAGTAATAGAACCTAGTCATAAAATGATTCTACAGGAGGCCAGGTGTGGTGGCTCAAGCCACTTTGGGAGGCTGAGGCAGGCGGATCACTTGAAGTCAGGAGTTTGAAACCAGCCTGGCCAACATGGTGAAATCCTGTTTCTACTAAAAATCCAAAAAATTAGCCGAGCATGGTGGCACATGCCTGTAATCCCAGCTAGTAGGGAGGTTGAGGAAGAGAACTGCTTGAACCCAGGAGGTGGAGGTTACAGTGAGCTGAGATCACACTGCTGTACTCCAGCCTGGGTGACAGAGCAAGACTCTGTCTTAAAAAAAAAAAAAAAAAAAAAAAAATTCTACAGGTACAAATTTATAGTTAGATCAGAGGAATAATTTCTGGTGTTCTACCACACAGTAACAATATTGCTTTGTATATTTCAGGATAGCTAGAAGGGAGGATTTTGAATGTTCTCAACACAAAGAATTGATAAATATGAGGTGACAGATATGCTAAATATCCTGGTTTAAGTATTACACAATGTATACTTGTATCAAAACATACATTGTACCCCATACACTGTACCCCATAAATATGTGCAGTTATATGTTTATATGTCAATTAAAAACATTTTTAAATAAAAATCATTTTAAAGATTCTAAAATATGTTTTAAGGCTATCTTCTCTCTCACTTCTGTTCAACTGCAGACACTAACTTCATTCTTTATGACTGGCCTCGCCTTTGAGCTAAATTGACTCACTCGGGGTATTTTAAGCAACTCCTGTCCATTTTATAGAATATCTATTTCTGTGGGAAAGAATTTCCTGAAATTTCCATGTAAATAAATGTTTTCTTTAATATTTTTTAAAGAGCTTTATTCACAGAAGTGTTCCATCTTTTAAGACCTCGATATCTACTACTTAAAGTAATGTTTATTTGTCTTTGCAAATAACTCAACACAAATTCTGACTTTTGTCTAAGAACATCCTAACAGATCAGGATGTCCAGGTCAGTGTGATGAGTCACTAGTGACTTTTCTTCCGTCTTTGGCATGATAACCACCCTGTGATCAGGGAGTTGTTTTTGGTACATAACTGGCCAAGCTTGCTTTCTTATTAGCAAGACTCTGACTGTGGCTAATACAAAAATGTTTTTTCCTAGGTGAAATTAAATGAGACTCCATCTGTGATCTCACTAGTATCCAAACCTCAATTTCTCTGCCGCCAACATCACTTCCACAGAACATGTGCATACTATGAATAAGTACTATATCTGGTGAGGCTGGCAAGTCCTCTTTAGAAAAACAAAGGAATTACTTTACAAATCTGACTTATGACATGTGAGTTAGAATTTTGCCTGGTATGAGAATATCCAATTTTAAGTTACTTGTCCCTCACTAGCTAGGCAGTTTTTAAGAAAACTACCAATTTGCTTTATTTCACATGTACTTAATTTTTTGATTCTCAAACAGGGAAAATGTGAAACAGAAAACCTCACATGTAACCAAGCTGAAACAAGAAAGACAATTACTTTTCCCTGATGAAATGTTCTATTTCCTTACTTTGCTGTTTCATTAATTGCCCAACTTTATTTTATGCTGATCTAGATTTTAGTAGATTTCCCTGAACACAACTTGAGCAAAAGACGTTTGAATTAATTCAAAAAAAAATATGTATCTGTGGTGTTAGAGGTATTTTCATGAGCTGGGCAATGGTAAAAGGCAATATCCACGTTTCTCTGTCACAGAACTTGTCATTTTAGAGCTGAAGTGGTGTGGGAAGATTAAAACAGGCAAAAGAATAAGAATTAAATATAGTGATACTTATGACAAAAAGACAGAATGACTGAGGGGCACATAACTTTTCAAAAGCCCTCTCTGAAGACATGAGATGTGAGCTGAGAATTTACAAGAAAGATGAAGCAACACATGTGGACATTTGGAGGGAGGCTTAGCCCCCAAAGTTAACATCAATCACAAATGCTCAAGAAAAGAACAAGTTTGGTGTGTTCCAGGACTGGAAGAAAGTCATTGTGATGGGAGCATTATTATCAAAGGGAAGAGTGATAGGAAATGAGGAAGATTGATTACCCAAGGGTTGAATTAACTAGGCAAGTACAAGGAAAGTTACATTTTATTTTTAGCAGGAAGTCACTGGTGGAATTTCAGCTGAAAAGCAATGCGATCCAATATACACTTTTAGGAAATGACTTTCATTGCTGAGTGTAGAATGTATCTTGAGCTAGGATATGAAGGAATGGGTGACAGTGTAGGAAGGAGAGATACCAGGGAACCAGTTAAAATACTGATATTTCTGACTTCGAGTCTTTACATATAGACAAATAAGACACCATCCATACTCTATGTTCACTGACTTTTCTTCTTGGCCTTTTATCTGGGTTCATAGTTTGTGTTCCCCTTATTTTTTCACCTCTTTTTCACTTTATTAAAATATGTCATGAAGTCCCTTACATTGGCAGCATTGTTCAGAGCTCATCCTTTCAACCCTTGTGCAGAAGAATTTGCAGAATTTTCCTCTGATAAAGGCACAGAGCAGTTTCCTGGAATTACCAGACTCCTTTGTCCAGAGGGATGACAGTATTCAAAGAAGCTATGCACTGTTTTCCAGAAGTTGCTAGATATTTTCTATAAGTCAGTAATTTTAGATAATAGTAAGATTAATTTATTTTTACCTCTTTTTGGCTTAGTCATTTTAAGTTCTTAAATTATAATTGATGAGAAAACCAACTTCATGGACATGGAAATTCCTTCAGGCTGTGAAAGAGCAAAAAAAGCCAGAAAAAAATCTGATTTTTTTTTAATTGAAATTATTGGATACTGGCAGCTGGGTAGCATTAAGAGGATTAGAAACATGCATGGTCCTCTATTTAGTTCTCTGTCCTTATCATACATGTCCAGTCTAATTTCTGGAACATTACTTTTGTTGTCAGTTATTAATCTTTCTGAGGTGGAACAGTTTGCGGTTTTGGTTCAGTCAATAACTTCTTTGGTATTAAAATCCTCTCTAAAATGCAGTGACTCATGTGTGTTTTTTAATTGCATTTCTGGCTAGGTATTGCAAGCTTTACTTTGGTAAAGCTGTGGTAGGGACCAAATCCATGCTGTTCACAAAAAAAAAAAAAAAAAATCTCTGGTTTTAGTAGATAGAGGAAGGTGTTTCCCATTGCTGGGAGGTGTTGGATGATATTTACATTTCTTTTCTTCAAAAATCTCATCATTGTGCTTTCTGTGCTTTCAAGGGATAGGTTTAACAACAGAAATGAGATAGTGGTTTAGACTGAAAAGAATCGTAAGTAGGAAGAATATTACCATGTTTTCGAACAGATACTTTCTCTGCATCAAAGATTGAGTCTACCAAATTATTGAAAGGAGCATTTGCAACACCAAGCCTCGGTAAAGAATAGAGGAAACAAACAAACAAACAAAAAACAACAACAACAACTCAGGGCAATGTTACCAGAGGAGGGCGTCTAAGTTCCTGGAGGCTTGAACAAAGAATTGGACCAAACAAACAAACAAAACAAAGAATGAAGCAGCAAAAGCAAAGATTTATTGAAAATGAAAGTACACTCCACAGGGTGGGAGCGGACCTGAGAGTATGGGCTCAAGAGCCTCATTACAGAATTTTCTGGGGTTTAAATATCGTATAGAAGTTTCCATTGGTTACTTGATATGCGCCCTATGTAAACGAAGAGGCTGAAGTAAAGTTACAAAGTCATTTACTCGGTTTGCACCCTCTGTAAATGGAGAGGATATTTGCTGTCGTAGCTGAAGTGTTTCCATTTGATTTAGTTCTAGGAAGTCAACGTGAATCAGCCTTATGTTTCCTGCCTCCAGACCCTATTCTCCTGTCTCAGTATCTTTTTGAAAGATTTTGTGAATTTCGTTAACTACTACAATCAGGTGGACAAATACTTTTACGAGGAAAATTTTTAAAGTGTGTAGAGATTTTCTTGGATCTCTGTCGCAGTAGCCTTCCTTTCTTAAGACAGCTCCCTTATTCTTGAGTCCAGAGAGCCAAGCACTCACTTTATCTTCACTAGGAGCTACTATCCTTGCTTTCGATTTAGTCACAGGTAATTTGATATATGTCAGTTTATGAATTAGATGCAAACTATGAATGTTTAATCCTAGGCAGCCCATGTCATCTTTGTGCTTCAAGTTTCTTGACCAAATCTTAGGTCTAGAACAATGCAATCTATGGCTTCTATGGCTGAAGATGTAGAATTTAATGCAAACATTGTAATGGGAAAATTGTTGACTACATCCTGTGTTAATAAAATTGTTTCCCATTTTCTAAACTAATTAATGCAGTGGAAAAGTCTAGATACTAACTGTGGACTCTGGACCAATTTGCTTCTATCAATCAGTAACTCTAATTCAGTCCATGTTCAAATGACCTTAAGAAAAGAAAATCAGTACCTGTATCTTGTCAAATGCAGGGGTTTTTTTGTATTGAGCTAGGATAGGCTAGGACTGTCCTGCAGTAACAAACAGCCCTAAAATGTTAATGTCATCAAACAAGAAGAGCTTCTTTCTTGTTCAGACTAAAAGGTCATTGAAAGCACGCAAGGGATGTCTTGCTCATTATACACAATATGGGATTCAGGCTGAATGAAGAGCCACTATTTCCAGCAGTGCCACTTCCTGAGTCCATGGAAAAAGAGCTTCAGGGAGCAATTAAAATGTTCTAGCCTAGATATGACATACTGGTGGCTCACTGGCCAAAAGTAGTCACATGGCCTCAAGGGGCAGGGGGAGGGGGCTATGTGGATTGCATGCCAATTACAAGAAGTACAATTCTACATATGTCCTAGAGGAGGGAGAACCAGAAATACTTTGATGAACAACTTAGTGATTACCACAGCACTTCACTACTGGCCTGCCTGAAGGCTTTCTGTGGACTGCTTCATTGAGTTCCAAATGCCTGATTCCTTTCTAGCAACTTAGCCTAAGGAATCAGTCCTTCCTGAAAGACTAGCAGACAAACGCTGCTGATCCAAGGAAGGAGAAGGTAGCACATCACATTGTCTTTTTTATCTGAAATTCTGATTAGTTAAGACATACAGGCTGGTATTGGTATCAGTCTCCTTCCCGACACATGCACAATAGCAACTCCATGAACTGACCTGCCAACATACATCCTAACACTGGTAGAGATGGTACTTTGGTGTCCTATGTCTCTGAGATTTCCCACAGGGAAACTAAGTGTTCCTGGTACTTTCCTGGCATCCTTGAACTTCTGCATCTCTGTGAAATACTTCCACACCAGGAAATCACACACCATTAATATTCATTTGGAAGATGAAGCAGCTAGAAAACATTTTCTGAGTTGTGCCCTGGTTTTGCTCAAAGGGTTTCTATTGATCCTTTCCCAGATATTCTATTAGGTTCCTCAGATTTCACCTCAAAAAATGTAAACCTTAATCCCAACTTCACTGTCTAGTGGGTAGATATGTATACTTTCTACTGGCAGCATGGAATTGCTGCAGTTCAGACATTCACCAGAGATAGAAGCTTGCATTATTTGCTACCTAAAATGATTATGAACTCAGCTAAGCCTTTTTCTTTCTACCTTCATTTGTTTTAAAAGCCTTTTGAGGTGTAATTTACATTCTATAAACTACACATATTTAAAATGTACAATTTTATGTGATTTGACTTATATAAACACCAGTCAAGTCATCAATACAATCACAGAATGAACACATCTATCATTCTCAAAAGTTTCCTGGTGCCCCTTTTTTGATTCCTTTCTTTGGTCCTCATCTTCACCTGTCCCCAGGTAATGCATGATGTGCTTTCTGTCACTGTAGATTAATGTTCATTTTCTAGATTTTATATAAAGAGAATCACAGTGTACGTACTTTCTTGTGTGGCTACTTTCATTCAAGCATAGCTATTTTGAGGTTTACCCGTGTTGTTACATGTACCAGGGATCGACTTCCTTTTACTGCTGAGTGGTATTCCATTGAATAAATAGATCACAGTGTGTTTATCAATTTAGTTGTTAATAGACATGTGTGTTTCCAGTTTTTTAATACTACAAATGATTCTACTATGGACATTTGTATAATGGTCTTTGTATGGATATATGCTTTCATTTTGCTGAATAAATACCTACAAGTAAAATGACTAGGTAATTTGGTAGAAGTATATTTTTTAAAACTGCCAAGCTGTTTTCCAAAGTCCCATATCATATATTTTCAAAAGCACTGTATGAAAGTTCCAGTTTCTATAGTTTATCTTCCAACACTTGGCATTGCCAATCTTTTCCATTTGATAACATTACAATACATATGTAGTCAGATTTCCATCTGGTTGTGATTTGCATTTCTCTAATGACTAATGAGGTCATCTTTTCATATGCTTATTTGCCACTCAGATACCATTTTTGGTGAAGTATCTCTTCAAATCTTTTGCCCATTTCTTTCAAATGTTTGTTTTCTTATTGAGACTCTATTTTTTTGTTTAAAATATTTAGATTTTGAGACAATCACAAACTTATACAACACTTTATAGAAGTATATATACAAAGACACAGTTGTCCTCCCATTGGAGAGTAAGTAGTCAACCTGATTCTGCATCACCTCTTAATACATTAATGTGTATTTCCTACAGAAGAGGTTATCACACATAACCACAGCACATCCATCAAATACAGGAAATTAACATTTGTGTATTATCACCATTTACTATTCAGAACTTACCCAAGTAAGTTTGGCCAATTATTCCAATAATGCCTTATAAAGCAAAAAAATCCAACTCAGAATCACATGTAGCCGGGTATTATGTAATAGCCATGTATTTTTAGTTTCCTTAAATCTACAACATTTCTTCTTTCTTTTTCAGCCTTTAGGACCTTAAAACTTTTAAAGAAGGCAGGTCAATTATTTTGTAGGATGTCCTTCAGTTTAGGTTTCAATTCTGGTTATACGTTTTTGACAAGAATATAACAGAAATAATGCTGAAGTTTCATATTTATATATTATTGTCTTTTCAAAACACCTTTATTGAGGCATAATTGATAAACAATAAACTACTCACACTTAAAGTATTCATTAAACTTTAACCTATGCATACATTGTTACCAAAATCAAGATAATAAACATACCCTTGACTTTCCCAAAATGATCCTGGAGCCCTTTGTTATACCTCTGCTCGGGCCTTCTCTCCCAACCCCAAACAACAAATGATCTATTATCTGTCACTGTATATTTGTTTGCATTTTCTATATAAATGAAATTATACATTATGCACTATTCTTTGAATTCTTTCACTTGGCATACTTATTTTGAGATTCATTCATGTTGTAACATGTATCAACATTTATTCCTCTTTTTTTTATGAGGGAATATTCTATTGCATGGTATACCACAGTTGTTGGCACCTGTTGATGGACATTTGGGTGGTTTCCACATTTTTACTTTTAAAATAAAGCTGCTATGAACAGTCATGCATGACTTTGTGTGGACATATGCTTTTATTTCTCCTGGGAAAATACCTTGGCGTGAAATTGCTGAATCATATGATAAGTGTATGTTTAACATTTTAAGAAATTGCCAAATATTTTTCCAAAGTAGTTGTGCCATTTTACATCCACCAGCTGGGTGAGAGATCCAGTTTCTTAACTTCTTCACCAGCACTTGGGAGGGTCAGACTTTTAAAGTTTAGCCATTCTAAAAGGTGAGCAGTGGATCCCTTCATGGTTCAGTTTGCATTTCCAAAAATTCTCTACATTGAGAATTTTTCTATGTGTTTATTTGTTATCCATAGATCATGAGCTGTTAACAAATCACTCAAAATATGCTTGTTAGAGAAATTTTAATATTATATTCATAAAGAAAATGTGTGGTTCTGTATCACAATTCCCTATGGCTTTTTTTTCTTTAGAGATCAGAGGAGTTCAAAATGTGTGTTTTCTTTTTTTTCGTTCCTTATCATCAGTGGTACATGCCTCTGCATTGAAGAGTTGAAAACCTAGAGCCCCTTTCTTTTGGAGCTCTTCAAAATTAGTTATTAAAATACAAAAAGACCTAGGTATCTCCCTCAAAGCATTTTTTATGGATGCTATGGTTTGTTGCTACTTATTTATTTACTTCAGTATGCAAAGTTTATGATTAAAAGCAGAGAAAGGTTCTCAGAAATACAAAAGTAAAGACATTTTCCACATACTCTGTTGGCTTTCTTTCTCAAATAGCAGGTTTTTTGTTTTTTTTTATTTTTATTTTCTTTTTCAGTCAAGGCTATCTTAATTTCCTCCAAGGCACTGAATTTCATGATGCTAGGTGCAAGGAAGTGATTCTGGAAATTAAATATCTAACCAATGCTTTAGATACTTTGGGATACAAATAATAACATTCAGAATATGAACAAACCTGTTTCCTCTTTCTCCTTTGCACACAGCTAAACTAGAATCCCAATTGCCCTTTGTAGTTGGCAATGGTCATGTGGTTAAGTTTGGGCCAACTGAATAAAAATAGACATAATATGTGCCACTTCCAGATCTGCTCATAAAAATTCATCCATGTGATCCTCAGCATTCTTTGACCTTCCAGGATGATCTTGTTAAAAGCATTAAAAATTATAAGTCAGCAAGATGGAACAAGACTGAGCACCTGAATCATCATTTGGAGGCAAACCACACATGGATCAGGAACACCGATTTGGTGGATTATGTGAATAATTTCCATTGTCCTAAATCGCTGAAATTTGGGAACTTGTTTGCACAGCCACTAGAGTTATCTTTACTAATGCAGAAGTCACTAGGGTCAGAAAGATACATCAGTAATAAAGTTTCTGCATTTTTCTACCGGTACTTCTTTCTCCTTTTTCGGACTTCAGGCTTCAAGCCCTTGATGGAATGCTGAAGTCCACTGAGACAACAGTGCTTAGAGTTTAATTGAAAGGCGTAACTACTGTGCAACAGTCCTTTTAATCAAAATGTTAAAAGGAAACTTTATTAAACTGTGATTGAATATATAAAATTAAGATGTAATGCATTTTAAATATATTAGCTCAAATTGTAAAATATTAAATTAAGATTTAATATATTAAATTAAACACAGATTAAACTAGATTGAAAAAAATGCTTTTAAAATCTCAAATACACCAGAGAAATTATTAACCATTTTATTCAAAAGTGAAAATCTAGCAAGTACCAAGTGACAAAATGGGGAGTTTTCAAGGGAAACTGGTTGCACTGGGGACATAGTAGTTGCTCCCTGAGGTAAATGAGACTATTGAAAGACTAAAGCTGACATTTGATTCTGGATTAAAGAGAATAAAAGCAAAATGTAATGATAAGTTGAATTCCACCAGATTCCGTGAGATACTAGTGGCAATGCCAACCCTGATGGTGAGCACGTGGCTCATCTATTTAGAGTTATTCTCTTTTCCCACACCAAACATAAAAACCCCTTGAAAATGATTTTGTTGTTTGTGTTTATATTTTTGTGAGATAAGCTGGCTCTCTGCTGACACCAACCCTTAAGTCTAGCAGGAAACTTTTCACAGGGGGAAAAGAAAATGGAAAGAATGGTATTTAAAACTAAAAAAATGACATGATTGCATTTTTCCTGTTTAACCCTGAAGATAAATGAATGCAAATATACTTTTTTACTAAATAAGAATAAGTTCTGGTGCAACCCTTTAAATAGATGTTGCTTCATCCAATTTTTACAATGTTCCTGTAAGAAAATTATTATTTGTCCAGTTATACAGATGAGGAAATTACAAATCAGAGAGGAGAAGACATTTTCCAAGAATAAAACAGCTAGAAAGTGATGTAACCCAACCCAAGGCTTTATTTTATTCCAAATTCCATGCTCTTTCCTCTTCCCATTAATGCAACACTCTGTGTGTGTGTGTGTGTGTGTGTGTGTGTGTGTGTGTGTGTGTGGTGTCTATGCTGGACTATGACAGTGATGTCTACGTTGGGCTACAACAGTGGTCTATATTATGGCTGAGTTATCTGTGAAGGAAGTAAGACAATATTCTCAGAGGGACAAGTAATAATCTGTGCATAATCACAGATAACAATAGTAAATAATAATTATAGCAGTTACTATTTATTAAACACTAAATGATGTGAGACACAATGATAAATACTTTGCAATACTTCATTCGATTATCTGAACAATTTATAAAATCGAAGAACAGCATGGGGGAAACTACTCCCATGATCCAATTACTTCCACCTGGTCCTTCCCTTGACACTTGGGGATTATTATAATTCAAGGTGAGATTTGGGTGGGGAGACACAGCCAAACCATATTGGCATCTATCTTATAAAAAGGGCTTAAAAGTATTTGTTGAATAAATTAGTCAACCAAATAGTTATCAAATGTCACATTTGTGCTGAACATATATTCATGCTAAAAAAAATGCCTAAAAAAATAGAAGACATGGTGTCTATTTCAAGTGGCTTACAATCATCCAATTTAGTAGTAATACAGAATAGTATAAAGGCATAGAAATAGATTCGAATTTGTAATTCCACATTTGCCAGTACCAAAATTGTGAACGTCATAATTTTTTTGGTATATGTCTTCACGGCCTCCCAAAGCCAAAAGGTTAGATTATGTAATAAAAAGCTAGCTTCCCACTCTTACAATCTGTCACTACCCTCAAAGTAAGTCAGTTCGTGATAGCACTATGCAGTTTATATGTGTAAATCACTGGCATTTAGCAGGAATTGGTTTGAAGGATTTGCAAATTACAACATATTCCACTTCAGGAAAAAGGCGTATAAATCTGTTAAGATTTTTGAATGGTTATAAATAGCAGAAAGGTTGATCTAGTCATTTTACTTTTGTGATTTTATTTAATCCTAAACTCTGAGTTTCAGTCTTCTCATCTTTATAATGGAGATTCTGTGAAGAAATAAAAAATCTTAACCAGAAATAAGCACATAGTAGATGCTAGGCAAATGTAATTTTCCTTTTCCTTTCTGCCTCCAATTATTTTCTTGTGCCATCTAAAGACATTTAAAAATAATCTTTGTCCCTCTAATCCATTACATACAGACTGATGTTCAAAACATTTAACAACCAATAGAGCATCAAAACTGACCAATCAAAACAGGACCCTGCCTTCTTATCAGAGATTCAGTTCCAATCAGTCTTCGGGGGCTGGACAGCTGTGTTCATCCACTTACCTCACTGTGACTGAGCAATGGTATGGTATAGTAGCAAAGCTTTGATATTCCATCCAAAACTCCAATTTTAAAATTCAGCATTATCCTTGAGCTTCACACTTTTCTCAACACCAACTTTTACTGTATTTATTTTCATTAGAAAATTGAAAAATAAAAAAAGAATATTTTCTCTTCATTGCAATCATGAAGATTTAGCCCAGCAACAAATACTGGTCAAGTGCCTATATTGTACAAGGCAATATAAAATTGACTGTTGGTAGAAATGAGAACAACTGGCAAAAACGAACATTCAGAATCTGTAGCTTGATTCCACTATAGTAAAATGACAAATTTCATCATCTATAAATTACCATAGAAATATAATTTCATGAAATTTTAGGTAGTGATCAATGGTTCCCAACAATTTATCAGCATAGATTATTTAAGTTTTGGCCAACAGCTCTAAAATTTGAAGTATGAGCCAATTAAATTATTTAAATAAAAGTGTTTTAGCCATAACGTGATCAAAGAGAGTCTTAAACATTGTGGGATATAATCCTCTTGATTGAAGATTGTATGTGTGTGACCCCTTAGGTTTTATTGTCATCCCACCAAATATTGTTTCACAAATATTTAGACTAATTTATCCAGGATATTTTTGTCCTGCTCCTCTACTGAATAACATAAGACAAAAGTGTTGCTAAAGAAGTTAACAAAAGACCATTGCTGGTTATGACACAAAGGCATTTCACATTTCTTGAGGAAAGGGATGATAAAGGAAATAAGTCACTAGTTGATCATAACTTGGCAGAAAATTGCTAAGTATACAAATACTACTTAAGAACAGAGGAAAAAAACCTTATTAATGAAATGTCACAAAATATCACAGTTCATTAGTCCTAACTTCCTGATGTCTGCTGAACTAACTATAGACTTTAAAATAATTTATTTCATGCATACGTATTTTAAAATACCAAAAATCTTAATCATCAAATTCACTAAATATGAAAATTAATAATTATTGAAAAAGCAATTTTAATATATCTTAAAGCTTCTTACTTGAAGATTATAATGAGCAAAATATCTAAATTCAACCAAATTAATTATTATGAAGCAGCTTTAAGCTTTAATTTTAATTCTTGGATTTACTGAACTCAAGAAAGTATTTGGCAACCTGTTTATGAGTTATGTATATTGTAATTAAAGCTGTAAATGTATTCATAAGCACATTTATAAAAATTGTAATGGTGTGTGTTTAGAATCTTTGATTTTGTTAACCTTAAAGTTGCAAGAAGAGTAAAAATCTCTTGAAAGTACCATATCTTTATAACTTCATTTTATTCTTTATTTCTTTGTAGTACTTAAGTAAGAATTTTCTTGGTCAGTGGTAGCAGGATTTTTCTTATTGCACAAGCTTCCATGTAGATGAGACCTTTTTTATTCCTTAAGTGTCTTATTCTTTTTTGAGCTATTATAATTCTGAGATAGGCATTAAAATTAAATAAAACAATGGAAATTATGTGTGGAAATACCCACATTTGGTTACACCAACATATTTTCTCATTTTTGCTTAGAAACAAAGGGAAAATAACGTGTTAGATTCCCTCATTTTCTATGTCTCTTTCTAAACCCTGGATCTCTAAGTCAGCTGAAATGAAATCAAATAATAAATAATATGGTTTGGCTCTGTGTCCCCACTCAAATCTCATCTGAATTGTAATCCCCATGCGTCAGGGGAGGCTGGTGGGAAGTGATTGCATAATAAGGGTGAATTTCTCCCTTGCTGTTCTAGTGGTAGTGCATAAGTTCTCTGATAGTTTAAAAGTGTGCAGCATTTTCCCTGATCTCTCTCTCTCCTTCCGCCATGCCTTGCTTCCCCTTCATCTTCTGCCATGATTATAAGTTTCCTGAAGCCTCCCCAGCCATGCAGAACTGTGAGTTAATTAAACCTCTTTTCTTTATAAATTACATAGTATCCGGTAGTTCCTTATGGCAGCGTGGAAACAGACTAACACAACCAATAAATATTCCTCTAACTATAAAATCAAACTAAAATTCTGATCTTATAAATTCTACCCCAGCAATATTATTTTCATTCTAACATATGTTAGAGAACTAAAATACATCATGAATAATATTTCCCTTGAGGATCTTTCTGCATCTACTTTTCATAATTATTTTCTTGCATTTACCCCTAGGGATCATCCTTCTCATAAGGTTTATAATTATGAGCATCTTGCCTATAAATATTATATTTAAAAGATTTAAGCCATGTCTATATCCCTTCTTACACCATGCAAATGTGCATGTACTCGAATATGAATATCACAGTTCGCTAGTTGCTCACTTAACTAAAATATTTCTGTTTAAAACAGCATAAAATCATATATTCAGAATTTAAGCCTAGAGTTCTATAACCCAATGTACAATTTAAGTAATAGAAATAAAACTTTTCACTTGGCTTTAATAGGAATGCTATTTTCAGTTGATGGCACAGCATTTGCTTAGCAACAACACTAGCTTCCATTTCATTTTAGAAGACTTGATCTAGTTTGAACATTATGCATGTATTTTGGCTGAAAGAAAAGTTATCACAGGTGTATGCCTTCAATTTGCAAGAGTGCTTGCAAAAGCAAGCTATCTGAACTAAGACCGCCATATCAGATAGTGAAGATATCATCAAAATGTTTCCTTTGTGTTATGTTCAAATGAAAATCATTCTACCTACTGAGCATAAGAACTGGCATCTTCACCAAAAGTTAAAGGGGTTTCAGCCTTCTGATATTCAGGTTTGGCTTGTGGGATTAAGAAAGTAACTGAGGCTCAACTAAATAATAAATTACTAATTCAAATGTCAGGCATCAATGGTCTGAAATAAATAGTGTTTACCAAGAAATTCCAAGGGAGAGGCTGACATCAGTAGATGTTCAATAAAAAGTTTCTTGAATAAATGGGTAAATAAATACTCAAGGTCACAGGAGACAAAGTTTCATTTTCACAGGATATTTGTCACTGCTCTCTTTTCACATCTTCACTGTGGGAGCTGCACAGTACCTATTGATGGATAGACTTACCAAGGAGGAGAGAAACCACAGGCTCACAAAGCTCCCAGTTACATAGAGTCAGAAGGGCTAAAAATGATCAGAGATTTTTATGTACACCTTGGCACTTTTTTTTTTTTTTTTTTTGTGAAAGCAAAGGGAAGTTGTTCAGATTGTCAATGGAATTTTGAGATGCAAAAATTAAAATATGGTGAAAGAATACTGTGAAGTATGCAGAATAAACATTGCCAGCTTTTGTCTTGCCCCTTTGAAATTTGACATTCGCCATTGAAACCAAAAAAAGAAAAGGTAGAAGCATTGTACATAACTTTGAACAACCAATTTAAAGACAGCAGACACAGAATTAAAATGAAGAATAACTTCATTTTTAAAAAATAGCAGGAGTCTTTTTCACAGTTGGGAATTTGGTGTGGAGTTGAATGATGAATAAGATAACATATTAGAAAGTGAGTTTGCAAGAAGGTGAAAATAAAAAGTTTAGGGAATATCTGTAAATATGTAAGTTTGGTGCACAAAATTTGTACAAGAATGACAAAAAAGGTAGTACTGGTTGAGTCTATTTTTTAAGTCCAAAATGTTATACATTTTAAAAAGTAGGTATTTTAATTATTTTGACCAAAAAAAAGTCACATAAAAATTGCTATCAAACACTGTGAAGCAACACTGTGCAAGAGTTTGAGACACAAAGAGAAGAGGAATATATACAGTTGAAACTGAAGAAGGAACTGAGATGACAGAAAATAATTATTCAAATTGGAGTCTGTCCAGGATACTGAAATTAGAACAAGAGCATGTGGAGCTCATCATATAGAGTTTGAAGAAATTGTATACAGAGGCTTTGTATGGAATAACAGAGTCATATACACATGTATAAGTGCTATGGAACACTAACACACGTGTGTAATTCCATACAAGGAGGAGGTGATTCTGGAGTCTATTATATTTTGACTCAGAAACTAAATGATAGACCATTATAGTCGCAATCACTATTCAGTAACTAAGAGTCATCTGATAGTGACTCCCACTCATAAAACAAAGCCACTGGATATTTTGTGAGAGATTGAATTTTCTTACTGAATATCAAGTTCTGCCCCAAGCTGATTTCTTCTTGAGTAACCAAGTATACCATATAAGGGAAGGGAAAAGAAAAGGAGGACTAAAATAAAATGTTCTCAAAAAAGCAGGGTTTATTTTTTATTTTGAATTATTAAGTAAAAAGGAGATATGCCATAAAATAAGATTTGTATATATTTTTCAATATTTCAACTTATTTAGCAATTTTATGATCACAAAAGTTTTGTAATTCATCTTCAGTCTCCAGAAGATCCTTTGATGCCTATGGTTCATGTTCTAATGGTCTCATTACAATATCAAATCTATTAAGCCTCTTTAATATAAGATGGAAGGAAAAATGCTGAGGGCTTTGGAGGCAGGCACTCTGAGTTTTCATTCCAGTTTTGCCCACCACAGACATGCAATCCAACCTCTTTGACCTTGAGTCTCATCATCATGAATATTGGAATAATAGCATTTAGCCCCATAGGGTTGTTTCAAAAATAAATCGGCTTATGGCAGGTGCTCAATAGATGCTATATTGTGTATTCAGTTAGCAAATTGTTACTGGTGATGGGAACAAAAAAGTAAAAACGCATCATGTTCCTGCCCTTGAGTGAAAATAACAAACAGACAGGCAATTACAACACAATGTAATAAATTCACCAATGCAGACTTGCCCCTAGTGCTTAAGGGGCCTGGATTCCAAATGGAAACAAAAAATTCCCAAAACCTCTTCCCACCATTGAATATTCCACTCTTCCACTTCCTTGTCTAAAGTAGTGAAGTGATCACAGTAGCAATGAGACTATGTAAAAGTCAAATGAGCTAAAGGAAATCATAGCTCCTTTGGAGGCATGAGGACATGGAAAATCTCCATTCCCAAGAAGCTGTGAGATCATGTCTGATTTAAGTCCCAATCCTAAACAAACCAGGCCTCATGCTGGGTTTCATGTGTAGAATTTCATGTCCAATCCCTGTAATGAGGTGATAAGGCCTGTGTCACAGTTAGTCAGTAGCAGGCGATGGCAATTAACAGGATTGCACTAACCTGGAGATGCGCCAAGCTGGCAAAAAAAGGATTAGAAAGTAAATGAAGTGAACAACCACGAACCAGCAAATAGGGCTTAATGGACAGTACAAGTCAGTGAGGCAAGAATGGGCCAATTTGCTCTCATTGATTTTCACTGCCCACTGAGCTGCATTCCTTTTTTTGCTTTCTAATGCATTTATCTTGGCCTAGGCACGTTCTCTGGCTGTCATCCTGAGGACAATTCCATTGACCGTAACAACTCAGTGAATGACTGAGGGGGACCAAAGTATGATTTGACCTCCAGAGCTCTCTTTCAGCCATCATGATGCAATGTTATGATGACTTGGAGAGTCAGAGACAGAAATTCCAATGGGGCCTCATATTAGACCCAGAAAATCATACGGTTGAGGAGACTTTCATGAGAAGAATGCAAGTACAAATAGCAGAGTTTCATTCAACTTGTGTGTTCTACTTGATTTATAAATAATTCACAAAGTAATGAAAACACTCTAACCTGTCATTTTCCATGGTTCTAAGTAATCTCCAATGGAAGCACCAAATGACTTCTGCTATCCAGAATAACTAAATGTTGATGACAATTTGTTGTTCACTAATTATAATAAGAGGAAAGTCATGCAGCTATTTAAACTCTAAGAATAAAGAAATTTTAAGTGCCAGTTTGGTTGGGATACTGAGAGTATTTCAGTATTTCGGTATCCTCTGTAATAAACCCTTATTCTACTCCTTCTATTCATATTCATATTATTTTCTCATCTCCTCTTGTCTCCTGGCCATTTTCCTCTTTATTTATTTTTCTTTTGCTGTCTCTTCTCTTTCTCTACTTCCTCCCTACTGGATGCTTTTTTACTTTTTAATTCCCTTACTTTAAATGGAAATGTACTCCAAAGGTAAATAAGCTATCCCCTACATTGCAAGCCAATCAGGAAAATTTGCATCTGTCCACTGGAATATTCAAGAATTATGTTCAGAGTAATTTCCCCATACCCTGCCATTTGTGCTTACTCTCAGAATAAAGTGGCTTCTGAGATTTTGAAATTTCATCAGTTGCTTATGGGAGAAAACAATCTCTATCCAAGTTGTAGTGAAACTGACTGACTTGTGAACTTGAGTCAAGTTTCATGTCTTTAAAAGACAAACAAGACAGAAAACATGTGTCTACCCAGAATAAGTGCTGTTCTTGTGTTAAGAACTAAAAGACTGCACACAGATAACTGTGGTTTGTATTTACCTCAGTATGAATTTATCTGTGGAAGGAATCACATTGGTACCTTCAGCAATTCAGATTCTTTCATCATTACAGAGAGGTTTAGTATCCTCCAATGCTGCTTAAGGAAGCCTCTGAGTTTTTCCAGGATGTGCTGAAAGGTCAGACCTTACTTAGCTGGTAACAGTTAATGAGTTTCCAACCTGACGAGGAATGACTGCAGGCCTGAAAAAAAGATTTTCTTTTTCAAGCTAATTAACAGGTATTTTTTATAAGTCCGGTAAGATAATTTATTTCTCTAGTCACCTTTGTAAATAATGCCTTATTTGGCACTAGTACACACCAAGAAATGATTAGAGATAGTTAATAAATCTACTACTTGGTCATAAATATGAGATACCTTTTTTTTGTTTCATTTTGTTATAAGCAATTAACAAACAGAGTGGAGGGGTGGATGCGAAGAAGAAGATATGGGTAAATCTTGAATGTTACAGGTTTATATGATTTTTGGATTTGTGTCCCTGCCCAAATCTCACGGGTAATTGTAATCCCCAGAGTTGGAGGAGGTACCTGGTGGGAGGGGACTGAATCACGGGGGTGGATTTCCCCCTTGCTGTTCTCGTGATAGGGAGTGTGTTTTCATGAGATCTGGTTGTTTAAAATTGTGTGGCACCTCCCCTTTCTCGCTCTTCCTCCTGCTTGGGCATGTAAGATGTGCGTGCTTCCCTTTCACCTTCCACCACGACTGAAAGTTTTCTGAGGCCTTCCCAGCCATGCTTCTTGTACAGCCTGTTAAACCTCTTTCTTTATAAATTACCCAGTCTCAGGTATTTCTTTGTACCACCGCGAGAACAAACGGATACACACGTCATATTGCATTTGGATATTAGTTTTCTCCTCGCTTATGCTTTGCCTCCCAGTGGACCACCTTTCTACCTTCCATAAAGTAGCTTTGCATTCCTTAAATGCATACTGGGAATTACATGGCCAGCTGCTATGATGTTTCTCTGGGGCTGCTGTGACTGCACCCAGTAGAAGAGATACTGGGAACATACCAAACTTCACAAAAGTGTTAACTGCAGCTGCTTAAGAAAGAAAAAAAAAAAAGCTGTCTTAATCTAAGTTATGCATTGCATGGCACGTGCATTTGATGTTTCCTTATATGTTTCCAAAGCAGCAAGTGCAACATATCACACTCAAACTGTCACCATCTGAAACACAGAGCAGCACACAGGCAAAACGTTCCAGTAAGACTATTGCACATATACGCCCCACCTGAGGCACCTGGAAATAACTAAACTTCTAAACATAATGTAGTTTGTAGTTTGCTTTAACAAAATAGAAAGCTTCTGTATTGAAATCAATTTAATTTTAACTGGGATTAATTTATCCTGGTATATACTTCTAATTATTTCATATTTCCCTTGGATTACTTCTAAATATTCTCTGAATGGTTCTTCAATTCTCTGTTTCCTCCCTACCTCCTATTCATTCTCTCAGATTTTCTTCCTAAAAATGCACATTTTTTCCATACATCACTCTTCTACTTAAAAACTGTCAATGGTTTCTCTATGCCAAAAATAAAGCTCAAATGCCTTAGCTTGACATTTAAAGTTCTCTGCCGTCTGGCCTCAACTTGCCTGTGGTTGTTGCCTAGTTCCCTGTACATCTAAACATAAATCCTCTGTTTCGAAGTAATCTAATTACTGCTACCCCCCACTCTATTTCCATAGCCCCCAGTGAAAAATTCCATGAGTTTTCTGAATGCTGATTATCATTCTCTGTGATTGAAATGACCACTACCCCCTTCCCCTTTTTGTCACGCTTTATTCCGTCAACCTTCCAGATTCCATTTGCTCTGGAAGGATTTCTCCACATCTGCATAGCTCCTGGAATTAATGGAGCCCCCCTACGGGAAGTGTGGTTCTGGAGAGGAAAACAGGTAAAGTCTATAAACTAGAAAGAAAGACTGAATTTTTGTTCCAGCACTCTTACACAGCAATAACATGACCTTGAATGAGTCACTTGACCCTCTGATCCTTCATTTCCTCATTATTAAAATGAGATTAATAACTGCTTTCTATAACAATTTCAAAGTAATATGTCTAAAAAGGTACTTTGAAAATAATAAAGTTTATTTGAATGTAACATATGATAATTTTCTTCTGAACTAGCATTTCCCATGCAATTATAATATGCCAGGACTATTCTGTCTAATTCATAATAATATTATGGTTGTTAACCACATTTTTTCCATACATCACTCCTCTACTTAAAATCTATCTCTCTACTGAACTAGAAATACCTTGAAGGCAGAAAACATTAATTCCATTTTTGAATTCTCAGTGTCTAGCATGTAGTTACTACTCATACTGTTGTACACATTTTATAGATAATAGAGCAGAAAGGTTAAGTTAATTGTCTGTGCTAAAACAATGGCCAAGAAGAACTGGGATTCAAACCAAAATAAGTGGACGCCAGAGGCTGCTTTTATCGCACTACATGACACTGCCTCTTATGCTATCTTGTAATTAATTATTAACATGTATTTAGTCTTATACACTTCTAGAGGACAATCACCACTACTCATCTTCTTTGTATATTTTATATGACCTCCACTGTCCAGAATGCTTGTCACACGGCTCATTTCCTCATCTCCTTCAGACGTTTGCTCAAATGACACCTTCTCCATGAGATTTTCCCTGACATCTACCCATATTTAGCATTTAAAATACATGAAATTATAGGCCACAGCCTTTCCTATTTACCTCATCCTCTTTATTTTCTCCATACCACTTATCATTTGACAGCATCCATGTTTTACATATTTATTTGTTTTTAATTGTCTTCTTCTACTAGAATGTAAGCTCCATGAAGTCATGAATTTTTGTCTGTGTCATTTACTACTGTAACCCCACTGCCTAAAACAGTTCTTTTCGTATATTTTAAACTCAATAAATATTTGATAATACATTAGTAATTCAGCTTAGTATGTGATTGATCAAGTGATTTGGGAGTTTTCTCAACTGAAGGTTACTGACCTTTGTATTCAGTTGTATAGAACAAGAATACACACAATATCTACAATTGTGACATTCTCTTTAGATGAATCCCTGGATACTGTCAATTGTATTAAGAGGTGCAATAGGCCGGACACAGTGGCTCACACCTGTAATCCCAGTCCTGTTGGAGTTCGAGAGAGGTGGATCACGACGTCAAGAGATAGAGACCATCCTGGCCAACATGGTGAAATCCCGTCTCTACTGGTGGGCGCCTGTAGTCCAAGCTACTTGGAAGGCTAAGTTAGGAGAATCCCTTGAACCCGGGAGGAGAAGGTTGCAGTGAGCCCAGATAGCGCCACTGCACTCCAGCCTAGCGACAGAGCAAGACTCTTTCTCAAAAAAAAAAAAAAAAAAAAAAAAAAAAAGAGAGGTACAGTAAATGCACCACGATTCGGATAGGCATGTTGGAATTGTGCTTTTTTAAAACTGCAAATGTGGCAGGCATGGTGGCTCACGTCTGTAATCCCAGAACTTTGGGAGACAGAAGTGGGCGGATCACGAGGTCAGGAGATCCAGACCATCCTGGCTAACACAGTGAAACCCCGTTTCTACTAAAAATACAAAAAAATTAGCCGGGCGTGGTGGCGGACGCCTATAGTCTCAGCTCCTCGGGAGGCTGAGGCAGGAGAATGGCATGAACCTGAGAGACAGAGCTTGTAGTGAGTCGAGATCATGCCACTGTACTCCAGCCTGGGCAACAAAGCGAGACTCTGTCAAAAAAAAAAAAAAGCTGCAAATGTGTTTCTGTTTTTTTTTTTTTTTAAATAAGTTTATGAAAGCATATTTTATGAGATAAAAGCATCACTAGAGGATAAGCTTCTATATTCTATGAAGACTTTGTCCATCATAATATAAATATATCCATGTTGATCACGGGGTAAAATATAAATTCCTAATCATGAGCTATAAGTCATTTTAGGATGTAGTCTCCACCTGCATATCTACTTTCATCCTTTATCAGTCCCATTTCAGAGGCAAAATAGCACAGCAGCTATACCACAAGCTTTGGAGGCAAGCTACCTGAGATTGCATCCCAGGCTTATCATTAACCTTCTTCAAGCCTCATCTTCCTCCAGTAAAATAAAGATAGTTACATTCACTAATTCACAGGATTGTTATGGAGAGAAATGAAACGATCCATACAATACACTTAGAAAACTTTCTAACACAAAGTAAGTTTGTGGTTATTGCTATTTTTATTAATGTCATTTTACAGTCCAGCCACTTGAAGTTCCCCAGCCTTTCTCATGCATCTATGCCTCTGAACATCAGACTCTTCTTCAGGTTAGAGAAAATATTCATCCCTAACTTATCCAACTGGCAAATTTCTTCTTACCTTTGAGGTCTCAACTCAAACGCTGCTTTCTATGAGAAGTCTTTCCTGACTTTGCCATTCAGACTCAGAGATTACTCCTCCAAAGTTCAACATCATATTGTGTATAACTTGATTTTGACAGTTAACATCATGCTTTATTGGTTTGCTTGAAATTCTGTCCTCTACTGGACTAGAAATATCTTGAAGGCGGAAAACAATAATTCCATTTTTGAATTCCCAATGCCTAGCATGTAGTTAACACTCAATGAATATGAATTGACTATATAAATTAATGATTTGAGTTTTCATTTGTATTTTTATATGGACATTTATTTAGAAATACATGTATTTGTACTCTGCCTAGTTTAAGATTAAATTATTACTTAGATTTTGGACATAAAATGTGAGTGGTATCCATTTTTGGGGAAGAAACATTTTTCCCTTATCATGATGTTTTCCTTCTATGTGAAGAAAGCTGTATTTATGCAAATTCCTGGCCCCTCCACCCCCTCATTTATTCCTCCTCACCTGTGAGTTCTTAATCAGACTGAAGAGTTTGAAATGAAAACTGATCCTCCTAGGCCAAGCCCCTCCTTCTCTCTTTCAAGAATGGACTACCCACAAAGAGAATGGGTTCTGGGTTGCTATGGTCAGATAGTCAGCTTGGCCATGAAAACCCAGTCCTCATGGTGTAAATTGTATCTTGTGCTGAAAATTATCCCCAATTTTGAATTTTGATATCAAGAAGCTAGTTTATCTTTAGATATAATCCACGTTGGCAACTGAGAGCAATATTCACAATTAAGCAGATATTTTTTCTTCCAATTGCCTTTCCCTTTGGTCTTATTTCTCAAGTGATTTAGAATTCAGGCATGGAACAATGAAGCTCTTTACTGAACCCTTGAAACTATAAACATCTTTCATAATTTAACTATGTTTGCACTATGACATAAATGAAAATGTATTACTCAACACTCTTATCATGTCTACAGTATTGCATGCATGTATCTTAAGCAATGTTGGTGGGTCTAAGGGTCTGTACAAGGAAGATGCTCACTGTGATTATGAAAAAAAATGAAATAAACCTTTTCAATCTACTGTGACACCAAAAGTAGCATGATCTTTTTTACCAATAAAAAAAATCACTCTTCTGATGCTAAAAATTTTCTAGGAGAAAGGAAGCAGAAAATTCATTCATCTGATTGGTACTGTCTTAGAATCTTCAGATACTCCAGTCAACCTCTTGCTTACAAACTTCATTTTCACAGACCCTAACATGCCACTTATCTAGTGAGAATTTCATATCTATGCATGTTTCATGATTCACTTATTTCACTTTCCATTGAAAATAAACCTTTAATGAATAAAATGGTTTTTTTCCACTTTATTAAGTAAAACATTTAACATAATGCAAAACAATTTTAAGTTGAAGTATCATATTAGATTGTGTTGATTTGTTAATCAAACATGATGATAGGTGACAGAAGTGGTTTGCATTTGCATTTTATAACATTATAATACTATAAAATATAAGAATAAGAAACTAAACAAATTACAGTTATATTAAAATATATTTTCAGGGAGAGTGGCAAAAATAGTTTCTTATCATTATATATAATTACAGTTCTAAGATTTCACTAAGGAACTATCCCAGAGTTTCAACTTCTATTTGGTAGATTTCATTTTCATATTCATTTTTATACAAATTTTATATATCTCAGTCACATTTCAGCTTATTTTATCTGGAAAAATATGAGCCAGCCATAAATGGCACATTATTACTCATTTCTTTAGTCATTTATTTACATTTAACTAAAATATTTTTTGCTAATATGGGCTACGGTTGCAAATTTTGACAGACATTCATAAATACTTTATATAAAATTTATATTTTTCTTCTTTAAACCTAGAGGAGGTAATATAATTGATGAAATACTTGTAAACATAGAGCTTATAACATCATCCCAATATATATTGGATGACTTATCTTTAGAAGGCATTGTCCTACATCTATGAAATTACATGAGCCATAGGCGAAATGCTTAGCTTTCATGAAGTTTTCTCAATACCTTCAAAAACTTTATTAATTCATCCAGTTAACTAAGATACTATTGTGGCTCCTTTATATTAATCAGTATTCTGCCCCAGTATAGATTAATGATATCTGTCCATGATATGTATGTATTAGAAAATCTTTTTAACCGAATAAAATGTCTTGAACATATCTGTCTTGCTCACACTCTTTTTTCTGTGTATATTTTTATCTATAAAATATATGTAGCAGCTATTGTGTTGTACTAAACAAAAACTTCAGTACAAATCTTACTGCACTTACCTTTGCATGCTCAGTTTAATGATACTAAAAGTACAACAACAAACGTGGGAGTCTGAAATTTTTTTAATGTTTAAGGCTGTTATATTGGAAAAGATATGATACAAATGGTATAAGTTAATCAACACTTATTAAAATGATACTTCATATTTAACTTAAACATCACTTTTCCTGCCTCAGGAGGCTTGGTAAGAAACTTGGGAATTTTGAAAAATCTGTACATTTACAACTGGAAGAAAAGAAGATGTCATTGAAAGAAACAAGATAATCCTCATTCACTGAAAAGCCTCGACAAATATTTATCCAAGGGCTTGTGATGTACCTCATATTGTATTTTAGGAAATTGACCCCAGATAATTCCTGACTCTTTTTCTATTTTGTAGAAGTGTTTGCACTAAGTTACAATGTTTGAGATTCCATCATTTTGAAATTCATCTAAGTTAAGCCACAGACTTCTGTATTAAGAATCTTTTGACTTTAAGTTAATGAAATATTTCTCAAATTCTCTGAGACAAATTGGCACTCACTTTCCATTCCCACTTCTTTCTTAGTGCATTTTCTTCTGCAGTAATGACTGAAATGCTAAAAACTACGTTTCCCAGACTTCCACCTTAGCTTCTCTATGAGAAAAAGAGATTCTTCCAATTAGTAGTACTGAGAAGCTGCTGAGAAGATGGAAAGGAGAAAAAAAAAATCCATGTGTCTATTAACATTTGCTATTTTTGCTGGCCAGCAAGGTCACGAAGTAGAACTTTTCTGCCTCAGCATTCCACTATGTCACGGCTAGTGATGTGGGTGTTAGAAAGCAGTCGGATTGTGGCAGAATGAACAGCCTGACTCCAGTGTGCAGACTCCAGTGTGCAGACTCCAGCTTTGATGATGTCAAAAGAAGATTCTGGAGCAAGAAGCTTCCTGATCCAGATTCCTATTCCTGGATTTGTAGTTTTTGCATTGTGTTGCTGAACACAATTCCTCCTTACGCCACACTTTCTGCCTTACGCCACACTTTCTGATGTACCCAGTGTTATAGCTTCCTTGGCAGGACAATTCTGTAGTGTTCTGGAAGTCAATTCTAGAAGCCCGGTCCTCCAGGATTTCCAATCATTTGGTAAATATTTAATTCACTCTTTTAAATTTTCTTCTGCTTAAAATATCTTGTGATTTTTCTTCCATGCAATGAACCCTAATATACTGATATAAACTACACTGAGTTGTAAAAGGAATTTACTGGCTAACATAATTAAAACACCCTTGTGTAAATGTGACTTCAGACAGAATGAGTCCGGAAACTCATAGACTTCAACACATAGCCCAATGCAACTCTCTGCTTTGTCATTTATTATCTTGGCTGAATCCTCAAGTATGGTAGAAGATGGTTGTAGCAGCCCGGCTTCTCACATTCCCAGGCTCCAGTCCTGTGCTGAAGACCAGCTGCCTCTCCTTGGCAATACCCGCAGAAGATTCAGTGAGTCCTATTGGCTCTGATTAGATAACATGCGCATCTCTGATGTAGTCATTAAGGCTAAAGCAATTTAAAAGTCCCATTTACCAAATTTGCGCACTGCGTGTTACTCTTAGAATTGAAGCAGTAAGAATGAACTCTATCCTAAACATAATCTATGAGAACTGAGACTTCTTCAAGGAAATTTAGGTGCCATTACCACAAGAAGAACCACGTGATTCAAAGCCAAACAACAAATGTCCACTGCATATTTTTCTTAAAATATAAGCACTTCCTGAAGGGTTATAATTTTATCATTTGCATATTAGTAAAAATTTATTCAATCAGATTACTTACCTTTCCATTTTGATAAAGAATTGTTAAATAGAAGACATTAACTTTAAAATACTTACCTAATTTCTACTATGATGTAGTCTCTAATCTCTGCCCTTATGAATCTTCCAAAGCAATAATAAGGCAATTGCATAATTCATTACAAGTAGAAAAAACAAAGCTACCAGAAGACGAGTAGAGATAAAGTGCTGTCGACACTCAGAAGAAGGATGAATTATTTCAGTTGAGAAAATTGAGAAAAGCTTCATGGAACTCATAGAGATGAAAAGAGATCAGTACAGGTAAATGAGAAATGGGGAGAGCACAAGAATTTATTGAGAAGTTTATTGAAAGCAGTGTAAGAAAGAATTTTCTAAGAACTGTAATAATCTTTTCATAATTACCTTTTTTTTTTTTTTTGCAAAGTTCATATAACGATAATGCCAGAGGAATAGGTAGAAAGAGATGTCCTCACAATTGTTGGAGAGGATGATTCTACAGCACTTGTGATTGGATATTGTCTGTTTCATAATTTATTTGTACTTTATATATATATATATATTTTTTTTTTTGAGATGGAGTTTCACTCTTGTTGCCCAGGCTAGAGCACAATGGTGCGATCTTGGCTCACTGCAACCTCCACCTCCCGAGTTCAAGCAATTCTCCTGCCTCAGCCCCACCAGTAGATGGGATTACAGGCATGCACCACCGCATCAGGCTAATTTTATGTTTTTAGTAGAGACAGGATTTCACCATGTTGGTCAGGCTGGTCTCGAACTCCTGACCTCAGGTGATCTGCCTGCCTCGGCCTCACAAAGTGCTGGGATTACAGGCGTGAGCCACTACGCCCGTCCTTAACCTTATTTTTAAAAGGATTTGAGATGGCTGACCTAGCAATTAATTGGATATGCGGGCCAGTGAGAGAGAAGAGATAAAGATGACATTCGATAAATATATGTTGAAAAATGAATTAATTTACTGAGCCTTGGTAAACGGAAGATGGAAATATCACTATGAGAGTTGAGCAAGTCAGGAAGGAGTTAATTTGTAGAGGTAATGGGAATTGACAGCAAATATATTACAGCAGGCACTCCTTGTGTTTGTAACTACATGCATTGGTTGTACCAAAAATAAAAAATAAAAAAGAAGAAGAGGAAGAAGAAAGAAGACAATTTACTTGCCTTGTGGCAGTCTTCACAAGCTGTGAAACATGCCCCCACTGAACTTCAGTTGTGGTTAGAAAGCGTAGTATCGTGAGTCTCTCCCTAAGTAGACAGACAGCAGGTGGAACTGACTTTGCTTGTGATATCATGGGACTCCCTAATAGTCCATCTTCTGCAGCAATTGGAAAATTGCAGCAATTGCAGTAATCGGAACTTTACTTAGAGCTACTTGGAGTCAGGGGGCTCACAATGCATTCTATAAAAAGTATCACACTATCCTTCCTTTTATCTTCTCTCAAAAGGTGCATGAATGGCACTTTTCATGACTGGCCACCCTACTAATACCAGTGCAAAGATTGTCCAGAGAGGAGAATTGGACTCCCCATTTCAGAAACAGCTGTTTCAAAACAGTCAAAGCGATGCATTCATATGTTGTTGAAGTGCAATAAATATTTCCAGTATTCTTGTAGCATATATGAAAGATAGATATCATCTTGACTCTGTAGATTAAAAACAAATGAAGGAAGGAAAAAGATTGAGATTTGCTCACACTAGCAGACCACTGTAATTAGAAGCATAAACCAGAACTGGATGCTGCCTAAAATCAATGCTTTCAGCTTTCCCCAGCATACTTCATGCCCATGTTATTCCCATAAGCAGCAATGGAGAAAAGGTATACCCTTCCTGCCCTCCTACAAACAAAACACTTGCTCAAGTGTAATACTGTTTCACCAGTTTAATATAGACATCACATATCTAAATTCAAGTCTACAGGATTCAGACAGTTCTGGCTGTACACTTGGATAGGTGACCTAAGCCCTAGTTTTCTCATCTGCAAAATAGAGACAGCAATAATAATTTGTTCATATGATAACTATTGTTTTCAGAGTACATACTGGGTTAGGTGTTTAGTACAAAGTTTCAACCCTGTGTGTCCTCTGAAACCAATACTTTTATTCTTAAGAAGTTCCTTTTGCTGATAAAAGACATTTGTTTTTTCCTGATAAGTTTCCACTTATAAATGCATTGTTTGCTTGAAAATAATTAGTATATTTGCAATGTTCAGTTGTTCATTTTAAAAGGTAAAGAAACAAGAGACTTTTTAGCCCTATGAAACTATTTTGTTAGTAATCTCTTTAATAAAAACAACACTCTGTGTTTTAAATCCTTCATTATTCACTTGTGTATGGTGAACTGAGATGGATATTTCATCCTCCTTGGATCTGAAGACCAAAATATGCTCAGCTGCAGACCAATTATGATATTCAAGTATTTTCAAAACTCTGAATGGGATATGTTGAGCTGTGCTTGTGTGATTAGTTTCACTGATTTCTATAGAAAATGCAGTGCTTAACTTCAATCAGTATAGTAGTTGAGTAGTTCAAGGAAGTTTACTCTTCCTTTGAAATTCACAAGGAACATATAGTACAAAGCCAGCCGTGTAAGGGTCACAATGACAATTTACCAAAATTAGAGGTCTCAGGATCATCTATAATCTGTCCATTTGAACAGATTTGTGTTTCATCAGATGTGTGTTTGCAGTCTTACCTTACTTACAGATTACACGGTGCAATTACTTGCAAGCAACTATTGATTACTTTAAAAATAAATAGGAATCCATTACATGGGAGTCTCCACTCTTTCTTTTGTTCAGAAATATTTTATTGTCTTCTAGTTGAAATAGTGATGTCTTGTGCCTGGAAAATGATCAGGCATTCACTGAAAAATATGAAGGCTTTTAACACAATGAAAACACTTAAGTGGAAAACTGGTGGTTAATGGATCCTCAACAATAACAGACATAAAACTTGGCGAGCTCTTAATCTATCTTTCCACCTATCCAACTAATTATTTCTATGACACCTATGATCAAAGTTACTTAGTTGAGCTGAGAGAGATATTAGAATTTCAACATAATACATGATGAAGATTTTCTCCTGTCTTTACTTGGCCGGAACCATATTGGGATGTATTAGGATTAGTGATAGAATGTCTGTAACGTACCCTGAGCTCCTTGGAAGGGAGTCAGTACAGGATTTGAAAGCTTAAAATGTTATGCTTATCTCACCCACACTTTGGAGGGAGTCTTTCCTTGGCAACTCAGGTGATATTTGGCCTATCAGTTGTTGTTGACAATTTATTTGCCATCATGTTCAAGACTTGGCAGGTATTTTGATTATACAGAAGACCAGCAACTTGAGGATTGTTCTGCAGTCTTCCAGAGTCAAAGCAAAGCTCTTCATGGAGATAATAAAAGAAGGAAATTACATGATTCTAATTCTACTTCCACTTCTCACGAAGACCGTTATCTAAAGCAGAATCGCATCAAAAATAGCCTGCTCATCCCTTCTGCCAAGTCCAAAATCAGGAGGTTCATGATCAATAGTGTAGTGACTAAGGAACAGTTCTGATATATTTTGAAACACTGTTTTCAAACATTTTCACAGAACAATTTTGAAAATGTAGAATTCCTTATTCTCAAAACTCTTCTGATAAAATGTAGATTTATTTTGTAAGATGATATTTATTAAAAATATTCAAGATATTGTCCTAGCTGCCAGTTGTTGTTTCTTTTGCTTTCTGCCCTGCGAACTCACTGAAAGCTGTTTGTCTTTAAGGACCTGCAGATAATTGAGCTATACATGCAAGGATGATGGTCAAATGGCAGGTCAAATGTATATCCTATGAAAGGGTTGGTGGCTTTCAGTGTTCAATCTCACCAGGTCGTTGTTACAGAAGTAGTAAAAAATATTCTTCAAATATAATCCTTTCACACCATTTAAATAGAGTCAGGAAAGCTTTCTCAGCTTTTTGCGAGGTTCCATCAAGTAGAATAAACATAATATTATATATATAGCCATTGCATAAGGATTTAGCTGCATGAACTTTGAAGGCAACATTGTTCCAATGTTCCATTTGAGAATAAAAGAATATACTTGATTGAATACTGCAGATGATGTCCATAGGAACATAGGTAAGTTATCTCATTCATTCAGTGAGTCACTCGTGCACTCAATGAACACATATTTGCATTCAACAAATCCATTACATATTCATCTATTCTGGTAACAAGGAAACGTTTGTTCCAACAGGAGATTGAGTTTTTGTGAAAAGTTTAATTTATTCTTTTGTCAAATTCTTTAGATCTAGACAATCAAAACTGACACATAAAAAATTGTAATTTTAATAAATTTTATAATTGTGTAAGTGTCGGGCAGTCCCAAATCTTATTTCCATCAAAGGATTCTTTGCAAGTTGATTTGAGTGGTGCTTTTCTTTTCTTTTTTTTAACTTGTCATCATAATGACATATTGGAAGACCTTCATAAGTGGATACTACTAAAAACACGTTATTTTACTTTTGAATTCACCAGTGTTTTTCAGGTCAACAAATCATTGGCAGTAGTATTTGGTAACGTATTCATTGCAATAACAGTGGTCCCCAACATTTTGGCAGCAGGGACTGGTTTCATGGAAGACAATTTTTCCACGGAAGCTGGGGAACCATTCCACCTCAGATCATCAGGCATTAGATTCTCATAAGGAGTATGCAACCCAGATCCCTCTCATGAGGAGTTCAAAACAGTGCTCGGACTCCTATGAGAATTTAATGCCACCACTGACCTGCCAGGAGGCAGAGCTCAGGTGGCAATGCTCACTCACCAGCCGCTGCTACTGGTCTGTGGCCCAAGGGTTGGGGACTCCTGCACAGCACATTAAACCCTTTTATGCCCAGTGTTCCATTATTGGAACTCTAAGAATGTGGGAGTTGTTTATATCCTACTGCTCAAGGTCATTGCCAAGCGCTGATTGCAAAAATTCAAAAAATTGCAACTTCAGGCATAAATGGGTTAACTGTACCCAAGGAGGAGGTAGATGCTTTGGTTTAGGATCTTGTCCAATCTGCTTTAACTGTTATTTGAATGGTAGAAGCAAATGTTTTTCCAAATTCTCTTGTGTCAAGCGACAGCCAAATATCAAATGTCAAAGCATCAGCATAAACATACTTCACACATTGACAATAAGAGTAATACCTGTTTTGATATGAGATTATATTTTCAAGTCTGTTGACCTGGGCAATTCTCTTGTGCATAATATCAGGCAACCCTCAATGTCTACCTCAAAGTGTCCCTCTAGACAGTTATTTCTGGAATCTGTGAGATATGATCATATACATTGTAAAGTTGCCCATCGCACCCTCAAGTCACCTCAGGTGTCACTTGTAAAGCCGCTTTCTAATCATCCTCTGTTCTCTTTTATTGTTAATTATTACTATCCATTTGTCACAGATGAAAATATTTCCATTGCATAAACTCAAGGAGGTTAAAATGTTAGCTTTCTGACCTCAAAACAAATTAATTAAAGAAATGTAATCTAGTTTAATAAAAAAAATGTCAAGAAGGCATTGCAGAATGCTAAAGGAAAGATTGCTCATGAACTTCAGCTTAGCAATTGGTCTGTTGAATGTATTTGAAAGAAAAATGTGAACAGAGAATTGCCCAGGCTAACAGGCCTGAGTAGGGATGGCTACAAATCCTTATTTTTTTTCTTACAAAGAAAATGGAAATTGATGTTTAGAAAGCATTGCCTTTCCATGAAAAAAAATTAATAAAAATCATTTTATTACATGCAGCATGCTTTAGGGGCTAAAATCTAGGTGAAGTTAAAAGTGATCCTTTTCTTTCTTTTCTTTTTTTTTTTTTTAATTGTAAAGGACACTAAGAAGCAAAGTTTTTCCTATTCTTTAGTCAGGAGGTGGGGCAGAACTCTGGAATGTAAGATTGCTCAAAAACATCTGCACTTGCCAACAGTTAACTTATGGGAATAAAACCTTTTTTGTAGAAGTGATTAGATTCTCTGAGCTTCAAAGAGAGTTGCGGCATCTTAATTACATGGAATATAAGTACTCCAGTTAAAAACAAAATATTCAAGGTGAAAACACGGTAGAATTAAGCAGTATGATTTCAACCTTGAAACTGAAGCTTTATCTTATCACTATGTTGCCCCATAATGGAAAACTGAACTTGAGTTAATCAGTATTCCTGATTACAAATAGGAAAATTGAGGGGATTTTTCAGAACCTTCTTTTTATTGTAAAAGAAATGTCATGACCATGATTTAGATTGAAACATTTTGCAGAGGATAAAAGGTTTTTAAAATTCTGATAAACACAGGCTAACTTCTGAGATTTATAACTTATTGAACTTTTTATGCATAAAACATTTAGATTAATTCATTTAAATAACCGATTAGATTGTTCTCCTGTCACTGCCTCAGATGTACCTACTTGGTCTTTCTTTTTCATAAAGTAAATTTAGTGATTAGCTGAGTACATTTAAATACAATTTGTCTTGAATAAGAAAAATGTGAAGATAAAGTAGCTGTAAACAACTAAATAAAGCTATAACAATGCAAAGAAGAGACACAAAACTGAATAGATGAGAGAGTTGCAAGCATTGAATATTGATTGAGACTCTAGTTCACAGTAAGTGTATCTGCCTATCTTACTTGTTTGTTTCATATTTTTAACTAGGCTGGGAAAAAAAAAACAAGACTACACGAATACTTTATCATTTTACTGTATACTTGCTTCTGTGTCATTCTAGCAAACCTTGTTGCATGATAATGACAACTCAAGCTCGGAGCAATAGAGACACAGAGTTTATTCACCAATTCAGTACACACCAAGCAAAATGAGGCCCATATGTCTAAATGCTAGGTTAATTTTATAGCTTGTATGACCCCAGTGTACACCAGAGTTCTTCCATATTACTCAGTGGCAGAAAACACTCATAGTTCAGGGCAGTTGCAGACCATTTTAGGAATCCCACCTCCTCGGAGTTCCATTTCAAGGCAAATCATTGTTGTGATTTAACTCAAAGAAGTAAAACAAGAAATGAAATCTTTGCTCAAAATCATCATGCTTTCCAAAATTTCTTCAAAGTAAGAATTGTATTAGGTTTGACCCAGAATGGGACCCGTTTCCTCTCTGTGTGCTCCGAGCTACCCATTTCACTGAGAGCTCCAGCAACCAAAAAAACCAGAGTGTATCCTGACAGTTTGTGATAGAGGCCATAAAAAAGCTCTGTACTCATAGTTACTTCTGTGGGAGTTTTCCTCTTATAACCTCTGTCATTCACGTCTTCTGGCTGAATATTCAGCATTTATAAATATCAATATATTTCATCATTTTCAGCTGAATTAGAGAGAGATTTATACAAACTGGAGATAAACGAGAACATGAGAATTACAAGAATAGTGCACTATGGAGCAAAGTTCCTGAGAATTAAAAATGGAATTACTATAAATCTATGTATGTAGAAGACCAAAGAAAGTAGGTTTAAGCCAAATCATGACCTGCATTAGCCTTTCATTTTTACCATTTTTTTCCAATATATTGTTTCCAAAAGAAAAAAAAAGTAAAAATAATTCTGACATGTTAGAATAGTGCTGGAGAAGCATTAAGATGATCCATTCACTTTTTGTTTATAGACAAAATGTATAAAGTGCTAAAGTGCTGACAAAGGGACTAGACGGGGCTCAGTCCTCTGAATTAGATTCTAGTCAAAAGCAGTCTTTTCTTTTGGCATCAGTCCTACTTACTTCCAAAGACAAAAAGGGTCACAATTTTTTTTCTTCTGGAGATTCTTTACTCCTTTCTGATGTTTTATCCTGTTGTCCCTCTCCCTTGCTGCTATTTTTGAGTTAGTTATGCAGCTTAATTTGATCATGCTTAGCACAGTGAGAGATCAGACTCATCTTGTGTTCTCCTTTTGGATCATTTACTGCAAAATGTTCTAGATCTTACGAAATTGCAGGATTCCTCTGTCAACTGCACACATAAAAGCATCCTCCATATGTCTTTGTCTTTAAACTTTCTTCTAAATATTTGAGAGTGAAAACACAAAACACATGGACTGGGAGATCAAATGCTCTCTATGCATTATAATTTCATAGCTATGTGTCATAATTAATTCCCAGTCTTGTGACATAATGTTAAATATACTTTGGATAACTCATAAATCACCTAAAGATATACATATACATATACATATACACACACACACACATATACAGAGAGAATAATCTCTTCTACTAAAAAAACTTTTAAGACTAACAATATAATGTTTTTTAATGTTCTGTGTTTTCATCTGTTAGATGACTCAATTTTCTCTGAAAATTTGTTCTGCAATTATATATAATTGACAAGATATATTTATATAAGTTGGTTTATTTGGCAAATGCCTGGGTATTTGAGTGTGTTGCATTTTTGTTTTTTATTTGTAGTATGTTTGATGCTTGTGGTGTGTGTGTGTTTGTGTGTGTGTGTGTTCTGTCTCCCCAGTGATTATGCATCTTAGAATTCTTGAGAGTTATGTCTATTTGATGTATAACATCATTACTATGCAGTTTATGCTAGTGTAATTCTTCAAAACCATCACTAACTCAACATAGACCAAGATAAACATAACTTCTTAAGTTGAAATGTTTCAAACTTATTCTGGCCAATTTAAGTAGGGTAGAAAGTTCAATGTTACTGTATTTTTTACACACAAATTTCTTTTATTATGAGCTAATACCTACATCACAAAAGAAAAATATGGAGAAGAGATGATAAATAAAAATAGCTGAAATCCTTTGCTCATCACTGTCAGCATTTTGGGGTGTCTTTTTTCCCACCACTGCGTTTGAAAGCAGCTTTGCTAGATGTCTGTATTTGCAACTATTCTGGGCACATAATGGAAAGAAGAGTAATAACGCTCATTTATATAAGGAAACTCAGGCCTCTCATCATGAGTTTTGGTGCCCATATGTAAACTGGCACATGATATCATGTTACATGTATTTCCTAGTCTTGCTCTGTTAAGTTATCTTTCTATGCCCTTCCAATTTGCCTAAATTAACAAGCAGTTCAACTGACAGACACTGTAGGGCATGATAGTTATGAGAGAAGACTAACAAGGAAGGCTTGTGTGTCTCATTCTCCAGGTAATGATGTGTATTTTAAAGGAGGTCTTCCAATGTTAGTGTCTTTTCTAATGCCACCTGGAGCTAGGATTCCCTGCAGAATATCTCTGATGACATTAGCAGTGTTTATTGAAATCCCACAGGGTGTAAAACCCTGTGCTAGGATCCTGTGGCACTTATGAAAAATATTCATAGTCCTAGATTTTACCCAGATGTCAATTTAGTACTAAAATATTGTATGTACATGTCAGTAAAAAGACAAGGGTTGGAAGGGGCAGGCTGTAGTATGAAGAGCTGCAGAATCAAAGTCAAACATACTTGCATTTGAATTCAGCTTTATGACGTTGCTACTCTGGGAATATCAGAGGGCTACTGAGATTTTCAGAGGCTCAGTTTCCCATGTATGAGAAACAGAAGCAGTAGCATCATTATCATGATGGGTAATACTTATTGAATGATTATCATGTTCCAGGCATGCTCTGTAGTACTTTGCATATTTTAACTCAGTTATTCCTTATAACAAACCTGAGAGGCAAACATTATCTCCCAATTTACAAATGATAAAATTGAGGCATACAGGATTAAATAGCTTGCCCAAGGTCACATTGCTAGGAGATGAAGGAGTCAGGATTTGATCCTGGGCAGTCTGAATCTAATATCTGAATTCTTAACCTCTATTCTACACTGCCTAATGAGACTTTTGTAAGAATTAAATAAAATAACAGATATCCACTATTAGCAATGTGCAAAGCCATAACTTGTAATAGCCTCTGATTCCCAGATGACCTGAGAAGTTTCTCAAAGAGAAAGGTTTACTTGAAGGAGCAACTTGACTTGTGACTTCACAGAGGAAAAAGTAATGAAAAGTTGCTCTTTTTTTTTTTTTTTTTTTTTTGAGATGCAAAGAACATTTACTTGAACTTTACTGTACTTCTCTGGGTGTGAAGTTCTTCCCTCTCAAAAAACCTTAATTCTGTCCCCAAACAGAATTAAGAATTAAAAAACAGAATATTTTTATTTTAGCCTCCAAATTTTCTGCTGAGAGTTTCAAAGGTAAAATCAGAGGTAAGGTCATTCCTTAGAAATAGTATAGCTGTCATACATGGATTTCAACACAGATTTCAGAATACAGAGTTTTCTACAAAACATACAATGACAAAAGTTATTATGCCCTTTTTAAGTCTATATTCATCAGGAATGTTTACTCATTCAATAAATGCATTTTCATTAAGGCAATCAACATAAGAATCTACTGTATATCAGACATAGTACCAGACCCTGAGATTACAAAGGCAATTTGTTCGTATTGCATCACCATTGGTACATTCATAGTTCTTATTACTTTGTATCCTCTTCCTTCTTAGTGCAAGATTACTCTGGTTTGGTAAGGAGAAACCAAGTCCTACTCCCAACTTAGTGTATGATCTTTGGCAGAATCTGGTATCAACTCCTGGGTTCAATTACATGGAGTCCTGGCCAAAATAGTTTGTTCAAATACTCTTACTCAATCTGATTGAACCTCGAGAGTTTGCTGAGAATTTTGAGACAAAGACATTGGTTCTTCACACTAAGCAGCATCATGTGACTATGAAGTCCTTAGAGCTTCCAGCAGGCATATTTCCATCTTGAGGACAGCTAGTCTTAAGGTGAAGAGAACCCCACAGATGCCAGAGTGTTCAGATGGGAAAAAATTACAATAAAAACAGGTTCTTGATGCTATCATTAAACTGCTGTATTAAGCCACCTCTAAAATTTGACACTTCCGGTTGTTTCAGTTATATGTGAACCAATAAATTCCCTTTATTAGTTAAACCAATTGAATGTGAACTTTATGTTCTTAGAAGTAACAGACTTGCGATTATTATAAATTCCTAGAGTCAATGCAATCTAAAGTTCTATTTTTCATAACCCTGAGAATCAGAGCCCTGAGATGCACTAGCAAAATGAATTGCCCTTCGTACCAAGTGTACCTGGCATACATTTTGAGCTCCCTGGATCTTACTGGTACTCGGCTACAGAGCCACAAATGATCAAATAGTTTGTTGATTTGCCAAGGTTTTTAGCTTGTTTTGTTTTGTTTGGTATGATTGCCTAAAAGAAATCCAACAATTGGACAAATATCAGAGTATCTTTATAACTTGCTGCAATGGTTTAAACATAGCCCTGAGATGCACTAGCAAAATGAGTTGCCCTTATTACCAAATGTATCTGGCATACATTTTGAGCTCCCTGGATCTTACTGGTACTCAGCTACTGAGCCACAAAGGATTAAACAGTTTGTTGATTTGCCAAAGTTTTCAGCTTGTTTTGTTTTGTTTTTTTGTTTTGTTTGGTGTGATTGTCTAAAAGAAATCCAACAACTGGACAAATATCAGAGCATCTTTATAACTTGTTGCAACGGTTCAACCTGATTTAGCACTTTTGATAACCAACGACTGAATAATAAGAAATTCCTGGACTAATGCCTATGAAAATACCTTTAAAGACATTGCACTAAATCTAATATTGTCAAAATGACCTATAAAACACTGCATAAATTAGGAAGAATAGTAAACATAAAGGTGCAAACAAGTATTATTTCTTTATGTCTTCCATCTTCTTTAAATTTTCTCCTCATTTGCTCTACCCCACCCAACTAAACATACTGCTCTTCTCCAAATATGCCAGACACAATTCCAACCTCTGAGCTTTTGTGTTGGCTTTTGCTTCTATCTAGTAAAAACTAGGTTGATAGGTTGATGATTCTCTCAGTTGTTTCTCCAGACATCAACATAATTCTCTTCTTTACCTTCCTAAAGTCCTTATTCAAACATCTCTTTTCTATGAAGTTTTCCCTGCCCACTCCACTCAAAAATATAGATACTTCCCTACAAACCAGCAATTTCTACCCCTTTCCTGCCTTGTATTCTCTGTAGCACTTATCACCATTTAACAGCCTATGTGCTATATTTTTTTGTTTCCTGACTGTCTCCATCACTGGACTGTACCCTTCATGAGGACAGGTTTTTGTCTAATTTCTACAAGAGTCCCTGACACTCTTTAGCTAATAAATACATGTTTGCTAAACAGAGGAATCTGACCTTTTACCAAAATAAAATTATATCGGTATTCCCAGATGTCACATTCAAGAAGGTGTCTAAGAAGAGAAACAATTAAGGTAGATATAATTACAAATGAGAAAAGATGAAAATATGTAAGGCTGTGAGGGGTTATGATTAAAAAATAAAACACTAAGGAAATACACCTTGATGTTTGGGGAAAAAAAATAACCTGCATTATTTGGTGTGGATAAGAAATCAAGACTTTAGACAGTAGAGTTTAACACTGTGAAGAAGCGCCTGAAAGGTGTAATTCCTGGGTGAATAGAGAATAGTTTAATGGGAGAGAGCCTGAAGATTTGCATCTGCCTTAAACCTTTCCAATGGTGAGCCAGGAGCCCTCAAGGAGAAAAATTGCATATCACCTACTCTGTAAATGGCTCAGAGGAGAAGTGACATTGGATCGGCCCAGTCTTAAAAATAAAATTACAGGGCAAGATTCAAAGGGAAGTTTCCCATTCCTGCCTTCAGAAAAGAGTCATGAACCATCAACAAGGGAATAAGACTGTAAGAACTTTGTAAGCGTCTGTGACTTTCATCACTTTCCCACGTTTGTTATTTTTATCTCTTCAGTATTTTCCCCAGAGGAATTAGCAGTGAAACCCTTAAAACAAAAGAGGTCTGTGTGATTCTGTCAGAGGTAGGTAAATAAAAGGTCAAACTGGCAAGACTTCACAAGCTTCTGCCTTCCTTTTTGGTGGATAACGAAACCCCAAAAGATAGAATGGGCGGCAGTGGCTATCAAAAACAGAGGAAAACTGAACTGAATGAGTCTTGACAGCCTACAGTGAGAAAGAAGTGAGGAAGAATCCAGTATGAGACGGGCCCTGTGGCTGGGTTGCAGAAATGCCTTCCAGCTTCGCAACATTTAGAAATGTATTTCTTCTAAAATATAAGAGTTCATATACAAGTGGGTTCAAAAACTGTTTTAAGTACATTTGTGGTGCAACTATTTTAAAATGGATATTTTAATCAAATGAGAGATGCTTGGGATTCCTTTGGAATGTGATGTTATGCAAAGCATTTTTAAAAGCTTCAAAATAGATCTAGGTGAGCATTGGAGGCCAAATCATAGACTGGCTAGATGATTAACCAGTTTGACCTATCATGGCACACATGACCTTCTATGATTATGTTGAATAACTGCTTTTAAATGAATGTGCCATGGAAATCTAGGATAGTATATCCCTTGGTAGTAGAAACTGTTTCTAAATAGGGCAAAATATCAAATGCATTTGATAATGAACCAAAACTCTACAGCTTGCCTCTGAAAATGTTCAAAATGATATGACACATTAAAACTTCTACAATGTTATCACTACATCTTGCCAAATATACTGAGTGTGTTAATGATGATACATCCCTACATAATACTGATAGAACAATGGTTCTCGATTTGGAGCAACTTTACCTTCTTGGGGACACTTGGCAATGTCTGGAGCATTCTGTCTTTCAAGACTGGAGCAGCTGTTACTAGAATCTGGAGAGTAGAGGCCAGGTGTGCTGCTAAACATCCTACAATTGCACAAAAATGTTCAATGTTATGGGAGTAGTCTCCACAACAAAGAAATATGAAGTTCAAAATGTCAATAGTGCTAAGCTGGGTATGGTGGCATGCACCTCTAATCCTACTACTCTGGAAGCTGAAGTGGGAGGATCGCTTGAGCCCAGGAGTTTAAGTCCAGTCTGGGCAATACAGCGAGGCCCCATCTTTTATATAAAGAGATTTCAATAGTGCAATAGTGCTGCAGTTGAGAACACTACTCATAAAACATTAGGCAGTGAACTAAGCGAAAAGAAGTCAAAACAAAACAAAAATCTTATGTATAAATATTATGTTTCTATTTTAATTTTTATCATAATTTTTACCATCTAGAGAATTTTTCTTAGGATCACACCAGGCAAAGAATGCAGTTGCTGTCAACCTATGACCTAATATTTAACAACTGTACTGGAATTAAGCACATGATACACCCCCAAAACACCGTGACTACATTTTCATCTTTCTCCCCATTAATAGACAAATGATTCTGACTCACTTGATAGCATTCAATTGTGTTCTATCACTTGGCATTTACATTTTAATAACGCATTGTAGACGACCAACAGCCTGTAGGTCAAAATGTTGCTCTCCTGTAAGCTTATCAGCAAAGGATTTTGTTTACTGACTTCTTAGATGAAAAGTATCCCCCCGCCAAAAAAAAAGAGAGATAGCAAGAAGTAAAATGAATAAGCAAGGCCTCACCAGGACCTGGTGCTTTGTTTTGGAATAAGTCTTCCATAAAGTGATGAGATGTCCCGTATGGCCAGCCAGACACATTCCTTGAATGATGAGACAGGTCTCCAACAATAGCGAAGTGTTCTATCAATCCCTGAGTGATGTTACCATGTACACATGCAAACATTCCATCCCCAGGAGAGGATTTCTGGTAAAACAATTTGGCCCACTCTCCCAATTTAAACAACTGCAGATACATTCCACTGTGTCATTTTCAATAAAGACAGGTGGCCTGCTGGTTCTTCATACTGGAACTCTTTTCTGTGCTGTGAATGATATGTAAGCTGCAATTTAACCATACATGTGTATAGAGTATTTATGGTGACATAAATCAGAGGCTCTTCAACTGGCTTTACATCAAGCATTCCTATTCTCTGCACATTTCATAGAATGATAAGGCAGCACCTCTTTTTTTCCTAGAGTATCAAGTATTAAAATATGAGTCAGCTACTGGCAAGAATGTTATGAACTTCCTCACTAGCAACTGAATTAAGTGACAGCATTAATACACAGATAAGCTACCCTGTGTTCCATTCCAAGCCTGAATGATTCTTTTAATGTTTGTCATTTAATGTGGCACCACTTGTGCACCCATTGTCATGTTCTTGCAGTAATAATTCTATGATAGTAGAAAGCTTCTAGAAATCCATACAGCAGTAGTCAATGTATAGAGGAGTTGTGTGAGAGGCATTCAAAATGTATGGTTCTGTGGTGCTGTGGTATCTTCACTTCTGGATATTAAAAAAAGCTATTGGTGCCAAGTTCTCTTCAATGAGGTTTATTTTATTTTATTTATTTTTGGGACAGGCTCTCACTCTGTTGCCCAGGCTGGAGTGCAGTGGTGCAATCTCAGCTCAGTGCAACCTCTGCCTCCCAGGCTCAAGCGATTCTCCTGCTTCAACCTCCCAAGTACCTGGGACTATAGGCATGCACCACCACGCCCAGCTAATTTTTGTATTTTTTGTAGAGATGGTTTTTGCCATTTTGCCCAGACTGGTCTTGAACTCCTGGGCACAAGGGATCTTCCCACTTTGGCCTCCCAAAGTGCTGGGATTTCAAGCATGAGCCACCATGCCCAGCCAAGGTTAATTTTATGTTAACTTTGCCAGCAGATAAAGATAAAATACTTACTACTCTATAAAACCCAAAAAGAATTATGATTTTATGGTCTTGAATGTGGCTTGATTATAAAAAGCTTTTTGCTGAAGTAAATATAACAAGGTTCCAAGAGAGAGGCTTTGCTTCCAGGACCCATCTCCTGAGACGAACAGTTATTTGCAAGCCTATATGTTTGTGATACTAGAGGACTAGCATCAAAATAAATGGAATTAAAAAAAATAATAAAAATAAGTAAATTTTTGTTACAATTTTAAAGAAAATTCCAGTCCCTTCAGATTCTTCCCACCATTATATGTTCACATATATGCCTGAGCTCTCTGACCTGCGTTCTATTAGAATGGTGCAAATGTAATTGCAGTTTTTGCATTGTTGGATTTTGACATTTGATATTGGAATACAATTTTAAATAAATGTGGTTATGTTATGCATCATTTTAATGCACATTTCTCACTTTATATTTTTCTGCTAATGACTTGTTACTTGCTGTTTATATTATGTTTATTTGAGACCATGGGAATGACATTAGACAAAAAGCAAATTCGAGCAATTTTCTTATTCAAGTTGAAAATGGGTAAAGCAGTGGAGACAACTCTCAACATCAACAGCACATATGGCCCAGGAACTGCTAATGAATGCAGAGTGCAGTGCTGGCTCAAGAAGTTTTGCAAAGAAGAAGAGAGCCTTGAAGATAGGGGACATAGTGGCCGGCCATCGGATGCTGACAACGACCAATTGAGAGCAATCGTTGAAGCTGATCCTGTTACAACTACACAAGAAGTGGCCAAAGACCATTCATTCTACCATCGTTTAGCATTTGACGCAAATTGGGAAGGTGAAAAAACTCTGTAAGTGGGTGCTTCATGAGCTGACCGACCATAAATCAAAAGAATCATCGCTTTGAAGTGTCGTTTTTCTCTTAAGAAGACACAACAACAACAAACCATTTCTCAATCGGATTGTGACATGGGACAAAAACTGAATTTTATATGACAACCAGCAATGACCAGCTCAGTGGCTGGACTGAGAAGAAGCTTCAAAGCGCTTCCCAAAGCCAAACTTGCAGCAAAAAAAAAGGTCATGGTCACTGGTCTGCTGCCAGTCTGATCTGCTAAATCTTTCTGACTCCCAGTAAAACCATTATGTCTGAGAAGTATGCTCAGCAAATCGATGAGATGCACCTAAAACTGCAACACCTTCAGCCTGCCTTGGTCAACAGACAGGGCCCAATTCTTCTCCAACAAAGCCCAACTGCATGTCACACAACAAATGCTTCAAAAGTTGAACAAACTGGGCTGTGAAGTTTTGCCTCATCCTCCATATTTACCTGACCTCTTGCCAACAGGCTACCACTTCTTCAAGCATTTCGACAACTTTTTGCAGGGAAAAGACTTCCACAACCAGTAGCAGGCAAAAAATGCTTTCCAAGAGTTCATTGAATCCGAAACATAGAGTTTTACGCTACAGGAATAAACAAACTTATTTCTCATTGGCAAAAATATGTTGATTATAATGGTTCCTATTTCGATTAATAAAGATGTTCTTGAGCTTAGTTATAATGGTTTAAAATTCATGGTCTAAAACCGCAGCTACTTTTGCACCAGCCCAATAACCCTTAGGAAATATCCAGAGGTTCTTACAGGATGTCAGTTCTATATGAACTGCTTTCTATGAACTCTCAATATAAACTTTGGGGACTGTAATAAAGAATCCTACTCGAAGTACGTAATTTTCATGAACAGCTTATCACAAAGTCAATCAGGGAGGGGATATAAATATGTTTTCCTGAATTGTTGCTGTGAGCCATGCTGTATTACATTCTGAAGCCTCAGCCCTTAAAGAGGGGAAGATATTCCCCAAATCTCTGGGCACTGTAACAATTATAACTCCACTGGAGCTGATTTAAAACATTGGTCATGCCTCTTCCCACCTCCATTTGTGATGCTGGGTTAGGGAAAGGAGATAAGGGAGAGAGGGCAAGTATCTTGGTATATAAAAGAGCAGAATGTTGTTATTTTTTGACCAGTATTGACTAGCAGTGTCTTCCTTGCCCTAACTGTCCCTATAACTGACTCTCAGAGGTTACAAGTGTGCCTTTTAGGCAGCCTGGTAGAGCTTCCTCAGTACTGAGCCTTGACTCAGCTTTGAGTTCAAAATGTCGGCTCCAGAATAAAAGCTAGTGGACTGTCTACACCCAGCATGGGAGGTGGCCTAACTTAGGTGGAAGAACAGCAAAGCAGCCTTAGCTCAGTTACTGTCTGCGATGCCCTAGACTAAAAGGGAATTCAAGTGCCAGTGCCCTTGCCATGTCAGACAGGGCTGGGTCTGGAATGAGAGACTACCTAGCACCTTTTCTTTTCAGCTTTGACTCTAACCTAGGTAAAAGAGTCAACAGTATCTAAAATGTAAGTAGAAAAATGCAGAAGACACTGTGTAAAGCTGCATCAAGTTGCCTGGGATGCTCCAGTTTGCTTTCTGTGAGACCTTGACTAAGTCACCTAACACGTCTGAGCCTAGGTTTCCTCAACTGCAGAATGGGATAATAAGAGTCCCTACTTCAAGATTAGCTTATCTAAATGGCTATGTCAGCTAAATGCATTTTTAAAATTGTATTTTAAAATCCAGATATCTGTTTATGTGTTATGACTGAAACATCAGCAATATTTTTTAAAAGAGAAAAGTTTTCTTTATTTCAGAAGCGATTTCACATCTAGATATTTTCTACCAAAGCTATTTGTTCCTCCCTGAATACCCTTCTAGTAGGCTTTTTCAAATACTTCTCATTTTCTTGGAAAAATCATAGTTTTGAAGATGATGTACGGACATCAACATTTTCTATATCTCTTAGTCTCAAGCTTTACCTTACTTGTGTATTATTCATAATCGTATTAAAATAAATTTTTCAAGGTAGGACCCTCAGATATCTGACTTAATAGAACTATGGTGGGGCTCAGTATAATTATAACACACTCTGCTTCCCAAGAAATCTGACACAGGTGATCCACAGACCACACATAGAGAAACATTGTTTTACGATGAATGTGAAAATCTTTTGCACTGACCAATTCCTGGGAATGTTTGCAGCTACGTGCACTGTAGTTTGCAAGGAATGCCTTGCACTAGACAAACAGAAAAAACACAAGGACAATTTGTCTAATTTTAAGTTTTGATTTGATCATGTATTTTATACTTATAGAAATTAAGTTATATTTTGAAATAACTATAGCATTGTATACTTTTTATGCATGGGTGACTCTATGACCAAAAAAAATGCTTTTTAGAAGCATGGAAGAGGAAACTGACCTTGAAAGAATGCAGCACAGAATTATAACTATATCTATGGGGGAAATGTCAAATCTCTATTTTTGTTGCACAAATAATGAACGTAATAAAAGAAGCAAAGTCTAAAAAAGCAAATGATTTTTCCTAAGCAATATCTTTCTTTCTTAGAATTTTTATTACATTTTACTTCTTTATCTAAAATAAGATGGCATAGTCAAAATCATGTAATAACAGGTATCATGATAAATATTTGCCTGAAAATATTGTAGATTCCTGATTTAAATTTGCAAATTTCTTCCTCTGTCTCTGGCTAATGTTCTCCTATTCAGAGCATTTTCCTTATTACCAAGAGCTTCTGGAAAAATTTATTTAGCCTTTTGATGCAAATGATTTATTTTTCTTTTTGCTCCTACCCCACCCTTCACTGTCACCCACAGCATTGCCATTCCCCAACAGGTGCAAAGAATGCACTATCCCTGCTTTCATGCAAGAAATATATAGGACTAGTAAGTGGCAATAAACACACCAGTGATCATAATATTGGAATTTTTAAATAAAATGATAGATCTAACCACTTTTTATGCAGCAGAGCCATGACACCACAAATGAGTAGGCACTTTTTTTTTTAAAGTAAACATCTCCTGTCTCTAATTCAAGAGAGATCACTTCATCATCCAGTCTCCTCTGTGTGGGGTAAATGTGTAAGTGAAATTTTGTTGGAGGAATCTTCTTTGCTTATTCGGGTGCCTGCAACAATCCATGATTTCGCAACGAGGCTTGTTTTCATTTAAAGTAATTTTAGATCTAAACTAGAAAAAGTTTGCTGTCTAGACTCAGTACGAATTCCCATAGTACCTCAAATCTGTATTAGGAGCATTATATAAAGACAAATTTGTTCTTGTGTCTCTTCATGTACAAAGCGTAATTCAGCCCTGTAGTGAGCTCATCGCATTCAGACAACCATGTGTGAACCTTATGTTATTCTGCCCTTTTCCAATATTTAAAAACTGATATCTATCTCTTTAGAGGATAAGTGTTTTCCTAAGTTGAAAAAATTTAGTTCAGCCTTGGCCTGCATTAACTCTATGGAATTCTTCAAATGCATACCAGGTTAATGAAGGCTAAACCACGGTGGGCTAAATTTTTTGATAAATATCGAAGTCTTCTTTGATCCTGATAACCCACAAATGTTCAGCATGAGTGAGTTTTCATGGTCAGCATGCAGTGATTTTGATATTTAACTTAAGCTCTAGCCCAATGTGGTTTATTTTACTTATGTGGATGGTATGCTTAGAACTAAGGAGCAGGAAAAATTAGAAACAGCACAAGGGTACATGACATATAAAGCACTTTTCCCCATTTGGCTAAGAGTCTGCATCATTTACTTGTGGCTTCAAGGGCTCTCTCTTTGTGTGTGAGTTCGTTTGAAGTAAAACAAACAAAAGCTTAGGGAATGCTTCTTTGCTTTATTTGACCAACCCCTGGCTGCTTTCTTGTATGAATTCAGGTCTCCTTTTCCCATCACGACAAAGCCTCTGACCCTGAACAGAGGCTAGGTGTCTTTCCATCACCTGGCAACAGGAGGTCCGAGAAGGATGAAATAACAATTAAGTAACAGCAAGATCAAGAAAAGCAATGCTTTCAATGCTTAAGTAGTCATCAATAACAATCCTCATAAAATGCACTGTAGACCCAAAGTTCTTCAATTTTCCATGAGTCAGATAAGTCCTAGCTCTGACTTTTAGGATTCAATAAAAGTTAGGATTCAAATGGAAAGAGAGAAGTGTCTATCTAAATTACATATAACGTATAAGCAACTTACTTTGTGATTCCATTTAGATGCCCTAAGAAATCAGGATCATGGTTACCTTGCGGGGATAGTGGGTGGAAAGGAGCTCGGGAGGTGGGGGGGCTTCGGAGGTATTGATCACCTTGTTTTCCTTGATCTTGCTGCTACTTACACGGATGTATTCTGCTTTTGAAATGTATTTAATCTGTGTATTAATGTATTAACGTACGTAACCCAGGATTCCTTAACCGGCTCTAGGGACATTTTGGATCATATGATTCTTTGTTATGGGCATTTTCCTGTGCATTGCAGGATGTTCAGACATATTCCTGACCTCTACCCACTAGTTGTCAGTCGTATCTCTCCTCTCTAGTTACAATAATCAAAAATATCTCCCAAATTGCTAAATGTCTCCAGGAAACAAAGTCTCCTGAGAACCTCTAAAGTAATCTATCATTGTTAAAGACTATAAGTCAGATGCCTATAGGAAATAATTCTTTAAGATAGGATTATTGCATCATATCAATGAGTAACATTACCAAACTTGGAGAAAATTATGTGGGTTGGCATTACTTGAAATTCGCACTGTCTTCAAAATCATCAAAGTTTATTATAGTTTGGATACACCATGTTTCCCACTGCTTAACTTTCATGTGTAGCTTCTATAAATCGAACACAGCCAACTCAGAAATGCTTTTGACAGCTGATTGATTGATTAATCTCAGTTTTGAGCAGAATAATTGGCAAGAAAAGGGAACCCATTATAGGACTACATTATCTATAGAAACAAGGGTACTCAAAATTACCTGCAAGACCAATATATGAGACTATTCTCAGTCCTAATAACAAAACCTGACTTTACAAATGGCTGTTGAGGCAGACAAGTAACTAATTGAAAGGAATGGAAGTTGCCAGGTCTCGAGGCATGAATAATTACTAATGTAAGTTCAGATTTTTCACAACCGATAAAATTAGTAGCATCTGAGTTACTACAGAGACAAGACAAACAAGAAACTATAAGATAAAGTACTGTGGATAAAGAGTCAAACAAAAAGATGTTTAAAAAATGAACATTCACATTCTAGGCAAACATTTTAAAAGGCACCAGATTCACAAATACCAGCAAATCCTGGTAACTCTTTTTATTAGGACAAAATGCTTTCTGTTTAAAGGGCATCCAACATGTTTTTGTTTGGCTTTTGTTTTGGTTTTGGTTTTTTTGCTATGTGTATTTTTTCATGATGACTTGTGACTTGAAAAGAAAAATAACGCCATCTGAATTCAATGTTTTACCAAGAACTGTTTATCAGTGTTTCATTCTGTGCACTCACAGCATAAACGCTTTCTTTTTTCCTGAAGCCAGATTTGGATCACTCACTTGAGCTGGACCTGGGGGAGAAACACAGCGTGTATGATGAGCTGATTAATTACCAGAAATCAAATGCCTTGCAGTCCAGAGCTCTGTGTTGAAAGCAAGCACCAGGACTAGAGAAATGGTGAGATCCATATGCAGGCATGGAGAGACAGTAACACCTTGGGGATTAAGTTTCACTGTGAGCTGAAACAAAGGATTTAAGAATGATTGTTTATCCTTGACAATGTCACCTGTGCCAATCTTTTTTTAAGAAGTGCTTTCAGCATATGACTTTTAAAGTCAAAGAAATCCTGTTAAATCAACCTCAAGAGTTTGTCATCTTTAAAAAATCATTGCTTTTCCACCCTTTATGCACTCCTTGAAACTTAGGTAGTAATTCATAATTAAAGGCTAGGAGATGTCTTATTTCAAGCCTTGTACAGATAAATAGAATCTTTTGAGGCTATCTCTCTGGAAGGGCTTCTTATTTAAAGTGGTGCCTATGTCTACAAGGGAGATATAAACAGAGAGAAAATAATATGAAATGTTGGGAACAATATACTGCCAAGCTCAGAAGTCTTGAAAGGTATTAATAATCATAGATGGGCAATATCAGCTAGTTGACAGACTTTTCATGTCTTCAAAGATCATAAAAATATGGAACTTCTTCCTTCAATTCACACTGGAGATTGGTTTCTTTTCCATGCCTCATAGCCATAAAAGCCCCATTACCATTACAGATCCATTTGCACCAGTAGACTAAGGTCAAAGGACCCAGTATTAAATTCCTACACAGGCAAGTCTGCTTTTTTAAAAAATATTTTGTTGGTGGGGGTCATTTTTTCCCCAGAAATTGCTTGTGCAATTTACCCTTTTCCTCCAAGAAGCACCCAGCGATGGGATCCAGAGCTGTGATGCTGTGGCGCTACTTTACATGAAGGGCTATGTCTCAGAAACGTGTGTTGTACACTTAGAATCTGTGGCTCCAGCTTTGCCAGTTCAAATCACTGAAACACCTTAGCCCTTCTTTAAAACAGGTAGATTAAAAAAAAAAATCAAAGTTATTGATTCAAAAGAACACTAGGCCAAACTCTTTTTTTTATTTTTATTTTTTTTCAGATGGGGTCTCACTCTATCACCCAGGCTGGAGTGTAGTGGTGCAATCTCAGCTTACTGCAACCTCCACCTTTTGGGCTCAAGCAATCCTCCTACTTCAGCTTCCTGAGTAGCTGGGATCACAGGTGTGGGCTATCATGCCTGGTTAATTTTTGTACCTTTTTTATAGAGACAGGATTTCATTGTGTTGCCCAGTCTGGTCTCGAACTCCTGGGACTCAAGGGATCCACCAGCCTCAGCCTCCCAAAGTGCTGAGATTACAGGCATGAGACACCATGCTCCTCCAAGGCCAAACTTTTTATAAACCACCCAAGTTTGTCTGTCCCGGAAAACAAATGAATGGTGAGCTCTAATAGTAAAACATAAAATTACTCTTTAGTATTGACTTTCTTCTCAGTTTGCCTCAGAAAGCCACGTGGTTTTATGTTAGCAGAGAAAGTGAGATGAGAGTTATTGAGGAAAGGGGAACAAGTCAACTCTGTAACTATAAATATTTTAAGATTAACCAATGGCATTAGTGGAATTCATTTTTAAAACTACTTACACCAAGAGGAAATCAACACCAATAGGGGAAAATGTGGGATAGAAACGTTTAAAATGTTTAAAATTTGTGGACTTTATCTACCCTTGTCCAATGAGCATTTTGTGCTTTGTAATTACCATCTTCTCTTGACCCAGGAAGCTAGCATCCTGTGGCTTAGCAGGGCATTGGGCAGAGGTGGGCACGTCAGCCTAGAGGTTAAAAATAGAATCACTCTTACTTGGCAAAGTACTTACTAAGATTCCAACCGCCCATGAGCAGAGCAAGTTGCCTAAATAGGGGCCTCTACTGGTTGTCCTCCCCACAGGAACACCAAATTTTAACAAAAAACTACACACAAAAAACACCATCATAAGAACCAAACATTAGGTGAGCAATTAAACTACCTGTTTTAAGTTCATATCACTAAAAGAGGCATTGAAGAGGGTAAGAAAGATAGTCTTGAATTGCTGACACCACCCCTCCCCGTCCCCCAGCAGTGGCCACATGGCGCAGAGAGAGAATCTGTGCACTTGGGGGAAGGAGAGCACAACGACAGGCACTTGGCATTGAATTCAGTGCTGCCCTGTCATAGCAGAGAAAAAAGTCATACTGGGCTCAGCTAGCACCAACCCACAGAATGAGCATTAGGACCAGTCCTAGGCAGAGGGAAATCACTCATCCTAGCTGTTGGAAATCGAGTTTCTCAGCAAGCCTCATCACCATGGGCTAAAGTGCTCTGGAGTCCTAGGTAAGCTTGAGTCCTGAGGCAGTCTAGGACACAAGGACTATAATTCCTAGGTAAGTCCTAGTGCTAGGTTGGACTTAGAACCAGGACACGAGGGTGGCACATGACTTAGGAAGACATAAGCCAGAGCAGTTAAAGGAGAGCTTGTGCCATTCCTCCCCCAAACCCAGGCAGCATAGCTGACAGCAATTAAAGTGACTTCTTCCTTCTGCTTGAGAAGAGGAGAGCAAAGAGTAAAGATGACTTTGTCTCGCATTTCAGTACCAGGTCAGCCACAACAGGATGGGGCACTGGGAAGACTCAGGGGCCCTCATTCCAGGCACTAGCTCTTCAACATTTCTAGATACACCCTGGACAAGAAGGGAACCTACTGCTTTGAAGAGAAGGATCCAGTCCTAACAGAATCTATTACCTGCTGACTAAAGAGTGCTTGGGCCCCGAATAATCAACAGTGATACCCAGGTAGTACGTCATGGACCTTGGGTGAGATTCCGAGAAGTGCTGGCTTCACGTGATACCCAGCATAGTCCCAGGTGTTGTGTCTATAGTGAAAGATTTCTCCTGTTTGAGAAAAGCATAGGGAAATGTAAGGGGTATTTTGTGTTGCACCTAGGTACAGCTTAACCACAGCTGGGTAGAGCACCTGGGAGGTTGAGGCTGCAGTGTGCTGTGATTACAGCACTGCACTCCAGCCTGGGTGAGAGAGTGACACCCTGTCTCTAAATAAATAAATAAATAAATAAAATGCTTAAGTAAAACATCCTTTACCCTAAAATAGTATATTCAGTGAAAATATCCTTCAAGCATAAAGGAGAAATAATTTTTCAGACAAACAAAACTTGAGGCATTTCATCAACACCAGACATGTCCTACAAAAAATGTCAAAGGGACTTTGTCAATTGGAAAGAAAAGAAGATTAATGAGCAATAACAAAATTTTCTGAAGGCACAAAGCTCACTGGTAATAGTAAGTATACAGAAAAACAAAGAATATCATAACACCGTATGGTATGTAAACTACTCTTATCTTAAATAGAAAGACTAAATAATGAACCAATCAAAAATAATAACTACAACTTTTCAAGATATAGACTCTACAATAAGACATAAAAAGAAGCAAAAACAACTTAAAAAGCAAAAAGTTAAAGCATAGAGGTTTTTTAGTTTTCTTTTTGCATATTTATGTGATCGGTCTTAAGTACACCAGTTTAAAATAATAGGTTATAAGAGACAGTATTTACAAGACTCATGATAACCTGAAATCAAATAATAGATACAAAAAAGCAACATGTTACTTCATATTATTGGAGGGAATTACTCACACTAAAAGAAAGATAGGAAGGAAGGAAAGAAGAGAAGACTACAAAACAAATAACAAAATGGAAAAAGTAAGTTCTTACTTATCAATAATAATATAATCAAAAGACATAAACTGACTTACTGGATTTAAAAAACAAGACCCAATGATCTGTTGCAGGAACACAGTTCATCTATAAAGACATACACAGAATGAAAACAAAGGGATGGAAAAAGATATTCCATGCCAACAGAGACCAAAAAAGATCAGGAGTAGCTAAATTTATATCAGACAAAATAAATTTCAAGACAAAAACCTAAGAAGAGAAAAATAGGTTGTTATATAATGACAAAGGGATCAATTCAGCAAGATGATATAACAGTTGTAAACATATATGCACCCAACACTGGTACATATTATTATTTTAATAATATTATTATTAATAATATCTGGAGATTTTACACCCCATTTTAAACATTGGACAGATCTTCCAGGCAGAAAATCAACGAAGAAACACTGAACTCAATTAGCACTATAAAATAAATGGACCTGATGGATATTTACAGAAAATTTAATCCAACAACTGCAGAATGCACATTCTTCTCTTCAGCACATGGATCATTCTCAAGAAGAGACCATACGTTAGGTCACAAAACAAGTCTTAAAACATTCCAAAAAAAATTGAGATAATATCAACCATCTTCTCTTACCACAGTGGAATAAAACCAAAAACCAGTAACAAGAGGAATTTTAGAAACTATACAAATACAAGGAAATTAAAAAAACATGCTCCTAGATGACCATTGGGTCAATGAAGAAATTAAAAATAAAATTGATAAAATTTTTGAAACAAATGATAATTGGAACATAACATATCAAAACCTATGGGATACAGCAAAAACAATACTAAGAGGCAAAGTTAGACCTATAAGTGCCTGTATCAGAAAAGAAGGAAAACTTAAAATAAATAACCAAATAATGTATCTTAATGAACTAGTGACGCAAGAGCAAACCAAACTCAAAATTAGTAGAAGAAAAAATAAATAAATAAAGATTGGAGAAGAAATAAATGAAATTGAATAAAGAAAAAAATACAAAAGATCAATGAAATGAAAAGTTAACTTTTGAGAAAAGATAAATTAAATTGAAAAACCTTTAGCCAGACTAAGAAAAAAACAGAAGACCCAAATAAATAAAATCAGAGATGATAATGGAGACATGATAGCTGATACTGCAGAAATTCAAAGGATCATTAGTGTTTACTATCAGCAACTATATGCCAATAATCAGAAAAATCTAGAGGAAATGGAGAAACTTCTATACACAAACAACTTATCAAGACTGAAACATGAAGAAATCCAAAACCTAAGCAGACCAGTAATAAGTAATAAGATCAAAGCCATAATAAAACTCTCCCAGTCAAGAAAAGCCTGGGACCTGGTGGCTTCACTGCTGAAATCTACCACACATTTAAAGAACTAATACCAATCCTACTCAAATTATTTCAAACCATGGAAGGGAGAATATACTTCCAAATTCGTTCTATAAGGCCAGTATTACCCTAATACCAGAATCAGCCAAAGACATGTCAAAAAAAATAAAAATAAACAAACACATGCCAAAATCTCTGGTGAATATTGATGCGAAAATCCTCAACTAATTACTAGCAAACCAAATTCAACAGTATATTAAAAAGATCCTTCATCACGACCAAGTGAGATTTATCCCCGCAATGTAAGGTTGGTTCAACATATGCAGATCAATCAATGTGATGCATCATATCAACAGAATGAAGAATAAAAACCATATGATATTTTCAATTGATGCTGAAAAAAGTATTTGATAAAATTCAGCATCCCTTCACGAAACTGGGTATAAAAGAAACGTACTTCAACATAATAAAAGTCATATATGACAGACTCACAGGTAGTATTGTACCAAATGGGGGAAAACTGAAAGCCTTTCCTCTTAGCTCTGGAACACGACAAGTACTTCAACACAGTACTAGAAGTTCTAGTGAGAGCAATCACACAAGAGAAAGAAATAAAGGGCATCCAAATTGAAAAAGAAGAAGACAAATTATCCTTGTTTGCACATAACATAATCTTGTATTTGGAAAAACCTAAAGGCTTCAACAAAAAACTATTTGAACCAGCAAACAAATTCAGTAAAGTTGCAGGACACAAAGTCAACATACAATAATCAGTAGCATTTCTTATGTCTACAGCGAACAATCTGAAAAAGAAATCAGAATGTAATCCCATTTACAATAGCCACAAGTAAAATTAAATGCCTAGGAATTAACCAAAGCAGTGAAAAATCTCTATAAAGACAACTGTAAAACACTAATGAAAGAAATTGAAGAGGACATAAAAAATTGAAAAGATATTCCATGTTCATTTATTGAATGAGTCAATATTGTTAAAATGTTCATACTACCCAAAGCAACCTACAGATTCAGTGCAATCCCTATCAAAATGCCAATGACATTCTTCACAGAAACAGGGAAAACAATTCTAAAATGTATATGGAACCACAAAAGACCCAGACTAGATTAAGCTATCCTGAGCAAAAAGAACAAAACTGGAAGAATCATATTACCTGGCTTCAAATTATACTACAGCACTATAGTAACAAAAACAGTATGGTACTGGCATAAAAACAGACTCACGGACCAATGGAACAGACAACCCAGAAACAAATGCATACATCTACACTGAACTTATTTTCAACACAAGTGCCAAGAACATACACTGGGGAAAAGACACTGTTCCAAACAAATGGTGCTGAGAAAGCTGGATATTCATATGCAGAAGAAAAAAAAGTAGACCCCATCTCTTGCCATATACAAAGATCAAATCAAAATGGATTAAAGACTTAAACCTAAGACCTCTCACTATGAAACTACTACAAGAAAACATGGGTGAAATCCTGCAGGACATTAGTCTGGGCAAAAATTTCTTTAAGAATACCCCACGAGCACAAGCAACCAAAGCAAAAATGGACAGATGGAATCACATCAACTTAGAAAGCTTCTGCACAGCAAAGGAAACAATCAACAAAGTGACGAGACAACCCACAGAATGGGAGAAAATACTTGCAAATTACCCATCTGACAAGGGATTTGTAATCAGAATATATAAGGAGTTCCTAACAATTATATAGGAAAAAATCTAATAATTCAATTAAAAATAGGCAAAAGATCTGAATAGACATTTCTCAAATGAATACATACAAACAGCAAACAGGCATATGAATAAGTGGTCAACACAATTGATCATCAGAGAAATGCAAATCAAAACTACAAGATATCATCTCACCCCAATTAAATGGCTTATATTCAAAAGACAGGCAATAACAAATGCTGGCAAGGAGCTAGAGAAAAGAGAATGCTTGTACACTGTTGGTGGGAATGTAAGTTAGTACAATCACTATAGAGAACAGTTTAGAGGTTTCTCAAAAAACTAAAAACAGCGCTAGCTTATGATCCAGCAATTCCACTGCCAGGTATATGCCCAAAAGAAAGGAAAGCGGTATAGCAAAGGGATATTTGCACTCCCATGTTTATTGCCCCACTGTTCACAATAGCCAAGATTTAGAAGCAATCTAAATGTCCATCAACAGATAGGTAGATAAAGAAAATGTGATATATATATATATAGATATATATAGATATATATACACACGCACACACACAAAGGAGTACTATTCAGCCATTAAAAAAACAATGAATGCTGCAGAGGATGGATACCCTATTTATCATGTTGTGGTTATTACCCATTTCCTGCCTGTGTCAAAATATCTCATGTATCTCATAAATATAAACATCTACTATGTACCACAAAAATTAAAAAATAAAGTATATTTTTAAAATCCCAACTGTCATCTAGATTGGTAATCCTTTTGTTGCTAATCGGAAAATCATGCATCTCTCCTAGGCTTAAACTTCAGGACTAAGAACATATACAAGTATATGAATTAGAGACACAACAGACAGAAACTAGTTTGACTACAGAATAGAAAAAAAGTAGAAAATAACCAAGAAAATCCCAAAGGCCTGAAAGTTTACAGGATTTTTTTAAAAATTCCACCTTTTACAAAACTAAATAACATTGGTTTTCAGTACTCATCCACCTGCACCTTTTTCTTTCTTCCATTCCTTTTTATTTTTTATTCTACTATACTACTGATTAAAGCCTTGTAGTAGTCCTTGCCTATCTTATCCTACCCTCCATTCTGCAGTGATTTTAATGAGTCTTTCTCCATTTGTTAAGGGAATATGATGATAAAAAAGGCAAACAGTTTCTTTCCTCAAGTAGCTCATGCTTACACTTTTGATGCCCATTTTTCGATATCTATTCATTAAATCATCCCACTGTTGAATTATAATTATGCTCCCTATTTATCTTTTCTACATTTTTTCTTTCTGATTTTTATCTTATAGATATGAAATATTTATAGAGTTCAATAAATTTATCTATGGTTTTGCAACTCACTGGTAAGTTGAAGGGGTTTGTTGAATATTTTACAAGAAAGTACAGTTTTGGGAGACTTAAAAATTTTTCTTCAAAACTGCTCTACTCACTGGACAAATGATAATAGTTTACAGGTGATATCTAACCCTGGGCTTCCTTGAGATAATATTTTACAGAAGTATAAGGCATTTTTTTTTACAAAAAATTACATTTGATTTTAAAGTGCATTTTGTAAGTTCCTCTCTTTCGGCAGAAAATTTACCCTCCTAATTATGTTTACCTTAGGCTAATATTAAAATTGGTTTGCATTCCTTGACATAAAAACTGCCTCAGGGAGAGGGCACAGAAAGAGGGACTTGACCCAGAAACATGCAGACAAGGGAGATATCTGCCCAGGGGTGCAGATTTAACCTAGATAGTACAGCAAGTGGATAAACCACAAACATGTAACCAAGAACTTGTCTCTAAAAAGTGAACTAGAAATCTTATGAAAACTTTTCATTCCTGCTAATTTTTCCTATTATTTTACTGTTTATGCTTTTTCAGAAAAAGATAACAAAAACTATTCCTTATTCTCAACTTTTTTTATGTTATCATTTTCTCTTTGCCTCTTTAGAAAAATAATATATAAGTTTTTGGTAATTCTAAAGCAGAAATAATTTAGTTGGCTTTATTTTAGTAGGAATTTTAGTTTTATTCTCTTTTTCTCATTTTGCTTGTGTGTTTTGATTCTAGCCTAGATGCATTTATACATATCTTGGATGGCATATCTTCCTCCCCTCATCATCATTAACTCTCTCTAAAAAGTAATAACAATTGTAATTAAATGGTGCTTTATTCCAATGAGTTTCAAATGACTTATAGCCATTATTTTAGGTGTGGAAATACATATCTCTGTGAAGTAGGCAGGAGGCAAGTGGCAGTATTCTCATTTCACAGAAGGGAAAGTTATCTCATAGCGAGATTAAATAAATTGCCCAAGGTCACATAGAAAGCTATTGAAAAAGGAAATTACTGTATATTCAAGCTACACAGCCCGTCTTCAGTTAGAACTTATTACTTGCGTATAAGCCATATTGTATCTTATTAGCAATATATTTCATTGCTAATGGCAGTTTGATAAAGACTTCCATGGAACAGGCTTCCAAATGTGTGGAAGTCAATAGTTACCTAAAAAGATATACAAAGAAAGAAAATGTATTCTTCCTAGTATTTGAAAGATAATAGCAAAGACTTCACTGGGCTCCTTTATGTGTCAGTTACTATATTCACAGTGAGATGTAACTGTGAAGACTCAGACTCTGCCTCAAAGGACTAAAAATTTTTTAAATATAACTGATTTTTAAGAGATAATTACATTTATATATAAGAAAAGAAATATATAAGGCTGTGTGTTCATACACTAAAAGAGTTCAAAATACCATGTTGTTTGAGTTCCCTGGTATATGTTCCAGAGCTTTCTGATTTTCCCCTTATTATCCAAGTCACACGGTTCACTAGTCATTGAAGTTACCTCTAACCTCTTTTTATGGTGGCTACTTTTAACCCTCTAAAATATTACATTAATTGAGAACTAAATGGTAAAGACTGTTCAAATTAAATATTTTATTTAAAAAAAGATTTTATAATTCTTATGTAATATAATGGACATTTTTCATGGTAGACGAATAAGCTTTAGTGTTCAGATCTTTTTGACATCCAGTTTATAGACTTCAAGATGTTTCTGTTTGACTGTACTTCTGTCAACATCAAGAATATAGTCTGTCTTCTAAACAATTATATTTTTATTGTCGTATTCTAATACATTTATCACAACATAAAGTGAGTATCTTCATCAATCTTAGCAATGTTACTTAAGTCTTTTGAAACATTCTTCGTTTCCCTAGTCACCACCCAACCACAGAGAAGCTTTCAGAAATCACTCACCTTCATTGGTACTGCAACTCACCATTTGGAGACACTGTCCCATATATTTTATGCATAAGAGTGAGAATATTGCATGTAGAAATCATTAAAGATATTTCAGGCTGGGCATGGTGGCTCCTGCCTATAATTCCAGCACTTTGGATGATGGTCAAGATGGGAAAATCACTTGATCCCAGGAGTTTAAAATCAACTTGGATAACAAAACAAGATCCCATCTCTACAACAACAACAACAAAAAAGTTTTCAAAAATAGCTGGGTGTGGTGGCGCATACTTCTATTCCCAGCTACTTGGGAGGCTGAGCTGAGAGGATTGTGTTGAGTCCAGGAGGTTGAGGCTGCAGTAAGCTATGGTTGTGCGATTTCATTCCAGTTTCAGCAACAGAGAGAGACCCTGTCTCAAGTATACACAGTTTAGGTAGCTAGGAAATCAGCACATTCCCAGGGCCTAAAAGATATCAAATGTTTGAATATAAATCAAAATCTAAAAATATCTCTTCACTATTCCCTTGCTTTATAGTCATATGATTAGGAAGTGTATATTGGTTAGTGTGAAGTGGTTTAGGTTTTTTTTCTATTTTTAAACAAATTTTATTGTGTATGCTCAGGGTGTACAACTTGATACTAAGGAATACATATAAATAGTAAAATTGTTACTATAGTGAGGCAAATTAATATATCCATCAACCCACATGCTTATCCATTTTATGGTTTCTTTTTGTACAGTTAAAGTCTAGTCTTTTGTAGGAATCTCAAATACAGTCATTGCCTATAGTCCTCATATTGTACACTAGCACTATGTTCATTCTATGTATCTTCTACTTTGTATCCTCTTACCTAGACCAGTGTCCTGCAGAGAATCTCTGATGTTGTCTTGTAGTAGTTTCATAGTCTTAGATTTAAGTCTTTAATCCATATTGATTTGATTTTTGTGTATGGTGGGAGATAGGAGCCTACTTTTGTTCTTCTACATATGAATATCCAGTTTTCCCAGCACCATTTATTGAAGAGACTGTCTTTTACAGAGTGTATGTTTTCAGCCCTTGTGTTGAAAATAAGTTCACCGTAGATATATGTATTTATTTCTGGGTTGTCGGTTCCCTTGGTCTGTGAGTCTGTTTTTATGCCAGTACCATACTGTTTTGGTTACTATAGTGCTGTCATATAATTTGAAGTCAGGTAATGTGATTCCTTCAGTTTTGTTCTTTTTTCTCAGGATAGCTTTGACTATTCTGGGTCCTTTGTGGATCCATATACATTTTAGGATTGTTTTTCCTGTTTCTGTGAAGAATGTCATTGGCATTTTGATAGGGATAACAATATTAATTTTTTCAATGAAAGAATGTGGAGTATTTTTCAAATATTTTGTGTCCTCTTCAGTTTCTTTCATTAGTGTTTTATAGTTTTCATTATGGAGATCTTTTACTTCTTTGGCTAAGTTAATTCCTAGGTATTTAATTTTACTTGTAGCTATTGTAAATGGGATTCTTTTCTTTTCTTTCTTTGTGTGTGTGTGTGGGGGGTGTGTGTGTGTGTGTGTGTGTGTGTGTGTGTGTCAGGGTCTCACTTTGTCACCCAGGCTGAAGTTCCATGGCATGTTTTTGGCTCACTGATGCAACGTTTGCCTCCCTGGTTCAAGGGATTCTCCTGTCTCAGCCTCCTGAGTAGCTGAGACTACAGGCCCACACCACCATACCTGGCTAACTTTTGTATTTTTTGGTGGAGATGGGATTTCACCATGTTGGCCAGGCTGGTCTTGAATTCTTGACCTCAATTGATCCACCCTTCTTGGTCTCCCAACATGCTGTGATTACAGGAATGGACCACCACGCCTGACCTGAGATTACTTTTTTAACTTCTTTTACAGATGGTTCACTGTTGGCATATAGAAATGCCACTGATTATTGTATGTTGATTTTGTGTCCTGCAACTTTACTAAATTTGTTTGCCAATTCAAATAGTTTTTTTGTTGAAGTCTTCAGGTTTCTCCAAATATAAGACCATATCATGTGCAAACAAGGATAATTTGTCTTCTTCCTTTCCAATTTGGATGACCTTCATTTCTTTCTCTTGTGCAAATGCTCTAGCTAGAACTTCTAGTACTATGTTGAATAACAGTGGTGAAAGTGGGCATCCTTGTTGCATTCCAGTTTTTTGGCATTTGGTAAAATACTAACTGTGAGTCCGTCATATATGGCTTTTATTATGTTGAAATATATTTATTCTACACTCAGTTTTTTGAGGGTTTTTGTCATGGAGGGATGCTGAATTTTATGAGATGATTTTTCAGCATCAATTGAAATGATCACTTTTTTTCCCCTTCATTCTGTTGAGACGATGTATCATATTGATTTCTTCTTTAACCCACTGGCTGTTCACAGAAGCATGTTACTGAATTTCCACATATTTGTGAATTTTCTACAACTCTTCCTGTTATTGATTTTGAGTTGGATACCATTGTGGTCTGAATTGACATGATTTCAATCTTCTTAAATTTATTGACTTGTTTTGTGGTCTAACAGATGGTTTATCCTGGAGAATGTTCCATATGTGCTAGAGAAAAAAGTGCATTCTGCTGCTTTTGGATGAAAAATTCTGTATATGTCTATTTAGGTCAATTTGGTCTAAAGTGCTATACAAGTCCAGTATTTTCTTATTAATTTTTCTGTCAGGTTGGTCTTTTAATTATTGAAAGTAGAGTACTGAATTCCCCTTACTATTATTATATTGCTGACTATTTCTCCCTTCATGTCCACTAATATTTGCTTTATATATTTAGGTGCTCCCAAGTAGGTTACAGATACACTTACAATTGTTATGTACTCTTGATGAATTGACTCCTTTATCATTAAATAAAACTTTTTTTGTCTCTTGTAACAGTTTTTGACTTAAAGTCTTGTAACAGTTTTTGACTTAAAGTCTGTTTTATCATATGTAAGTCGAGCCACCCTGATCTCTTTTGGTTTCCAAATGCATGGAATGTCTTCTTCTATTTCTTCATTTCCAGCCTGTATCCTTAAAGCTAGAGCGGGTCTCTTATGGTCAGTATATAGTTGAATCTTGTTTTTGTAGCCATTCTGGTACTCAGTGTCTTTTAGCTGAAAAATTTTACCCATTTATATTTAAGGTTATTATCAATAGATAAGGAGGACTTACTGCTGCCATTTTGTTATTTGTTTTCTGGTTGTTTTGACGTTCCTTTGTTCCTTTCTTTTTCTCTTGTTGTCTGCCTTTGTGACTTGATAATATTCTGTAGTGGTAAGCTTTGATATCTTTGTTTTTATTATTTGTTTATCTGCTGTAGTTTTTTTGTTTCTTGGTTGCCATTTGGCTTATGTAAAACATCTTATACTTTTAATCAACTACTTGAAGCTGATATTGACTTAACTTCTGTTCCATACAAAAACTCTAGGCTTTTATTCATCCCTCCCCATTTATGTTTTTGATATTACAATTTATATTTTATAGTGTGTATTCCTTAAAAACTTATTATGACTTTCATTATTTTTGTCCATTTAACTTATAAGCTTTCCATATTGGAAGTGTGGATGATTTAAACACTGCTATGACAATATTAGAGTATTTTAGATGTGACTATGTATTTACCTCTACCAGTGCATTTTGCACTTTTATATTAGTTCAGAGTAATAATTCTTATCCTTTCATTTCTGCTTAAAGAACTCCCTTAAGTAGTTCATGTAAGGTAGACCTAGTGGTGATGAATTCCCTCAGCTTTTTGCTTGTCTCAAAAAGACTTTATTTCTTCTCCATTTTGGAAGAACAGTTTTGTTGAGTATATTATTATTGACTAGCAATATTTTTCTTTCAGTACTTTGAATATATCATCCCATTCTCTTCTGGTTTGCAAGGTTTCTGCTGAGAAATCTGCTAATAGTCTAATAAGAATTCCCTTATATGTGACCTGACATTTCTGTCTTGCTGATTTAAAATTATTTCTCTGGCTTCAACTTTTTACGTCCTCTTTGGGGACCTTTGAACTTCATAATTTTGATGTCCATATCTCTTCCAATACATGGGAATTTTTTTCAAAAATTATTTTATTAAATATGTTTATGTCCCTTTCTGTGCCTTTTCTCCTTTTGGAACTCCAATAATACAAATATTTGTTTGCTTAATGGTGTCTTATAAGCTGTGTGTATTATCTTTACCCTTTTTCTTTCTTTTTTCCCCCCGACTGAGTCATTTAAAAAGACCTGCCTTCGGGCACAGTAGCTCATGTGATCCAAAGTAAGTGGATCACTTAAGGCCAGGAGTTCGAGACCAGTCTGGCCAACATGGTGAAACCTCCTCTCTATTAGAAATATAAAAATTAGCGGGGCATAGTGGTGCATGCCTGTAATCCCAGCTACTCAGGTGCTGAGGCAGGAGAATCACTTTAAACTGGGAGGCAGAGGTTGCAGTGAGCCAAGAGTGAGCAACAGTACACTCCAGCCTATGCAATACAGCAAGACTATTAAAAAAAAAAAAAAAAAACAATTCTGTCTTCAAGTTCACTGATTCTTACTTCTGCTTAATCTGGTCAGCTGTTGAAGCTCTCCACCGCATTTTTAAATTTTATTAACTGACTTATTCAAATGCAAGATTTCTGTCGTATTCTTTTTTATATCTATCTGTTCTCTGAATTTCTCATTAGATTATGAATTATTTTTCTAATTTCATTGAATTGTCTATCTGTATTCTCCTATATCACACTCAGTTTCCTTAAGATCATTATTTTCAGTTCTTTATCAGATAATTCATAGATATCTGTTTCTTTGGGATCAGTTGCTGGAGAATTATTGTGTTCCTTTAGTGGTGTCATGTTTTCTTACTCCTTTCCTATATCACACTCAGTTTCCTCAAGATCAATATTTTCAGTTCTTTTTCAGACAATTCATAGATTTCTATTTCTTTGGGATACATTACTGGAGAATTATTGTGTTCCTTCAGTGGTGTCATGTTTTCCGACTTTTTCATGTTTTTGTGTGTGTCCCTATATTGATTGCGCATCTGGTGGAGCAGGCACATCTTCAAAACTGTACAGAGTAGCTTTTGTAGGGGAAGATTTTCACCTGCAGATGTGACTAAAGGTGCTGGCTGAGGAGGGTACGTGGCCTTTGGTTTGGGAATGAGCACAATGGTATAGTCTCCATGCAGCTTTTTTGGTTGTGATCAATGTCAGCAGTAACTTCAGGTGCCTCAGTGGTCTAGACTATATGAGTTTGTGAAAGTAGTGATGGCAGTAAAGGTTATTAGGGTCTTTGGTGGCAAGGGATTTAGGGACCCTCCTTTTCTTGTCTTTCCCACATTGAGGAGTCTTAACTGAGAGAATCACTCTTGATGTTGGGTCTGACATATCCCACCAGCAGCTGTAGCAGTTCTGGGATCCAGGGCACAAGTGCTCAGAGCAGTTGTGGAGTCATGGTCCTGGCTCAGGGCCTTGCAAAACTACTATAGCCCCTGGGACTTGAGGTGCAGGTTTACTCTTCATGGCATAATTGGATTCATTTATCTCACAAAGCTCTGTTGCTCAACAGCCCAGGCCCAGAGAGCAGGGATTGACCTGTGGCTCTGACTCTGTGGGCCAGGACACTGGTGTGGCTCCAAGGATGGGTGCTCTGAAATCTCAGGGCCTGGGGAGCATGGCACATGTCTTAGTTCATTTTGTGTTGCTATAACCTAAAACCACAGACAGTACAAAAATTTATTCTCTCACAGTTCTGGAAGCTGGGAAGTTTAAAATCAAGACACTAGCATCTGATGTGGACCTTCTTACTATGTCCTCTCATGGCAAAAGACAGAAATGAAAGAAAGGATGAACACTAAGTCCTCAGGTGTCAGAGTGACAGAAAAGAGGGAACTCACTCCCACAAGTTCTTTTTATATCTGCATTAATAACCTAATTATAACCTAAACACCTTCCATTAGACCCTGACCTCTAAACACTGTTGTATCAGGGTTTAAGTTTCTACCACATGAATTTAGAGGGGATGCATTAAGCCATAACAGTGCAACTGTAATGTAAGACCCAGAATCAACAGTGTATAGCATCAATTCAGGCCCTGGCAGATAAACTATCATGCAATTGTGACTCTGGCCCTGGGATGATGGGGCGTGGCAGTAGCCCAGGCTTTGTGAGGCCTGAACAGCAGCAACAAGAACCCAGGAATGGCAAGCTGCATCTGTGGCTTGCACCTCAGGGGACAGGGGGCCAGCCGCACAGAGATGACTCTACTTCCCAGGAGTGTGAAGCACCTCAGCAACTCAGATTCTGTGCAGGGTTGGTCCAGTTACAGGAAAGTGAGTAACTTTAACTGTTCAGCTTGGAGGACAGAATGGCTCAGCCAAGGCTCTCATTCCCTTCGACATCAGGTGCTGCATCTGCTCAGCCCCAGAAAGCATGGCTACACAGGTTAGTTGAGGCTCCACAGGAGGTGATGTGCCATAATGGCTTGAGCACCAGGGGTGTGGCTATTCTGGCGTACCAGGGGTGTGAGGTATAGAGGATGAGACACCATGTTAGCTGTGATAACAAGGGGATGACTGTTCCCATGTTCCAAGGTCTAGAGTCTCCCAAGTGGTAGAGTGCTGGGTCAACTCAAGCACTAGAGGGCATGACTGCTCTGGTGTGCCAGAAGCCTGAAGTCCCTGGGGGGCGTGACACGGTGTTGGTTTCAGCACCAGGGACACAACTGTTCCAATGTGTCAAGGCTCAGGACCCCAAGGAGGCAGGTTGCCAATTCAGCTTGAACCACAGGGGGCAGGGCACACCAGCAAGGAATAGGAAGATGGAACGCTTTACAGTGCTTAGACCTAGAGAGTAGGGCACAACCTCAGCATGGCTCAGGGATGGTTCACTACCAGGGGGGCATGGTGCCATTGTGGCAAAGCCTCAGGGGTGCACCCTTAGGTATGTAAAGTCTGCTTTACCCTGGAGCAGGACATGCTCTAGCAATGGTTCCAGCTCAAAGACAGCATCTCGGGCCATAGAGTGATGGGGTATAGTATCAGCTACTTCTCTGGGGATAGCACAATGTGTGGACTCTGGGGATGTCCTTCAGCTGGGTTCAGAGCCTGTGAGGACTGCAGAAGTATCCTGTAGTGAAGTGTAGCGACGTGAAGACAGCAGGTGTCCACAGTAGTGATGGAGGCTGCTGGGTTCCTCTGTTTACCTTTTCCCATAGGGGGAAATCTCTCCTGGTTCCAAGCTGATCCCAATTGGGGGAAGGGGTGACAGGGGCAAGGTGGATTTTTCTCCTTTCCTGTACAGCCATCTGGATTTCTGTGGTTGGCAGGCTTTCTGCTGCTCCTTTGCTGTTCCCCTGTGCTCTCCTTTAGTTATTTTGGACAAAATGTAGTTCTCTATTTGTTGTTTGGGGATTTTTGTGTGTGTGACAGGGAAGATAGGTAGGAACTCCCAGGTTTTGTGTTGCTCTAAAATGAAGAACATTTATCTATGTGCATATTCTGATACATAAGTAAAAATTCACACATTTACAAATACATATAAAAAGTCAGATTTTCAAGCATGGCTTTTCTTTAAAATCCACGTAACATCTATTTCACCTTTAGTTAATAAATGAATTCATCACCTGCCTCCACTTTTCTATTTTTTTTTTCAGTTTTGTTCTACAAATCTTTTTATCTATTTTTCTTTTGTTACTCCAAGGTTATAAAAATATACTACCTTCTAAATAGATAAAAATTATCTTTATTATTTTATTGTTGTCATTTTGGAAACAAAGACAGAACATAGCAAAGAGATTTGAAAATTTGCTTTAGAATAAATCAAACGTTTTAAGGTAAACTGCAATGTCCGTATTGACCGCATTCATTAGTCAGTATCAATTTTGGACTCTATTTTGTCTATCCAAACCTAAACTTTGATATTTACAAAAGTTAAGGGTCATATTTGTATGCACTCTTTAGTCTTGTTTGTGATCAATAATGTCCTTGCTCCTTAGTTATTCAAAAATGAATGTTTCAGGACACTGGGGACAATGTACCTTGAAGTGAGATTTGACTATATGCCATTGTTCACAGCACCTCCACTGACAAGCGGTAACTTTCTTCTCTAAGATGAATACAAAAATATTTAGTCGTAGTAATACAGAAATATTATTTCAACTGCTTTCTCTCCTTGGGGGGAAAAATGTACCTAACTATTATAACCAAACAATCTTCCTTTACTGAGCTTATAAAGTAATTAATTTGGCATGTAAATCTTAAAGAGAGAAAATGGAGATTAGAAAAGAATCCATGATTGTATTTACTAATCATACTCATTTTCACATTTTGTAATTATTAAATCTCCCTTAAGAATTTGTTCTCCAAAGGGGAGAAACATAAATTATCAACAATTCTAAAAACAGGTTTGTTAAATGTCAAAGTATTCTTACCATTTTTTCTTAGTTGTTGCTCTTGTGGCTAACTGTTCTCTTATTAAGTACACAGATATGCTGGAAACATAATGAAGGTTGACCTTTCAGTTGTAGGTGTGCCTTAAAAAGATCAGGTCTACAGGGCCTGCCATCCATTTTCTGCATGGTTGTTGAAAAGGTGGCAAAAGTCTTATGCAGAACAAAATTCTTTTTATGCTTTCTTTTTCACATTGCTTCTTGCATGAAATAGCAAGGCAAAGAAGTACAGACTTACAAATCTCATTCACTGGGTGTGATGTATACAATACATATTATGCACCTATCATATGCCTTCACCGTTTTGTACACTGTGGATACTATGGGGAATGAGGATTCTTGATATAGTAGAGTGTGTATTTTGGAGAAATGCAGAAGTGAGATGGAAAATATAAGGATTTCACATAAAGGCATACCTCAGAGATAATGCGGGTTTGGCTGCAAACCATTGCAATAAACTGAATATCACAGTGAAGTGAGTAACACAATTGTGTTGGTTTCCCAGTGCATATTGAAGTTGTGTTTACGCTATACTACAGTCTATTACATGTGCAGTAATAGCACTTTGCCTATGAGGTAAACATGTACAAAGGTCAGGGTGGAGGCATGACTAAAATAAGATGTTAAGAATGATATGAACTTGTCTTTGCTATTTCTGTCTAATGACTCAGTCTGATATAAAACCCTTTCTTCTGGTAAATGGTGGTATAGAGTATGGGATAGTGTGATAGCCAATTTGACTTTTTATTAATCACAAAATAAAAAATCTCTAGCTTAAGTTTGGAGATTTCTCAAAGTACTTAAACAGAACTGTCATTTGATGCAACAAATCCATTACTGTGTGTATACCCAAAGAAATATAAATTATTCTACCGTAGAAACTCATGCACGTGTAAGTTTGTCACAGCCCTTTTCACAATAACAAAATCATGGATTCAACCTAGATGCCCATCAACAGGAAGGACTTAAATGAGGGAGGAGGGTACTAAACATTGAGTACACACGGATACAAATAGGGGAATCACAGACACAAGGACTTACTTGAGGGTGGAAGGTGGGAGGAGAGTGAGGATCAAAAAACTACGTTCGGGTACCATGCTCACTAACTGGGTGATGAAATCATTTGCACACCAAACCCCAGCAACACGCAATTTACCCATGTAACAAATCCGCACATGTACCCCCGGATTCTAAAATAAAAGTTGGAAGAAAAAAAACTAAAATTAAAAATCTCTAGCTTAAAAAATTCTGATTATAATTTTAAAATATAGCTTACCAATTTTATAGCTGATACTTGGCTTTGCATTTGTTATTTTGATTTGAGTTTCTCTGATTATTAGTAAATATGAACATTTATTTACAGAGTAATTAGCTACTTCTATTTTCTTTTGTGAATTATATACAAGCATACCTAAGAAATATTGTGGGTTTGATTCCAGACCATTGCAATAAAGCAAATATTGCAATAAAGAAAGTCACATCTTTGTTCTTGGTTTCTCAGTGCATATATAAGTTATGTTTAAACTACACTGTAATCTAGTAAGTGTGCAACAGCATTGTGTCTAAAACATGTATATACCTTAATTTTAACACACTTTGTTACTCAAAAATGCTAACAATCACCTGAGCCTTCAGTTCAGCCTTTTGCTAGGAAAAGGTCTTGCCTTGATGTAGATAGCTGTTGATTGATCAGAGTGATGGCTTTTGAAGGCTGGGGTAGCTGTTCAATTTCTTAAAATAAGACAACAGTGAAGTGTGTCATATGAAGTGACTCTTCCTTTCACAAAAGGAAGTCTCAACATGCAGTGCTGTTTGATAGCATTTTATTCACAGTATAACTTTTTTCAAAATTGGAATCCTCTCAAACTTTGTTGCTGTCTCATCAACTAAGTTTATATAACATTCTAAGTTCTTTATTGTAATTTCTACAAGGTTCACAATATCTCCATCAGGAGTAGAATTTTATCTTTTGAAAATACTTCCTTTGCTTATCCATAAGAAGCAACTACTCATCTATTCAAGTTTTATCATGAGATTATAGCAATTCAGACACCTCTTCAGTCTCCACTTCTAACTCTAGTTCTCTTGCTTGTTTCTACCACATCTGCAGTTACTACCTTCACTAAAGTCTTGAACCCTCCAAAGTCATTTATAAGGGTTAAAGTTAACTTCTTCCAAATTCCTGTTAATGTCGTTTTTTACTTCCATAAATCACAAATGTTCTCAGTGGCATCTAGAATGGGAAATCTTTTCCATCATGTTTTTAATTTCTTTTGCCCAAATCCAACAGAGGAATAACCGTCTATGACAGCTATAGCCTTATGAAACATATTTCTTAGATAATAAGACTTGAAAGTCAAAATTACCCCTGATCTATGAACTGCAGAATAGATATCATGTTAGGAGACATGAAAACAACATAATTCCCTGTACCTCTAGATTAGAGGTCTTTGATGACTAGGTGCCTTGTCATTGAGCAGTAATACTTTGAAAAAAAATTTTTTTTTTTCTGATTTGTAGGTCTCAACAGTGGGCTTAAAACATTCAGTAAGCCATGCTGTAAACAAATTGCTGTCATCTAGGCTCTGTTGTTCCATTTATATAGCACAGGAGCATAGGCAGACTGAATTTAGCATATTGTTAAGGGCCTTGGGATTTCAGAATGACAAATGATCATTAGCTTCAACTTAAAGTCACCAGCTGCATTAGCCCCTAACAAGAGAGTCAACCTGTTCTTTGAAGTCTGGCATTGATTTCTCCACTCTACCCATGAAAGACCTAGCCAACATCTTCTTCTAATACAATACCATTTTGTCTACACTGAAAATCTGTTTTTATTGTAGCTACCTTCATCAATTATCTTTGCTAGATCTTCTACAGAACTTGCTACAGTTCACCTTGGAAAAGGTGCGGGAGACATCAACACTGGCTGCTTTACCTAGAACTTTTATGTTAGAAAGATGGCTTCTTTCCTTAAATCTCATGAAGCAAACTCTGCTAGTTTTAAACTTTCCATTTGCAGCTTCTTTATCTCTGTCAGCATTCATAGAATTGAAGAGTGTTAAGGCCTTGCTCTAAATTAGACTTTGACTTCAGGGAATTTTTTGACTAGTTTAATCTATCCACAACACTAAAACTTTCTCCATATCAGCGATAAAATTGTTTTGTTTTCATTCACGCATTCACTGGAGTAGCACTTTTAATTTTCTCCAAGAACGTTTTCTTTGCATTCACACCTTGGCTGTTTGGCCCCTGAAACCTAACCGTTGGCCTGTCTCAGCTTTCAACATGCCATCATCAGTAAGCTTAACCATTTCTAGTGGTTGATTTAAAGTGAGAGACATAAGGTTATTAACTGGCCTAATTTCAATATTGTGTGTCTCCAGGAATAGGGAGGCCTGAGGAGAGGAAGACAAATGCTGGAATCACCATAGCAGATATAATAATAATAATAAAATTTAAAATAGTGTGAGAATTACCAAAACGTGACACGGAGACACGATGTGAGTACATGCTATTGGAAAAATGACGCCAATAGACTTGCTCAACTCAGGGTTGCCACAAACCTTCAGTTCATTAAAAAAAAAAAAAATTATTTGCAAAGCACAATAAAGTAAAGTGCAATAAAGTGACTTATGCCTGTAGTGACCATTGCTACGAAGAAAATTGATAATAAAAATCAGATAGTGTTAGGCGTGGTGGCTCATGCCTGTAATCTCAGTACTTTGAGAGGCTGAGCAGGGCTGAATGGTTGAGCCCAGGAGTTTGAGAGCAGCCTGAGCATCGTGGCGAAACCCTGTCTCTACAAAAAATACAAAATTTAGCTGGGTGTGGGTGACATACACCTGTAGTCCCAGTTACTCAGGAGGCTGGGGAGGGAGAATCATGTGAGTCTGGGAGGTCGAGCCATGCAGTGAGCCATGATCAGACCACTACACTCCAGCCTGGGTGTCAGAGTAAGACCCTTTCTCAAAAAAATTAATAATTAATTAGTTAAGTAATAATAATACTAGGATGCAGCTTGATTGGGTAGGAGAGGAATCCTACTTTAAAAAGGGAAGGTAACTGAAGATGTAACATTGAGGCTGTCATCTGAATAATGAGAATGAATTAGCCAGGCAAAGTTCTAGCAAAAGAGTTGTCCAGACCTAGGGAATCAAATGCAAAGGCTCAGAGGTAATAACAAGCTTATCATATGTGAAGAAAAGAAAGATGGGGAGAAAATTGACAAACTGCAAGACACGGAGAAAATGAAGCCAAAGAGTTAATTGGAAGCCAGATTAGAAGGGCTTGAAAACCTAAATTAGAAGATGAGATTTTATTCAATCCAAAAGTCTTTGTATGGTTTTAAGCCAAAAAAAGAAAAAAAAAAAAAATGCCATGGTAGCTTTTGTATATTTAAAATATCCATTTGTTGATATGTTGAAGTGGGACCTTAGGGAAATGAAACTAAAAGAAAGATTAAAAAACTACAGAAATAGTCCAAAAAAGAGATGACAGTAACTTTAACTTTGGTTAAGAATGAAAATCATGAGTAGTTTGTTCAGGAAATGCTTCGAGACAGAGTCCAAAGAACATGCTGATGTATTGTGTGTTAGAAGAGAGGGAAATAGAGGAATCAAGTACAGCTCCTGAGATTTGTATACAAGCAATTTGGTAGATGATAGACCCATTAACTGAAGTAGAAAACAGTGCAGGAGAGAGGTTTAGAAAGATGGGAAAATCAAGAGTTCTGCCTCTTGAAATGGGGTTGCCCTTTCCAATTTGAAGATGATGTAGGCATAAACCTCTAGCTATGTTGGATCAATTTTAGGAGAAAAAAAAATTCGCTACCTTTAAAGGAGTACTAAGCACACTGTATGCCTAATCACAATTAATTCTCACAACATTGTTATGAGGAACCTGCTGTTATCATATTCTTTATACAGATGAGAAAATTAAGATTTAGAGAGGATATATGCATTGTGAAAAAAAATAAAAAATAAATCAGCAGTGGGCATTGAAAATCTACATCCAAATCTGGCTGACCCCAGAGCCCAAGCTCTGAAATACTATGTGTCAAGAAAAGGGCTCCAGTATAGAAAAAGTTTACCAAAATTCCAAGGAAGAAAGCCATTTCCAAGTCTCTGGGAATGGATCTGGATTCAGGAGGTTTTCATCATAAGAATAAAAATGGGATCTAGAAAGTCGATCCTATATCAAAGGCAGACTAGTACCAAATTGTCTTTTGGCTCATTCCCATAGCCATTAGACTAAGGAAGGTAAATTTCCTTTCCCTGTGAAGACTGTTCCAAGGACCAGAGATAGCACATAATTTGCCACTTGGCTGTTAAGTGGTTCCGGTGGCACGGATTGGAAAGATTCTGGTTCAAGAATCGGTCAGTCAGTCTGAAGGCAATTTCCTCCTTTATACTAGTCATCACTGTTTGGGCAGGACATAAATAAGCTGTCCAAGCAATTGCTTCCATCAGACCCTCGCCAGCTCTAATCCTGGAGAGGATATTGAGAAAGAAAGAGTTAAACCAGCCGGGCGCGGTGGCTTATGCCTGTAATCCCAACACTTTGGGAGGCCGAGGCGGGCGGATCACCCGAGGTTGAGAGTTTGAGACTAGCCTGACCAACATGGAGAAACCCCATCTCTCCTAAAAATACAAAATTCCACGGGCATGGTGGCACAAGCCTGTAATCACAGCTACTCGAGAGGCTGAGGCAGGAGAATCGCTCGAACCCAGGAGGCTGAGGTTGCCATGAGCCGAGATCGCGCCACTGCACTCCAGCCTGGGCAACAAGAGCAAAACTCCATCTCAAAAAAAAAAAAAAAAAAAGAAAAAGAAAAAAGAAAAGAAATAGTTAAACCAAGTTATCTTAAGAGTTATGGTTGAAGGAACACATTCAGCATTTTTATATTGAAAATAGCCTTTCCATATTTCTCACCAATTGGTAGATTATTTCCTCTTTGGATAACCTGTAGAAAGAGATTTCCTTCTAAAAGAAGTTTAAAATATATCTTTTAGGCTGGGCGTGGTGGCTCACGCCTATAATCCCAGCACTTTGGGAGACCGAGGAGGGTGGATCACCTGAGGTCATGAGTTTGAGACCAGCCTGATCAGCGTGGTAAAACTCTGTCTCTACTAAAAACACAAAAATAAGGTGGGCATGGTAGCGCATGCCTATAATCCTAGCTACTCGGGAGGCTGAGGCACAAGAATCACTTGAACCTGTGAGGCAGATATTGCACTGAGCTAAGATCATGCCACTGCACTCCAGCCTGGGTGACAGAGAGAGACTTTGCTTTAAAAAAAAAAAAAAAAAATTCCTTAAATTATGATAAAGTGGAGACTGGTAATCACTACATCAGGCTAGACAGAGCACTGAGATTTGAAAGATAAAAAATCAATTTTAGGACTAATAAATAAGTCCAGAAGACATTTCATAATACTTAGAAGAGTAATCTCAGCTACACCATAAAAGTACTTAAGGTCCTATTCCAATTCCTTAAGCAGAGAGACTTAAAAATTTATATCTGGACCATATGCTATAATTTATCAATATGACAATCAATTAATTACTTTTTTATTAATCTGATTCTAATTAGTTAATTCAGTTGACAGGTAATACCTAATAAGACGCAGACACTGTGCCGGGTGCTGGATACAATGCTGGAGAAGCTTGTTGACCTCTTGGAGTACGCAGTTTGAGGAAGGAGGCAACCAATGTATAATTGCAAATACTAATAACTGAGAAGAAGAAAAGAATAAAACTCAGTGGGAGATAGTAATGAGGAAGACCTAGTTTAGATTGGTTAATCTAGGTAGGTTTCTTTGCAAAGGACCCAACTGGGGAAGAAGGAATGAAATGCAGGCAGTTAGAACAGCTCATGCAAAAACCAAGAACCTGGTGAAATTCAAGGAATTGAAAATCATGGTTGTGGCTGGAGAGAAGTGAAGGCAGAAGGAGATGGATTTGGAGAATAGGACACAGATCATGAAAGATCTCATTAAAACATGTGGGCATTTTAATTGCTTATTTCTAAATGCAAGAGAAATCAAGAATGCAGCACAACCTGATAGAGATTCTTAAAAGACCATGCTGGCTATTATGTCAATAGTGGATTAACAGAGAGCAAGATTAAAGCCAGACAGGACATGTGCTTAGGCTATATTTTATATGGGGAATCTTGATGGTGGCTTAGCCTAAGAAGAACAGTTGCAGTAGAGATGGGGAGAAAGGTATGGATTAAACATTCATTTTGAAGGTAAAATAAACAGAGCTCGGTGATGTATCACAGCTAAAGAGGAAGAAGTGGGTAAAAAAGAGCAATTTCCTATTTTTAGCCTTGAATCTATGGGTAGATAGAATACAAAGAAAATTGACATTGCTTTTATTATATTGTTCAAATTCAGTTATTCTTGTTTAAATTTTTTACTGTTTTGCCAAATAAAATGGGAAAAGTTACTGATTTCATTTTTGGCTGAGAGAATGAGAGGCACTTTCTGCAATGACCTCAGATAAAGAGAGCAGCCAAGCTTTCTGTCTTGGAAGACTTTTCCTCTTTGTCTTCCTGGGGAATTAGTAACAGAATTCTTGTCCCATTCTTCAAGCCCAGGCCTGCAGAGTGAGCCTGCTCACAAAAGAATATTCTGGGAGGATGGAGTGCAGAGGGATAGGGGACTAGCCTGAGCTAGGAGAAGTGGAATTGGATTCCTCAGGAGTTGAAGGGGTTCTTTTGACAATACTGACAGACTCCTATTCACCCAGTTCCAAAAACAAACAGAAACTTACTGCGGTTGTTAACGTCTATCCGTCCATTCATTGCGACAGCAAGTCCTAGAAAGCAGTCTTCAAATTAACATTTTAGCATAAATTTAAGTAAGTTTATTTCTGATAATAAGAAATAGAAAATATAAGATCCATTAAGAGATTAAAGAAAAGGTAGTGTTTGGCCAGAATAAAAAATGACTCAGGCAGGGCGTGGTGGCTCACGCCTGTAATCCAGCACTTTGGGAGGCCTAGGCGGGCAGATCACCTGAGGTGGGGAGTTTTCGAGACCAGCCTGAGCAGCATGGCAAAACCTTGTCTCCATTAAAAATACAAAATCAGCCGGGCGTGGTGGCGCATGCCTGTAATCCCAGCTACTCTGGAGACTGAGGCGGAAGAATCGCTTGAACCGTGGAGGCGGAGGTTGTGGTGGACCGAGATTGCGCCATTGCACTCAAGCCTGGGCAACAAGAGCGAAACTCCGTCTCTAAATAAATAAATAGATAGATAGATAGATAGATAGATAGATAGATAGATAGATAGATAGATAAATACTCAACTCATGTTTGATAAAATAAGTTTTAAAAGCCACTGAATCTGAAAAAAGGCACAAACATTTATGAATAAACTTTTGTTGATGTATCTTGATAATTTTGATAGTCCCACAGAAGATTCCAGTTACAGTGAAAATAATTGACTCTAATCTCTGCGGCTTTGGCTGTTGCACGTTCAGAACATTCCCAAATGGGCCCTGAGATCCCGGTGCTAACATCAAGCTTAACTCTGAACAGAAATATTTTTAAGGTAGAGAAAAGTAGGAAGTCTTACAGTTTAAAATGCCTTGAATATTCACTAGATCTTTTCAACACCTGAGGTCTTTATATTGCAGGGTAAGGCATAATAGCAAATTATGATAAGGGATATGTGTTTCTCTTATAAAGTGAAAAAACTACTGTGTATTCAGATTTCTTCTCTGGATAATCAGTTCTGAAAAAGGATGTGTATGGAAGTTGAGGTTCTGAAAACTGACTCCCTTAAAAGTAGCTATGCATGCAGATGTCTTAGAAAGTTTATACTTTCCACCAGTTTGAAGACTTTTCCTGTAGACCACACTGTCTCTAATACACAATCTTCATTGTTGCGTTCCCAAAGATTGAGAATTTGATGAACTTGAGCCTTAGTGGTACTGTATTGTTATTGTGCTCTCTCTCAAGCTGGGGTCTACCTTTGAAGGTAGATATATTGAGTAATATTGAGTAATTGAGTAATACTGAGTGAATATTGAGACATATTGAGTAATAACATGTGCAGAAATACTTTAAAGCTTTGGTGTGAAAGATAATATGCATGATACAGTACATAGTGTATGAATACAGTTGAGGCAATAAATAAGTTGAATAAATAGAACAATGTACATTAATCTACATAAAATCCTCCTCAGTATTTTTGCACATAAAAATATACATGTAAAATATTAAGAAAAACAGTTCTCTGCGGTTTCAATGTTATGCATTTTATGAGTTTCCTCAGGTTTCAGGATCCTGTGGACATTTCTGATATAATACTTGCATTTTCAAGTAAAGTAAATAGCATTCTTTCTTTCTTTTCCATCCTATCTTTCTTTTTGTGTGTGTATGTAACTCAACAAGGCTGTCTTAGAGCTACCCAATTACCAAAAGAAGAAAGAAAGAGAAGAAAAAAAAGAAGATATTTTTAGCATAGTTATTAAGAGAAAGCCAAAAAAATCTGTTTTTTGTTTAACAGGTTTTAGATTCTTCAAGAGAAGAATATATTAGAGACACTAACATTATATGTATGTGTGCATACACGCATACATATATATTTTATATATATATAATATTTTAGTTTTGCTTTTTTCTTTTTTTTTTTTTTTTTTTTGCTCTTTTAGAAATGAAAAAATGAGCTTGGGTCCTATGAGGTAGACTATGGTTATTAAAATATGCCCCTAAGCTTAACTTACAGTTTTTCTCACTCTTCTATTAACCTGGTGAGTGTGAGTATGTGTGTGTGTAACTGTGAATCCTGACACATGCACTTAGACTAATTAGAGCAGAGTCATTTTTATGCTCTACATTCTGCCAATTTGAAACTAACTCTGAAGCTGTTCCTAAATGCAATATATCTGATCTAAGTGTTCCATACATATACTTATCAACTGATATAGATACTGAACTCAAATATAAGATACTTAAGTTCGGTAGGCTGTTTTGCATAATGACTTCAAAGAGCCTTCCTTCCACCCCTGAGTAGCTGACTTGAATTGAAATTCAAATTTAGCTTTATTAGGAAGATTTTATAGGGAGGTTAAGTAAGTTTTGACCCTCTTGAACCCTTATTCTGGGAAGATTCTGTAAAATATTACACTTATGAACAGTTGGTCAGCATATCAACAGCATTTATCGAGCATATTTATGAACAGAACACTAAGGGCTATAGCTAATTGTGAATAAAATAAAGAATTTAATTCCTTTCCATAAGAAAGTTATTATCTAATGAAAAAAATACAATATATATTCAACTAAATGTCTCCCGCTAATATAACAATAACCAGAAACCATACACACAAAATCAACATAGTAAGAAATCAAGAAAAGTAGAAATTGAAAGGATTTTAAAAAAAGACAAGAGAAAGTGCCCACAGCAGGGCGATAAATGTTGTTCATGGCCGGGCGCCGTGACTCACACCTGTAATCCCAGCACTTTGGGAGGCCTAGGCAGGGGGATCACAAGGTCAGGAGTTCGAGACCAGCCTGGCCAACATGGTGAAGTCCTGTCTCTACTAAAAATACAAAAATTAGCCAGGCATGATGGCAGGCGCCTGTAATCCCAGCTACTTGGGAGGCTGAGGCAGGAGAATCACTTGAAACCAGAAGGTGTAGGTTGCAATGAGCTGAGATTGTGCCGAGACTGCACTCCAGCCTGGGTGAAAGAGTGAAACTCTATCTCAAAAAAGAAAAAAAAAAAAAAAATGCTGTTTGCCGTCTGCTTTGTTAAACGTGGCTTATTGGATCAGTGCAGTTGAAATCGGAAGAAATTAGTCATAGAGCATGTAATGCGTTGGCAGGTCTCTATTTTATACTAAGGGTGTTAGAAGACATTTTTCCCAAATCATTTTCCCAAATTAGAAATATAGCTGTTTAAGATTTCTAGGTAAAATGCAGAAATAGTTTTCATCAAGTTCAGAGTACTTCTCAAGTTATTATGGTAAAAGCTGTTCATGGTGGTATTTAATTATAAGAGCCCAAAACAATTGTTTTCAGAATTATTAGGTTTTTAAAAATATTTCCCCAGCAATGACCACTACCACCCACTCTCATTCTTAGACACACAAACTTACCCACATTCTTCAGCCTTATTTATCTAAATTCTTGGAGTTCATTTTAACCATCCACTGTAGTCCAATCATCTAATTTCCATATTCATTGCTCAGTAAGGAGTCTGATCACATTAGATGTTATACAACCCTCTTGAGCATGGAGAAAATAACTTTTTGTGTCATGACGCCTACTTGAACTTAACACTGTGGGAGATACTCAATAAGCATCCACTTATTTGACTGGTGGAAGGAGGAGTCTGGAGCTGTATCTGGAGGCAAAATTGCATATTCATCACTTTTCCAAATTTGGATATATAGATGAATTTCTCAGTGTTTAATTGTTCAGTGAAGCCTTCCCCCAAGATTCCTGTGGCGTGTAAATGATGAAAAGAGAATTAAAAGATATCTTAAGGCTGTAAGCTTCCCTTATCTGGTCCTTCACTTTAGCCGAAACTCTGTTATATTCAGAAGACCCTCTTACCACTAAGTAGAAATGCTGGGAAATGTGGGTGAGTATGGAGCAGCAAGCCTCTCCTTTGCATAATTTGAGGTATGCAAAAAAGGCATTTCCATGCCAGAATCACCCTGCAATAAAAAAATACTAAAAGACAATGTTAAAAGTTCTTGTGCATAACCTTTTAATAGGTCTGGAGGTAAATATAGTAGTTTCTGATTGGTGTTTTAAGAAAATGAAATCAAATATAATGTTGTACTGCATTATTGATAGCGTCATATTTGATATTAACTGGGTTATTCTTTGTTGCTTTTTTTTTTTTTGAGACGTAGTCTCACTTTTGTCCCCCAGGCTGAAGTGCAATGGCGCGATTTCAGCTCACTGCAACCTCTGCCTCCCGGGTTCAAGCGATACTCCTGCCTCAGCCTCCCGAGTAGCTGGGATTACAGGCACCTGCCACCACGCCTGGCTAATTTTTGTATTTTTGGTAAAGACGGGGTTTCCTCATGTTGGCTAGGCTGACCTCAAACTCCTGACCTCAGGTGATCCACCAGCCTCAGCCTCCCAAAGTGTTGGGATTACAGGTGTGAGCCACCGCCCCCGGCCTCTTTGTTGCATTTTGAAGGGTAAGTATTCTTTCATGAAACCCTAATTTTGAAAAAACACATGTACTTATTACCTCACAATGTAAAATATATTTTTAATCTGAGCAGAGATACTTATACTTTCAAAACCTTATTAGAATAAAGTATCATATCTTTGAAATTTTCTTGTGGAAAAAAAAAATATGTTGCCTCACCTTGAACCAAGAATAATAATTACAGAGCACTTCCTAGTGAGAGAATGTCAAGGTGTGGAGATGTATCACGGAGGCAGGTCTATCAGGACACAGCACTGGAGGCCTCTGAAGTGATTTTGTCACAATAAGAGGGGTGAAAAGATTGATAAAGATTCTCAATCTCTTGGCAAAGTACTGCTCAAGGGCGTCCAACCTTTTGGGTTCCCTGGGACACATTGGAGGAAGAAGAATTTACTTGGGCCACACATAAATAGACTAACACTAACAATAGGTGATGAGCAAAAAAAAGGAAAAAAAAATCTCATAATGTTTCCAGAAAGTTTACAAATTTGTGTTGAGCCACATTCAAAGCAGCCTTGGGCCACCTTCAGAATGTAAGACTCAGGTTGGACAAGCTTGGTCTACATGATAATTTTGCTCTGGACCAAGCCTGGAATGATGACACAAAGTAGTTGCTCAACAAATCTTTCTTGAACAAATGAATGGCTAAAACCCTGGAAGGTTGTATTTTGCCCGCAATCTCTGGTGTTACTTCAGATCAAACTCAGAACTAAACCTAAGTAAACATTAGAATAAATTTAACCTAATCACTTGGATTGTGAGGCAATTTTCCCTAGAGCTCTACATCTCTACATTTTTAGTCTTTACCAGTTCTCAGGTAGAACTAACAACATTGGCCAATAAAAAAAATAATTTCCAGAAATTGAGTTGGGGAAATAAGACCAAATTACTTGAAATAGTCTTTTTTTTTTTTTTTGAGACAGAGTCTCACTCTGTCGCCCAGGCTGAAGTTCAGTGGCGCGATCTCGGCTCACTGCAAGCTCTGCCTCCTGGGTTCACACCACTCTTCTGCCTCAGCCTCCCGAGGAGCTAGGACTACAGGCGCCCGCCACCACACCTGGTTACTTTTTTGTATTTTTAGTTGAGATGGGGTTTCACGGTGTTAGCCAGGATGGTCTCGATCTCCTGACTTTGTGATCTGCCTGCCTCGGCCTCCCAAAGTGCTGGGATTACAGGCGTGAGCCACCATGCCTGACCTGAAATAGCTTTTAAAAAATTAGTTAAAAAATATATGTTAATCTAGCAAATTAACATATATAAAAAGAAATGAAAACAATGAAGCAAAAAGAAATTTTAGTTGTTTATATTTGTATTGGATACAGAGTAAGTATATATATTTATGGAATATATGAGATGTTTTGATACAGGCATACAGTGTGAAATAAGCACATAATGAAAAATTGTTTATAATTTTTAAGAGGATTTGGCCTAGCATACCAGATTAGATCATGATTCCAGTGTTACACTTATAATTGATACATTTTTGTGTTTTACATTATAATGCTGTTTATAATCAGCATTAGAACATTTCAGAAAACCTAATACTTTACTTGTTCATAAATTAACTCAATTTACAAGAATAACCTAAATACTTAAGGTATGTTTCTTAGTCAGACACTGAAATATTAATCAAAAGCCAACATTTACCTGGAAATAGATGGGGCTAGGGAAGTGAAAGGAAAAGCCTTTATTCATCAGGCATTGAAATTCTGTACTAATTCCTGTAAAGAAATTAAAAAGTGATGCAAAACAAAATGAAAACCTAACTTTAAAATATCTCTACTTTCCCCTCAGCCCAGCAGCCTCCACTTTCTGTTCCAGTTGTACTCTTTGGATCTTTTTTCTTTCTTTCAATCAACAGATTCATTAATCAATGTACAAAATTGCCACAGTTGTGGCTGGAACACAAATATAAATACATAGATTGTGATCTCAAGAAGCCTATGTCTTGATTAATTGACCTAGTCGAGGAGAAAAGACATGAAGTACTAATAAAAAATAAATATAAAAATGCAAAAGATAATCTGATAAAGTACAGGCATATGATAAGACAAGCTCTGTAGGAGGTCAGAGGTGGAGGAAGATTTGGGAGGCACTACACAGTTTGGGCCTTGCAACACTGATAATAATCAGAAGGGTTGAGTCATAAGGACAGATAAATTCCAGGCCAGAAAAATAGAGGGAGTAAAAACACTGATGTAGAAATGCATTCAACATATTCAGAGACTAATGAATATATCTGTCTGAAAACTGCAAAGGATTTGTATAATAGGTATAAAAAAAGGATAGAAAAGTAGGTGAAGGAAGATGGTAGCTATTGCATCTAGCGTATTGTACCTTCTCAATCTATTCTACCTATGTCTTTTTAAAGGGATGGTCTCACCGACCTTGTTTGCATAGGGTTACCCAAACCTGCCCTTCTGCCTTTCTCCACCTCCCTCACCTGATTGGATCAGGAGTGGATACCTGAAAAGACGTGAATGAATCAGATTATCTGCTCCAGAAACTTGGAACAGGAACATTGTAAGACTGAGCCATTTATCTCTGGGAAGTAAAACAGCAAGAACATGGAACCAAAGTCAGTGCTGTGGCAAACTAAAGGCATGTGTAAACTGTAGTTATTATGGGAAAGCAGAAGGAAGTGTCCTGCAGAGGAAATCTAAATGAAGTGGGAAATGGAGCCAAACATACAGAGAAATACATGAGAATGTCTAAACGGGTAGTCTCTGAGACTAAGCCACCAGGAATCAATCCCAGCTCTTCCTTTAACAAGAAAGGTAATATTGGGAAAGTTACTAAACCTCCATGTACAACAGAAGATAAAATACAAACAGTAATTACCTTTGCATTGTTGTGAGAACTAAATGATATAATGTGTAGAAAGTATTCAGAACTAGGCCAGGTTCCTGGTAAGCAATGTTGCATGTTATTATCATTAAACCATCACTTTCCAGTTTTGCCTATATTGCTTACATGGAGTCTTTGTGGTCTTAAAAATTAATTCTCCCCTCCAAACAAATCTTATTTGTTTGTTGAGCTAGTTTGATCAGTCCTATTTGCCTTACAACAAAGTACTTTCTAACCTGAATGACTTAAAAAAAAACTTGGATCAGACTAGGAAGATCTTGAGTATTAAATAAAGAAGTGTGAATCCAGAATACTGAAATGTTCTTCTTGGATACCTTTTTTCCTCAATCAACCCATTTCCCAGAATTTATCCAAGCACACTGAACTCCCACTTGTCCCAAACTTCCAATATGGTGAAATATGGTAAAATAGAGACCATCTGCTTTTAAACATTTCATCAATTCCTTTTAGTAATACATTTTTGCTCTCGAAAAATGCAGTTTAAATTCTGGAATTTTGGTAAGCTCTTCCTGTAATTTTCAATGTGCTTAAAAATAGAAGAACTTATACTAGGAACACACTCAGCCTTTTCTATGGGATCATTGTCAAACCCCCGCTATTCAAGAAACCCAGTATAAATTTTCATTCCTAAAAACCTCTAAGAAACTCAAGTTTTCTGAAGCGATCTGTTCAGAGATTTGTGCATTTTTCAGTGATCTGTAACACTGTGTTTTTCTTCCCACCGTCTACTCCAGGTAGGTTCACAGGTGGAACCTGAAGAACAGTTTGGGATTTTACCATGCAATTTTTAATTATTTTATTAAAACAATCAGTTTTAACTAGCTGTAAAAAGATATTCCATTGTAAGTAGATATATTTGCAGTTATTTTGGAGGGAAAACTTTTCAAGACTAAATTAGTTTTTGAAAACCATCTTAGATTTTCATGTGAATTATATTCAGGAAAGAAAACAGTGACTTTTACATGACCATCTGTAACAGTTTGTGGGTAAAACTGAAGTCTACAAAGTTGATTACTTTTGAAGAATGAAAAAATAGTGAATTACCATATTTCTAGTATTACAACTCGATCTGAATATGATAATCCTAATTGGGATGTTTTCTCACACGTATTTGAATTGAAGAACAGTTTTTAGCAAGGTACTTTAAATTTATTTCATAATACTAAAAACAGAGAATTATTATTTCAAAAAAGCAAATGATAAAAATAAAACTGTATTTACGTTCTATATTCTGTTTCTAAATCTAAATCAAACTATAAGTTAGTAAATTGATATTTCTAATACAACTTTCTTAAATTTTAATTTTGAAATAAGTTTAGATTCATGGAAAAGCAGCAAAGATAGCAAAATGAAGTCCCTATATACCTTTCACGCAGTTTTCCTAATGTTAATATCTTACATAACAATGTATGTATGTAATATCTTACATAACAATGTAACAGTTTCTGAAACTAAGAATTAACAGTGGTACAATACTATTAGCTGAGTTAGACACTTCACCAGGTTTTCCACGAATGTCCTTTTCTGCTCATAGATCCAGTCCAGTATGCTGTATTGTATTTAGTTATCATGTCTCTTTAAGTACCTCAAAACAGTGATGGTTTCTTGGTCTTTTGTCATTTTTCATTACCTTGACACTTTTGAAGAGTACAAGTCAAATATTTTGTAGAATGTTACTCTGTTGTCTGATGTTTTCTCATGATTAAACTGAGCTTATGAATTTGGAGAACAATGCACCATAATATCATGTACATGATAGCAAAATAACTTCTTTCTGGTAAATATTAACTTTTATTACTTGGTTAAGGTAGTGTCTACCAGGTCTCTCCATGATTTTTCCCTTTCTATTTGCTATTCTTTGGAAGCAAGTCACTAAATTCAGCCCCTACTCAAGGAATGAGGAAGTAAGCTCCCCCACCTGGAGGAAGAAGTATCAAATAACTTGTAATAATTATTAAATATTTGAAGGTAGACATTTTGAGGCTATGCAGATATCGTGTTTTTCTTTAAAGTTCTACCCACTAACTTTGGCATTCATCAGTAAATTTGCCTACTTTAAGGTATTGCCTACTCTATGGTATTGTAATTGTGATATTCTATTTTCCCAATTTATTGTATATTTAGTACTTGGAATTCTTCTGTGCAGAAGATGTATCCTTCTCTACCACATATGTGTTTATTGCTCATTTATATCAGTATGAATTTGTGAGTTCCTGCATCATAATCTATTTTAGTCTCTTTTGTGCTGCTATAACAAAATACTGTAGACTAGGTAGTTCATAAAAAAAGTGAAATTTATTTTCTCACAGTTCTGGGGGCTGGGAAGTCCAAGATCAAGGACTAGAAAGTTCAGTTGTCTAGTGAAGGGTACTCTTTGCTTCCAAAATAGTGCTTTGTTGCTGCATCTTCCAGAGAGGAGAAATGCTGTGTCTTCATATGGAGAAAGATGAAAGGACAACAGGGCTGAATAATGCATGAAGACTCTTTTATAAAAGCCTTAATCTCATTTATGAGGGAGGAGCCCTCATGGCCTAAACACCTCTAAAAGGTCCCATCTCTTAATACTATCATATTGGTCATTAAGTTTCAACACCTGAATTGTGAAGGGAATCCATTCACTCCCTAGCATATAATCCAATACTATCATTATTTGTTTATTGCCCACAGTATTGCAGCTTTGGCCATTGGTGTCTCTTTTCGTTTGGCTCGAATGTCCTTTCGACAGTACCCTATTCTTTTTTTCTTCTTATGTACTTCCTTACTGCACCAGGCTCACCTTGTATATTCCCTGCTCTGTCCCTAGAATCAACTATTTCTTTAAGAAATTTTATCTCTTTTTATTAGAAAATGGTGTTTAGAAACCAAGATTAGGGTGCCAGGTGTGCTTATTGCTACTGGGGTGTCACTGCTTTGAGTACATCTCAGTGGACAGACCTAGAAAATATATGTGTGAATATTGACCTATGTCTGAAGTTATTTCTGTATTTATCTGCCTGTATATATTTAAAATATACATGAAATCAGTGTGATATCTCTGACTCTGACAACATTTCCACATGCAAATTTTAAGTCAGCACAGATTTCATTCTAATATTTGTACACTTAGACTTGAAGGGTTTTTTGTTTAACTTTTAGTTGTTTATTATATATATTTAAAGAGAACAACATGATGTTTTGATATGCATCCTTTGATTCACTAAGATATTCAATCGAATTCATTATTTAGAACATCTTAAATTTTACACTGCATTGAGCTTATTTAACATGATTAGCAAATGTTATATTGTACCCAGATAATTACCCTTAACTATACGTTCTTTCCACAAGCATTTACTTAACACTTCTTTAGCACTGAGAGAAGCGGCAATAGTAAGACTTACAAGCCCTCGTCTCTCATAGAACTTATATTTACAGAGTAAATGCATTATGTGCATTATTTTAATTGCCTGTAATTTATTGAGTTTTGATGTATGCTTTGTCACAAATGTACCCTCAAAGTTCTTGCTCTCAGAATAGTAATGTCTAAGGGGGCAATACAAAGGTATTATAAAAGTTTTGCCTTCATCACATGAACATATAGCATATCCATGCAAAATCCAACATTTTTAGGTTTAGTTTTTTTTTTAATACTTTTTTTCCCAGTTTTATTTTCCACTTTTCTTATTAAGTCCTCAATAACTAATCAAATAAAAGTACTGAAATGTTTATTACAATAAATATTTATCATTTATGCCTTTAAAAACAGATCACAACTGTCATGGCAACTTACATGATAACAGGACAAACAGACTTTTCAACAATCTCAGTTGGAAATGAAGCTCTGATACCTATATTTGCTGTATGTACTTGGCCCCTTGGCTGCCAAACCCATACCCATCTGTTTAGATGGCAGATTGCCTACTTATATGTTGGCTGCTCTCTTGTACTATGACATGAGTTCCAACCAATGACAGCTAACAAAATACTTCAGGAGGCAGCTCTTCTTACAGGAGGTCCTTTCTCATGCCAGAGTTAGAGAAGCAATTGGCATCCCACATCCATATAAATTTTGTTACACCTGTTGACACTTTCGTGCCAAAAGCAGACAATGCAACAAATGAACAACAGAAAGCACAAAGAACTTAATGAAGCTAAAAAATAACCCTTTTTACAAATAGATGCTCAATTTCATTGCTGATTACTTGCACAGTTGACATTTAATTAGTGGCAAATAAAGATTGCCTACTAAGTGACCAGAAAACACTGCACTAAGGTATCCCACATCTCTTGGATTTTGGCCTTTATCACTCCATATTGTATAATGCAATGAAAGTCAACAATGACACTGAATACCTCTTTTGTCTATCCTTTAAAAAAATGCAGACACATGTCAGTCAAAGAAGGTCCTTTTTATGATAGCTTTCCTTTAATGGAGAATTAAGGTAATTATTCCAATGATTGAAACTCCCAAAAGCATTGGATTACTTAGATTGCCTCTTTCCTAGAACAGGTGAAAGCTATGGGTAGGAGATAAGGGAGACACATTGTAATACTGTCCCAGGACCTCATTTTAACAAACATCAGGTGACCATTAAAAACATATATATTCCAATAAAATGTATGTTCAAATACAATTTAAAATGTTTACTTATGATTATATGTGTTATTTGTCTTATTTTCATTGCTTGTCATTTTTAAATTTTGTTGTATATCTTATCACAAATACATGCCTAAAATATGTCTCTGTAGATAAAATGAATTGTGTTTTCAAAAAGTGCTTTAATTATAATGGTGCACAATTCTCCTCTTTCTCCTTGACTCTCAACTCTTCCTTAAACTGACATGAGGCCAGCATATCAATTTTCTATTCAATATCATGAATATGATGCTGGGAAACAAAAAAAAAAAGTGTTCATTTGTAATAATAATGATAGAAAAATAATTAAACTAGCAATAATAATGTCTCAAAGACTGTCAGGAGTGGATGGGGTATCTAGTTCCCTGACATGGCTGCAAGAATCATAACAATCTTTTCCCTGTTTATTTCACAAGTCAAACAACAACAACTAGTATTTATTAAGGACTTATTGTTTATCAGACCCTATACCAATTTTCTTTAATTCATACGTTATTGAATATTCAAAACACCAAGTGAGGATTTCACAGATTTCACAGATAAGTAAACTGAAGCACAGAGAGATTAAATAGCACACCCCAGTACAGTGATGAGCGAGTGGCATAGTGAGGCTTTGAATTCAAGCAGTCTGTCATTTGAGTCCCTAACCTTAACTTATATATAACTCCATCTCTTCTCTCACTACTTTTATTTTATACCTCACATCACACTGTATACTGAATTTTTAAAGGTCTTCTAGCATGCCATTACTTGACCCACTGCTTTTGCCTAGACAAATGCCCCTCTCCCTATCCCATTCACCTCTCAAGGTTAACTTCCACTCAAAATTCCAAGATTACTATCACTCTCTTTCTTGGTTTGATATCACTGTCCTCCTTGATCCCTCAAGTTTAGGTTCACTGTTTCTTCTGAATGTTCCTGTTACACACTATTTCTAACAGCATTTTTAAAGTTGTATAGAAATTGAGAGAATTAGTGTCTTTCTTCTGATCTAGATCCCAAATATTTTGAAAGAGAAGACCCTATCTATCTTGGTCACTTTGTATCCATAGCACCTATCAAGGTGAATAACACCTAGTAGATTCTCAACAAGTATCTGTTCATTCAGTCAGTCATTCAACACACACTGTATAACCTGAAATATTCTATGTCCTGGGGATACAACAGTGAACATCACAGATAAAATGTTTGTCCCATGGCACTTACTTTCTTATTGAGTATTAGGCTAAGTAGTAAATAAATAGAATAAACTATGCTGTAGATGATGATAAATGTGATGGAGAAAAATGAGACAGTGAAGAGGGTTAGAAATTGTGGCAGGGTTAAGGACTTTACATATGGTGGTTAAGGAAAGCGTCACAGGGAAAGTGACATTAGGGAAAAGACTGAAAGGAGTGTAATTGTATCTGGAGAAAGAACTGTTCAAAGCAGAAAGAAATTGAAGGCAAACGTCCTAAGGTAGAAGTATAAAGTGACTCTTGGATTTAGCGATATGGCATTCATTAGCAACCGTCACAAGAGCAACTTAGGGGGATAGATAGGAGTACCCTGACTGGAATGGAGGCATGAAGCAGAAATAACAAGGAGCTTATCCATAAAGAACACCACAGAAATGGTAGTTGGAGGAGGAAGTGGGTTTGTGAGAAGATTTTTTTAAGATAGTAGGAATAACAGCATGTTTGTATGATGGAGAAATTCTAACTGAGAGCAAAAACCTGATGATACAGAAGAAAGAATAGGATTACCACAGGTATGCACTTGAATAGGTGGAATTAAAAAATGGCTTTAGATAGAAGACCCCAATTAGTAGTTACTTTATGAAGATATTATAAAAGTGTATTTCTCTTTAATGTAACAGTCCAGATGGAACAGATCAGATCTACGATGTTGGGACCACAGGGTCAGGATCACTGGCTCGCACTGGTTTCTTTTTAACCACCATTAAGCTTGTTCTGATCTACTTTGTACAGAATGGCTCCTAACCACATTATAGCAAGTGGGAAATGAAAAAATGGGTAGAAGGGTGTATATGTGCATGCTCTTTCTCTTCAAGGTCAAGACCCAGAAGTGGCATACATTACACATTCCATGATCCTATGGCAAAACGGAAATGCAAGCCCATGTCTAATTCAAAGGCCATTGGAAAATGTAACTATTATTCTGGCCTATGTGAGTTACTTAAAATTTGTAATTTTTTCCCATAGCAGAGGACAGTATGGATTTGGCAGGTGAGAAATTAGATTTACGATTGTCTCCACTTCATGAAGGAAAAGTGTAGTTTGCGTGCCCAGAGAAAGGAGACTTTTTGATGCCTCAGGAGGGAAAAAATTAACAGGGAAATGAAATCAAATCTACATTAACCCCCAAGCCAATAAATCCCTAATTTTGTCAAAAAATATGTTTAGCTCTCATTCATGTCAAAATGAAATTGATTAAATTATTTTGATCGTAGGATAACTAAAGCATGGGTAAACAGATCCAGGTTGGACCCCAACTCCTGCACTTACTATGTGTGTGACCTTAAACAAGCTACCTTACTGATTTAAGCTTTAGTTTCCTCCTGTAAGAAATAGGGTTAACAATAATATTGGCCTCATCTGGTTGTTAGAAGAACTGAATATAAAGTAGTTGGGCTAGCCATAGTAAGTACACGGAAATCATAGCTATTATTTCCTTAACCTGACAAAAAATTCAAATGCAAAATTGGAATCAGTGGTTTTTATTTTATTTGTTTGAATATCTACACAACAATGAAAATATTGAGTCTATCATGTACTCTCATTCCAAAATTATTATAAAGATAGTGTAAGTTACAAAGAAATGCTAAGATGTGACAGTAATAATAGTTGCCCAATCATTCTTCTATGAAAGCTTTCTGACTTTTCCAGCCCACTTAGTAGCCCCTTCCTGAACCCCTAAATTCATCTTCTTTGAGTTATTTATACTTTAAGTTATTAATGTAGTAATTATTAATTTCATGGTGATTTTTCTGTTTACCTGTGTTTTCCCATTAGAGACAAAGAAATATTCTTGAAAAATATTGACAAAAAAGATACTTAGATAGGCAGACAGACAGACAAACAGTATAGTCTGTAGAGTTGTATAAAATTCATTCAAATTCTGGTTCTATTTTACACAGATTTGTGACAAATTCACTCTGAGATTCATTTTATCCATTTGTAAAATGGGAATGTTGATACCATCTTGTAACTGTGTTGTGATTTAGTGAAATAGCAAATAATAATTTCTTTATTAGAATCCTAACATAATGAATTTTTGTTTAACCTATATCTCCTTTCACATGATTATATACTCTGTGAGGGCAGAGACCTTGTATTACTAACCACTGCATTCCCAATGTACATCCCACTGCACAGTACCTGGAATCCTAGGCGTAAATAAATATCTGTGAATGAAGGCATAATGCCACTGATACAGTTTGGCTCTGTGTCCCCATTCAAATCTAATCTCAAATTGTAATCACCATAATCCCCATGTATCAAGGGAGGAACCCAGTGGTAGGTGATTGGATCATGAGGGCAGTTCCCCTTATGCTGTTCTCCTGATAGTGAGTGAGTTCGCACAAGATCTGATGGTTTTATAAGGGGCTCTTCCCCCTTTGCTCATCACTCTTCTTTTTCCTGATGCCTTGTAAAGAAGGTGTTTTCTTCCCCTTCCACCATGATTGTAAGTTTCCTGAGTCCTCCTTAGCCATGTAGAACCATGAGTCAATTAAATTTTTTTCTTTATAAATTACCCAGTCTTGGGTGGTATCTGTATAGCAGTGTGAAAATGGACTAATACAGTCATCAATGACAGTCTGAATTTTTTTTCAAATAGTATTAAAACAAGACACACAAGGGATGGAGCAAGATGGCCGAATAGGAAAAGCTCCAGTCTCCAGCTCCCAGCGCCAGTGACACAGAAGACAGGTAATTTCTGCTTTTTCAACTGAGGTACCAGGTTCATCTCACTAGGGAATGCCAGACAATCGGTGCTGGTCAGCTGCTGCAGCCCGACCAGCAGAGCTGAAGCAGGGCGAGGCATCGCCTCACCTGGAAAGCGCAAGGGGGAAGGGAATCCCTTTTCCTAGCCAGGGGAACTGAGACACACAACACCTGGAAAATCAGGTAACTCCCACTCCAATATTGTGCTTTACCAAGGGTCTTAGCAAACGGCACACCAGGAGATTATATCCCGCACCTGACTGGGAGGGTCCCACGCCCACGGAGCCTCCCTCAATGCAAGCACAGCAGTTTGCGATCTAGCTGCAGGGCGGCAGCGAGGCTGGGGGAGGGGTGCCTGCCATTGCTGAGGCTTGAGTAGGTAAACAAAGCCGCTGGGAAGCTCAAACTGGGTGGAGCCCACAGCAGCTCAAGGAGGTCTGCCTGCCTTTGTGGACTCCACCTCTGGGGACAGGGCACAGCTAAACAAAAAAAAAGGCAGCAGAAACCTCTGCAGACGCAAAGGACCCTGTCTGACAGCATTGAAGAGAGCAGTGGATCTCCCAACATGGAGGTTGAGATCTGAGAATGGACAGACT
>NW_012101854.1:2542522-2556142 GCF_000951045.1 Mandrillus leucophaeus
AAAAAAAAAAAAAAAAAAAAAAAACAAGACACACAGCCTGAAATCTTTTTACTTTCTATAATTCTGTTATGGGGTAGCATCTGCCATGATACACACCCTCCACTTCATTATTTTGTGCTGAGAATGGGTGATCTCCTATCTTTGTTTATTTTATGTCAGGGTGACCTAACATATCCTTTACAGGCCATTTGTACCAACGCCACAGGGCTTCAAGGGGTGCTGTGCAAAATTCTTGTATGCCTTCTGCCCATTGTGCTTGAATAACTCAGCAATTATTCTTACTGCACAATAGCCAGCCCAGTGTATCTGTTTTAATCTGAATTGTAGTGTGTATTGGTTAAAGAGGAAGCCTGGTCAAGCACCACCTGTTTCATGCTGAGAAGCTTTTACAATGAAGAAGAAAAATACTGTGATGCTGATAAAAATAATAGAAGACTGAATGCTTTTGTCTATGACTCCACCAATAGACCAGCAGCACTGAAGGATGGAAACTACTGCTTCTCAGTGGACTATACACTTAACTTTTTGTAAATATTCTATTTACATAATAGAAATAAATTATTTTATATTTAGCCTTCATTCCCTTTGCTTAATCAAGATACTACATTCCATTTTGTGAGACAATATCTGATTGCTAGTATTTCTGAAGTGATATGAGACATTAATCCAGTGGACTGAGAAGGTTTCAATTTTTCTTGTAAACTACTTGTAAAATTTGTCTTCCATTGCATATCCCTATCTCTATTCCTTTTACAGCTCTGTTTGAAAATTAACACTAATTTCTTAAATGGTATCATAAAAAGAACATATTTTACCTCCAAAAGAAGAATAAGATATAAAATAATTTTCAAGGAATCTTTCAGAAAAATATTACACAAGTTTTTTTTAATTCCCAGCAGTTATAAATTACCAGTACTGCATTATAGTTTGGTCTGCTCTAAAAGAAAGGAGGGAACAATAGAAATTGTTTATGATTTATGCTTAGGTTAGGAAAGAAACTATATTTTAACAGTGTGTGCATTCCACAAATTTCACTTTCACTAAACACTTCCTCCCTTTATGAATCTGGATAAATCTCACTTTTACCCTGAAGGGAAGATTTATATGTCACAAAAAAAGAAACTAGCTGAAAACAAGTGTTCTCTGCAACAACAAAGTAGTCTGTATGTCTGAAGGCTTTTAGTTTTTTCAAAAACTTTTTTTTTTTAAGATGGGAAAATTTACTGTCTTGGTGGAGGTTTTATAGGTATTTTTTAGTCCATATTTGTTACACTTTTGTTAGCTTCAAAAATAGTTACCATGGTAATAGTTCCATATATATCTAATCTTAGAGCTGAATTATAGAAAATCTTCCCACAGGGTTGCATACAATGCCATTGACGGGTTTCATCTAGCCTATTATTTAAAGTAGGAATTATTTTAAATAATATCAAATTGTTACATTCTATTCAAGACTTCTTTTGTAACTCTCAAGTTGGTGAAATCCTTTGGTGTGTAATTTTGGAAGAACTGTGTTTAATTTCAATTTGTATTTTTAATCATTTTTAATCGCTTTTCTTTTTATGAATGCTATATAAGCTTAGATATAGATGATAGTTTATTTTCTTTTATAAATAAATGCTCCTAAGGACTTACCAAAAAATAATTATTTTAACATAAAATCTGTAGTAGATCATAATATTGGCAACTTCTAAGAGCCCTTAGATATAAGAAACTCATTTTCTCCAACAGGTACTCATAATATATGAACAAGAGTTATAAATAAATGAAACATGACCCTAGATCCACAGGCTTTAAAGGAACTTTGATAAGCCATCCAGTTTAGTCTCCCAACTCCAGTCTTAACAGTCTTAACAGAAATTAAATCACCCAGTATAGCAGTTTTCTAGAGAATATTCTGTAAAGATGACTCCTCTGCCCTCCACGATACTATACTTCAATGTTTTGCAGCTCTTATTTTTCAGATAGCCTTCCCCGTATTTAACCACTTTGTATCTGGCTGCATTTTAACTACCCCTCCTCCGGCTCTTTGCCATATTTGTTCACTAACATCTATAAGATACTCCTTAGTCATGGAAAGAACTCAGAACTCAGGAAGTCTCTAATATGTTTTAAATTAAAATTTTGTTAACAATAACAACCTGAATATGAAGAAATGTAAAAATAACATGCACTGACAATTTGAGATTACGAAGAACACAAGGATAAGTCTACCTACTGAATAGTTATTAAAAATGTTGGTTTAAAAGACTATTTACAAATGCTGAAAAATCTTTTGTACATTGTAAAATAAAAGAAAGAGACAATGAAATTGTAATATTGTAACATAGTGTGATTATAACCAGATCTAAAAACATGTGACTATAGAGGCTTAGAATGAAATACACCCATTGATTACTATGTTATGGTATTGAAATGTGAGTTTTTTATTCCATTTACCAATTTTTGGCAGTTTCTTATTATTTTATAATTTTTTAAGGGAAGAAAAATAAAATACATGCATCAAGTCATACATGAAGCTAAACCTACACCCATTTTCAACTTTTTCTCTCTTGCTTGCCTTCATCTTGGAGACTGAGGGAGCTCAACACAATTTAGAGCTTTTCTCTCCCAACCTCGAAAGCAGGAAGTATGACCATGGAAAGAGCTCTGGAAAATGAGACATATGCAGACATCTGCTGGGATATATCTGAGAAAACACACTTTCCTTCAGAAAAGAAAGACTGATAACTGTTGGTAATCTTTATCTTCTGTTCACCCATCTATTTTTCCAGCCTTGAATGGAAACTTCATTCCTAAACTGCAACTTTTATCTAAGAACCATGATTGAAAGTCTAATGCTGCTCTTGATATAATTTAGCTACTCAGCCAACACCAGCAACTTTGAGACTTCTGTAATAAAAGTAAAATAAATCTCTATTTGTTTCAACCACTACTGCCCAAACAATCTGGGTATTATAGCCAGAATATTTTCTTTTTATCCAATAAGGACAATATTATTGTGAGTCTGGTATCTTTAAGTCACTATGAGAAACGGTTTCACAAATTTAATCTCATTCCTCAAATTGTTGGATTGCAGAGTAACTTGAAAACTTTTGTTTTTTAATATATTATAGGTATGTTATTTGCTATTTTTACTACACAAACTTAAAGGAAAGTTTTTCTTTTTTTTTTCTTCAACTGAAAAGATTTGTGTTGTAATTAGATGTGAATTAATATGAAGATTTTGATGCTGAACAAATAAATGAATCCCATCAATGATTATGTTTCCCCTATTATACCACTTTGTTTTACATATTCAGAGAAATAGTCTTGGCAAAATACAATTTTAATTTACAAAGAAAGCACCTGCATTTGAGTTTTTCTTGTTTTTGATTAACGTTTAATAAGGTTCCAAGTCTGAAATCATCAGCAAGCCTGCTTTTTAAAAGAAATTTAAGTGACTGCATAGCTATTGTAACTGGCATTTTCATAGAAAATATTCCTCCTGATTATGTGTGCCTTTTATGTATTACCGGCCCATGTTACCAAGTTAGCTAATGCTACCTTCAAGAATAAAATAATTAAGGTATTTTGTGCATTCATAGACGGATCAAAAGCAGAAAGAACATAAGCCAAGGAAATGTCCTCATCTTTATACAGCCCCTTTGAACTATATTAAAATTTAGGATTGCTATTTTTATTTTAACAAGTAAAAGGAGATGCTGTCAGAATGAAGATAAGATTAGGATTCTACACCAAATGAAGTATTTCTGACTCCTAGTTCCTGTTCCATTCTTTCTGCCAGAAAAGCAGCAAAGATACCACCCACATTGCTGCCTTACTGTTTTTCTGAAGGTCATTCAGGCAAAGGATTTCCAGTGGAATTCTCTCTAATATAAATCTATCTATGATCACATTGTTTTTCTTGGTGAAACCAAGGATTGTGTTTCTTCATTAGAAAAGGGTTGCTTTTCCACTGTTGCGCTTCACAGAAGCAATATCTTCCTCTCCTTTTGCATGTGACACCCACGGGAACACTGAAATCCACAATCTCTGGAAATGTACAGAAGTTAGATCCAAATGCTTCAAAATAAAGAATCTAAATTAAAAGGTCTGTTGGCGCAGGACGTATTTCCACTAATAATTTTGAAAACTCTATTAATACTCCTCTGATGCTATCTTTTTTCTTCACAAAAGAACCCATTTTTCTTTTCACTTGCCTCTCAGTGGGGGGAGTTTACCATTGAAAAGTGGTTTCTTAGCCAGGGTGTAATAAACTTAACACAAAGGAGAAGAAAAGGGAACTATTGGCTGGGTTTTGAATTTATGCTCACAGTTAACACTATGTAGTATTTAAAATAGCTTCATTTAAAATATCACCTTTTAAAAATATTACTTTATAATTATATATTTATAATCTTACTTTTATTAAAATAAACAAGTTTAGCAACTAAGATCCGTGAAAATCATCTTGGACTCAGCTACAACTCTCAACATTTCTCATATGTTGAGAAAATAAGTGAAAATAAAACTAACCAAAAAAGTAGCACTGCACAGGCGACAAAAACAAATGGGATTACATCAAACTAAAAAGCTTCTGCACAGCAAAGGAAACCATCCACAGAGTGAACAGACAACTTACAGAATGGGGAAAAACAAATTTGCAAACCACATATTTGGTAAGAAGCTGACATCCAAAATATATAAGTAACTCAAACAACTCAATAGCAAGAAAACAACCCAATTAAACATGGGCAAAGGACCTAAATGGACATTTCTCAAAATAAAACATAAAAATGGCCAACAGGTATATGAAAAATGCATAACATCACTGATCAGCAGGGAAGTACAAATTAAAAGCACAGTGAGATACCTCCTTATACCTGTTAGAATGGCAATTGTCTAAAAGATGAAAAGTGTTGGATGGGAAGTAAAGGGAACCCTTTCACACTATTGACAGGAATGTAATTTGGTACAGTTATTAAGGAGAACAGTACGGACATTCCCCAAAAAATTAATACTATATCTGCCATATGATCCAGTAATTCCATTTCTGAGTATATATTCAAAATAAACGAATCAGTATGTTAGGATACCTTCACTCTCATGTTTATTGCAGCATTATTCACAATAGCCAAGATATAGAAGATATACAAACAACCTAAGTGTCCATCAACAGATGAATGGATAAAGAAAATGTGGTATACACACACAATGGAATACTATTCAGCATTAAAAAAGAAGGAAATCCTGTAGGTGAGTTAGCCAAGTACAAAAGACAAATATCATATGATCTCTTCACATATGGAATCTAAAAACCTGAACTCATAGAAACAGATATTACAGTGGTGGTTACCAAAATCTGGAAGGTGGGAAATTGGGGAGTTGTTAGTTAAAAGGTAAAAAATTTCATTTAGGAGAAATAAGGTCAAGTTATCTACTGTACAATATAGTGACTACAGTAAATAACAATGTATTCTATTTTGAAAATCGCTAAGAGAGTAGATTTTAAATATTCTCACCACAAAAGATGATAAGTATGTAAGTAATGCATGTGTTAATTAGCTGGATTGAACTATTCCACAATGCACACGTATTTCAAAGCATCATATTGTACATGATAAATATATGCAATTTTTGTCAATTTTTTTAAAGCAGCAACATTAAAGAAAGTGAGAGGAAAAGGCCGCATATTTTAATATTACCTATTTAGGAATAAAAATTTTCCTTACAACTACAACAAATTTCAACAGCAGTATCTTCAAAGATGTTTGTTAAGTAGCTCATATATTATTTGAAACTGTCCTTTTCTTCTTAGTCCTTGCTACAGAAAATTTTCCCTGTACTATCTAACCTAGTGAAATAGTTATGCCTTTGTAGGCATAAATAAGCTAACATATGTATGTTTGTGTTTCAGTAGGGATTAATAAACTAAACTGATTCATTCTCTCTGTAAGGTAGAAATTCTTTCTTAGAAACAATTGGTTAAGGAAATATTTGATCAATTTGGCACAGGTAATTCCAGACAAACAAGAAAATAATCTTATATGTTCTTGCGAACAGATAGTGATAGTTGCAAGATATGAATTAAGTAAATTTTAACAAGCAGTATAATTATTTCTGTTAGATAATCCTTAATCTCATCTACGAAATGGAAAGGAAAGAAATACCTTCCAATAACAGGAAGAGTGAGAGAGTAAGAGATATAAAAAATTGAGATGTGTCTCTTTTCTGGTTAGCTCAGTGCGAGAAGCCATGAGCAGCAAAGTCTCTTGCCACACTGTGTACAAGGTGATGCAGGAAGTCCTGCAAGGAAACCAGCGCAAGGACCCCAAGTCTGGAGACAGCGGAGTTGCAGATTAGTTTGAGGAACTGTGACCCCCAGAAAGACAAGCGCCTCTCGGTCACCGTCAGGCTTAAGTCCACTCCCCGCCCCAAGTTATCCGTGTGTGTCCTGGGAGACCAGTAACACTGTGACGAGGCCAAGGCCGTGGATATCCCCCACATGGACATCGAGGCGCTGAACAAACTCAACAAAAATAAGAAACTGGTCAAGAAGCTAGCCAAGAAGTGTAATGCATTTTTGGCCTTAGAGTCTCTGATAAAGCAGATCCCACAAATCCTGGGTCCAGGCCTAAATAAGGCAGGAAAGTTCCCTTCCCTGCTCACACACAATGAAAACATGGCGGCCAAAGTTGATGAGGTGAAGTCCACCATCAAGTTCCAAATGAAGAAGGTGTTATGTCTGGCTCTGGCTGTTGGCCACGTGAAAATGACAGACGATGAGCTTGTGTAGAACATTCACCTGGCTGTCAACTTCTTCGTGTCATTGCTCAAGAAAAACTGGCAGAATGTCCGGGCCTTATATATCGAGAGCACCATGGGCAAGCCTCAGCACCTATATTAAGGCACATTTGAATAAATTCTACTGCTACCAAAAAAAATTGTGATGCCTTTCAGCAAAATAATTTTAGCACCTGTGTCATCTCTGGCATTTTTCAACATACTAGCCGCTGAGGTAAATTGGAGAGTAGGGTGTGATAGAAGGAAGAACAACTTAAATATTTCTAAATTTTAATTATTCTGATTTAAAAGATTACAAAGTTGAAATAGGTCAAAATTAAAACTCTGGGGAAGAGTTCCCTTTTTTTCCATGTATGGGAAATGAAACAGCATCAGGTAAAATGGGGTTTACTATGTTTGCAAACTTTATTAGAAATTAGCTGTTTCTAGGGAGCTGAAACATTTCAACCAGTGCCAGGAGAGAAGGCAGGAACCTTTGTATTTCGAAAGAATAATGAAACTAAAGAGTTGCAGCCAGATTTTGAAGGGGAATCCAAATGCTGTTTGGGGAAAAGATGACTAAATGAATTACCAGCGGCTGTTTGTCACCTCCCAAAGCTCTGTTGCAGGAAGACATTACTGAATAGCTTTTATAATCTTTTTTTCTTATCCTTTTCTTTCAAATCAAGTCAAGCAGAATATAGTTAAAGGCTTAATTTTCACTGAAATGTTCCGTGTGAAATTAGACCTTCTGAATCCAACTTTTCCCAGCAGCCTTTTTTTTTTTTTTAAGCAGTAAGTAATCAGTGTTTAATTACTTGACTTTTACATGGTACAACCTTTGAGACCTTGCTGACTTAGTGAGACTTCAAGGTGTATTGTTCAGAATGTTCAAAGACCCTGTATGTCCTGTTAGCATTAACAATAGTAAGATTAGAAATGGAGAAAGTGGACTGTAACATGCTCTTTTGATACACCATTGCACACATGATAAAAGCCTCAGATTACTTAACTTTTGATGTTACCAGGCACAAGGTAGAAAAGGAAACATAATTCTGTGCTTATGTTTTTACTTATGATTTCAGTTTTGTTCCTAATGACTGGAGCTTGAGGCCTTCAGATGAAAGATATGTCTTTGTGACTATAAAACAGAAAATGAAGGCAAGAGTTGGCAGAATTTTTTATTCTATGAGAACAGACAAATATATAATTCAGAACCATAATATGTGCTTTAGTGATTATTTATGAGCTCTATATATGTTAAGTGTATTCCCTCTTTTAAGGTTTTGCAGATGGAGTCTGTAAGTGAGAGACTTTATGCTAACCCAAATTAAAACTCATACCACTTTAAAATTGTTTTACAGACTCGATCTATGTAAAAATTATCATATTAATACAGTTTATTTCTTAATTTTTAATCAAATGTTAAGACACCAAATACATTAATATAAGGAAGAAAATTATAGAGTGCTCCATGTATACCAGTAACAAATTAAAGACATCTGTGTGATACATGGAAAAAATTAATCCAATGACCTTGTGTCGTTTTAAACATACGCCATTTCTACCCTACCTACACCAAAAAAATTGTAAAAGAATTTGAGATTCATTTCTGCTTAGTTTACTTGCTTGTGCTGCTGTGACAAAACACCACAAGCTAGGTAATTTATAAGTAATAGAAATTTATTTCTCAGTTTTAGAAACTGGGAAGTCCAAGATCAAGGCACCAGCAGGTTGGTGTCTGGAGAAGACCTGTTCCTCATAGATGGCACAGTCTAGGTGTCATGACATGGCAGAAGAGAACAAACTCACTTCCTTAAGATCGTTTATAAGAGCCCTAATCCCATCCATGAGGGCTCTTCTCTCCTCTTAATCACTTCGTAAAACCTTCTTATGCCTAGTGTTCCATTATTGGAATACTAAGCATGTGGGAGTTATTTATATCCTACTGCTCAAGGTCATCACTAAGGTCTGATTACAAAAATTCAAAAAATTGCAACCTCAGGCATAAATGGGTTAAAGACCCCCACCTCTAAATACTATCACATGGGCAATTAAGTTGCAGCATATGAATTTTGGGGAAAGCATTCAGATCACTCCAATTGCCCACAAGCACAAATACATATATAATAAAAAATCAAAGAGAAATTTAAATTAAAAATTCTCAGAAATAATGACTGTCTTGGCAAAGGCTTGCAAATATGGAGTTATTGGTCCCTTATTTTGATCTTTCATGTTTGATTATTATTTGTGATAAGTTTCAATCTCTTTCTGGTGTTTGCTTTTTCAAAAAAATTTTTAGCTTCTAGGGGAACATGGTAGTAGCCCATCCTACCATAGCGACTAACTGCATTCATAGTAAGTAGACAGCGTGGCTTTTTTTTTTTTTTTTTAAAAGATAAACTGATAATTTTCTTCTTATTCCTCATCTATACCAACAAAGAGAACTAATGTACATTAGATATATTTGGGTGTTGTCATAATTTTATTCCATTTTGCATTCCTATATTTTCTGATTTTTTGCAATAATTATGTATTTCCTTATCATCAGAAAAAGCAATAAACGTGATTCATATAAATAATTTTAAACTTTTTTAAAAAGTTTTTTATTATACTTTAAGTTCTAGGGTACATGTATACAACGTGCAGGTTTGTTAGATATGTATACGTGTGCCATGTTGGTGTGCTGCACCCATTTAACATGTCATTTACATTAGGTGTATCTCCTAATGCTATCCCTCCCCCTTCCCCTCACCACACGACAGGCCCCAGTGTGTGATGTTCCCCTTCCTTTGTAAAACTATTTAAAAAGGAACAATCCACAGAAAATACATTTGTTTTCACCTAGAATTAGGTTAATTTATGTGAATTGAGAAATTTTGAAAGAAAAAAGTGCAAATCAACTAAAAATGAGGGTTTGACCATGCATATTCCTTTTTTAGTGTGATTTTTATAGCACAACCATTGATACAATGATAGCCACTTCCATAGAGTTGCCATGAGGTTCAAGTGAGATAGAATGAATGCACCTAGCACTGAGATTGATGGGATTCAGCATCTGAAAGGGGGAACAGGAAGAGAAGGAAGAGAAGATGGAGGTGAAGACAGAGACAGAGTCAGAGACTGTGAAGGAGACAAAGACGAAGACACAGGCCCAGACCACCCAGACCAACCCTAAACTGTACTGCATTACATATTCCTGCTTTTCTTTCCCCTTGCAGCTGTAAGTTATCTATCTGAATGCTATGTGCAATTTTGAGTGTTCTTTACTTTTTATATATACTACTGCTACTATTTATAGCTGTCTCTGCCAGTTTAGGCCTTTTTCACAAAGAGAATCTCATTTAATCATTACAGGTGCCATGTGAGATGGACACTTTCTCCATTTTTAAGAAGAAGCTGAGATTCACAGAACTTGACTAATTTGCCAGCATTCACACACAAAAAAATCTTAAGACAATTTCTATTTTTCCTTTAAAATCTATCTTTTTGTTGTTCTCAGGGCTAAAGTAAAAATTTTAAAAACATATATATGAGGAAGTAATATGCACAGCAGCAAAAATCTTCATCTGAAACTGATGTTACAGAAACTGAAAAGTTACAGAAACTTTTTTTCAGGACACAGTACAAATGACTGCATAATGGGGCAATGAATTTCTTTTGTAATGATTTCAACTAAAATGAACAATTTTATTTTAGCCATACTCACTTTAAATATGGAAATTCTGGCCCCACTAAAACAATTCTTTCAATTCTTTTAAGAAGGACACTGTAGATTATTTCATTGTTATTGATTTTGAAATGTAAATAAAATCAGGACAATAATGAGCAACGCAATCTACACTTTTTGTTCAGAATTTGTTAGTTTTATTAAATTTATATCAGATATATTCTTTTTTCATGACATTGGAAAAAATATTTCTTCTTTTCTACACCCTTTTTTTGTACCCAAAAGAGCCATTTTGGCTGCCTAGTTTATCTGTACTTGATGAATAAAAGAAAAAAAAAAAACTAATTTGTTGTTTAACAAAGGTAGTAAAGCATCATTTTGCCAGTAGAACTTTTTTAATTTATTGAACAATTCTTCCATACTTTATAAATTATTTTTATTGAATTGTAGCTACATTTAAGTTAATTTAAAGCATTTTCTCAATAAAAATGTAGTATTTATATTTTTCTATTACTTCCAATTGTTTTGTATCAATTTGATAATTGATTAATCATCAAATTTGGCAAATTGTCATTTTATCTGGCAATTTTCTGAAAAAAAAAAAAAACTCATGGTTTTTTTCCTTTTTTAAACAAACAAATGCAACTGGTTTACTTTAGTTTGAAGCTTGACCTAACTTGGAAATAAACAACTGGCCTAATCATATATACAGTAGAGATATTTAATTAAAACCATATAAAGTCTGCCTTGATGGACTATGACATAGAAATACTCAGCTGTGTTCTTGTGCTCATGTAAGAAGTCACTGAGGTGACAGCACTTTACATTAACCATCCGCCTAACACTAGTCGATCCTTACGTCACAATCCAAATTGGTGATAGAGGTTGTGCAACAGGGGAAGTAAATTAAAACGTTCAAAATCTCTCCTTAGTTTGCATTTCCTTTTTAAGAATAGTTGGATTTTGACTGCTACCTGTTGTTTTTGTTTTTCTGCAGGGTCTAAGAATTTCCCCTGGGGATGGGGAGAGAGTGGTTGGCGGAAAGCAAGGGAGGGTATATATTTACATTATGAACAAAAATGAAGACAGATACTCTTTTCTTTCTAAACTACAATAGAGAAATACATATATATCAATGACTTGGAGTGCCCTACCTGAATGACCAGAAACAAGTTACCTGTACCTTTCGGCTGTCAGGCTGTGATAAACTATAAAGGGTTTCTGTTCAAAGATGATTTAATACTGTTAACAGGGAAAGACGGCAGCAGGGCATATCCTTTGCAGACTAATATTCTTCATATCTGAAATGCAGTTTTGGTTAAGGTCTCCAAAAGAGACTTTTAGAGATTGGGAACCTGCATGTTTTTGCAATGGAATTTGACAAGCGTGGCATTTCTTACATAGCAGGCGTGCCAGGTAACATCTGTCAGAGAATCTTAGTTGCTTGTGGTATTTGCTAAATTGTAAGTTATTTGATATATATAATTGTTTCTAAATTTTAAGTTGATATATATTTTTGTGTGTGTGTGTGTGTGTGTGTGTGTGTGTGTTGGAGAGAAGGAGATTGACTTATAAATTGAACGCTTAGAAAATAGAAAGCAGTAAGACCTTTCTCTTTTTTCCCAAAGCAGATTTTTAAAGTTAGTTGAAATATTCTTAAATCCTCACAATGTTACCAATAAATTCTGAGTATATGTCACGTAAATGAGAGTTTCTTTCTCCTCAGGATGAATTTCCAAAAAAAATGTTTTTTGGTATATCCTATTTTGAGTTTCCTAATTTGCTTCCCACTGTATAATTTATAAATTTGAACACAGAGCTGCTCAGTTTTAATAGAAACTATTAACATTTGTCTTAGTCTAGAAATAATATTATTAAAATTTACATGTAATATATATAAGTATGTATATATGCTATACCAATCTTAATTTGTGAAGAATGTCTTTTCCTATGTGTATAGGAAAGGAAAATAATATACCTTTTCACAGTTTGCAAAACACAATTTGATATTTTGGTGATAAAAAAATAAGACTGTGCTCAATCAAAAGATGGCTTCCTAAATAAGTGATTTAGCTAATAAAAACATCACTTACTTTTGCCCTAATTAGATACATGTAAAGAAAAAGATCACTTCTCATGTGAATAGGCAAATACAATTGTATCAAGGATAATTCAAAATATATTTTTTATTCAAATCTATTTTAAGTTTTTCCAGAGGTGAAAAAAATGTTATAAGACATACATGAAATAAAATGTTGTACTGGAATGTCTATTAACAGATTACTTAGATTGGCTGCGTGCCAGCAAAGAAACATCTTGTCTTAAAACTTCTTTTGGATAGTAAGAAATTTGATTCAGAAATAACAGAAAATTACATTTGGCTAATCGTGTTCTAACATAAAGTAATGCCATTCACATCAGAATATATTTTGTAATTTTGTAAAATATACTTTGCTTTTCAGGCCAGTTTTGTTTGTTGGTCAAGTTTTCTGACATAAAGGCATAGAACATTGTCTTTGGAGGCATCAAATGATCAGTGTCTATGGAATCTCCTGCTTCTAAACTGAGGAAACTCAGACTCAAACTAATATGTTCAGTTATTAGTTTGCCAAGGACATAGTAAATGCTATATAAATATTAACTCTTTTTTTTAAATATTATACTTTAAGTTCTAAGATATATGTGCACAATGTGCAGGCTTGTTACATATGTATACATGTGCCATGTTGGTGTGCTGCACCCACTAACTTGTCATTTACATGAGGTATATCTCCTAATGCTATCCCTCCCCTCTCCCCGCACCCCGTAACAGGCCCTGGTGTATGATAGTTTGCTCAGAATGATGGTTTCCAGCTGCATCCATGTCCCTACAAAGGACATGAACTCGTCCTTTTTTATGGCTGCATAGTATTCCACGGTGTATATGTGCATTTTCTTAATCCAGTCTATTATTGATGGACATTTGGGTTGGTTCCAAGTCTTTGCTATTGTGAATAGTGCCGCAATAAACATATGTGTGCATGCATGTGTCTTTATAGCAGCATGATTTATAATCCTTTGGGTATACACTCAGTATTAACTCTTTTATCTGGAAGCATTTGTTTTATAAATGGGAAATACTAACATCTAAATTAAGTTTGTTTTTGTAAATTCCTATTATTTCTGCTTCTTAGTTGAAACATGAC
>NW_012101854.1:2557867-2558739 GCF_000951045.1 Mandrillus leucophaeus
GGATAATGTGCATGTTCATTGTATTTTATAATTTTTAAAAAATCTTCAGTACCAGTTAAATTTGGCAACTTATACCCAAAAGTAGGATAATCATTTTCGAGAAATTGTGGCTTAAAGAACATCTACTTTTTCTCCTTGTCTTTATCAATAATATTACTAGAGTGGAGGGAAAGAGTGCTCATTCAAAACATGTTAGGTACACTGGTAAAGAGTAACACCCACTAATAATGCTAGTGTGTATTAGTAATAATTAGTAATGATTAATAACAATTGCTTCTGACTTTCCAGAATTTGCTGTGGATGATTTAATTTCTCTTCTCTGTTTACCCTCCCATTTTACAACTGAGAAGAGAGGCAAAGAGAAGTCATCCAGCCAAGATAACAAAACTAGTAATTGTCATAGGTACAAGGCTTATAGGAGGCCACATGACTTGACGTTGCCTTCGTCTGTGGAATGTAATTCTTTGTGATTTAAACCAGTAACAATTGCATTTTCTATCAGTGTTCTTTGTTTTCTGCTTAAATTATTTAAAAATCAGAAATAATAATAAACAAAACTATTAAAATTATGAAGTAAATTGAAGGGTTTCTCTATAATGCATGGCATTCTTTTTTTTTGTCACATGACCTCCGATTTATATATATTTATAGATTTAATTGAGAGCACACTGTACAATACAAAGTTGAAAATAGTAACTTAGAGGAGAAACAGTCACAGATGAATTGTAGCAGAAGATACTATGCTTTATGTAGCTAAAAAATATTAAAATTTAACATATTAACATCCCCATATCGACTACATTTTGTGTTACATTTAAGAATATTGAAGAATATTCAGAAAGCACATTGGAAGATTCTTATAAAATATATTC
>NW_012101854.1:2559039-2560632 GCF_000951045.1 Mandrillus leucophaeus
CTCTTTTATCTGGAAGCATTTGTTTTATAAATGGGAAATACTAACATCTAAATTAAGTTTGTTTTTGTAAATTCCTATTATTTCTGCTTCTTAGTTGAAACATGACCCATTAATTTATGTTTGCCTTATTAAATGTATTAATTCTACATATAAAAAGAAATATGTGTTGATGATTATTTATTATATGGGTATTAATGAATATAAGAAAATGTTCAAGAGTTAAACGTTTGACTAGTTTTTGTTCCATTCCCCATTCATCTTTCCTGCTAATTTTTCAGTCCCTTTTAACTTTGGGAAGAACTAGTCAATGACTTTTACCATCTCTCTGTCTGTCCATCTATTATTTATCAGTCTATATCCAGGGTGCCTATTGTTGCTGCACTGATATTCTATCTAGTGCATATTGCAAACTTCAGAGAAGCAGGCGCAAAGAGCAAACTAGCAGAAGGCCTTGATTTAGCAGATCGAAAGGGAAAAAATTCTCAGGCATGAGGGCCTTTGTAGTCTAGTGAGATAACAGAACAAAGAAAACACATGAGCTGCAAGTTCTGAGAAATAGTAAGTAACAAAATTGGATACTTAAGTAGTGTTGTCAAATTTCTGAGTATAGAAAGAAAATTGATGTCACCTCTACAAACCAGGTAGTTTCCAAAGAAGTTGCTTCTAATCGAATCTTCACTGCATTCAAAAATGTCTTTCAAAGTAACGTTTTGCATTGGTAGAGGCATTTTATACTATGTGTTTGTAAAATATTTATTTTGGAAGTCTCACATTTGGGGAATTTCATAAAGATCCTTTCTACCTGAGCATTTTCCGTAAGAGGATATAGGTTTATTGGATTAATAAAGGTATTTTAAAGCAAAGTTGTAACCCTCATAAATTAACTTAACAAATATTTTACCTACTTACTGATCAAATCATTGACAAAAAATTGTATGAGTTAATTAAATTATAATGAATGAATGAATTCCAGGTAACTGAGGCTCGTGAAGCATAAATAACTATATGACAATCACAGCTAATATATGTTCCATGGGAAAGATTCAAGTGCAGATCTAAGGAGATAAGAACAAGTTACAAAATGTGTGTGGGTGTGTGTGTGTGTGCACACTCAGAAACATGCAGGGTTGCAGGAGAGGGAGGTTGGAGGAAGATCCAAACAGGCAGACATAACCCCAGGTAAAAAGAAGGTGGTGAACTTTTGAACCCTACTGGCATACAGAGCATACAATATTACCCACCCACCCAATTCTGCAGGCAATACAATCACAGTTCGCAGAGTAAATGTTTAATCCCATTGGTGTGCACTTCAAGTAAGAATTTTATTTCATTGGTATTAGTTCCTTATTTTTCCAGTTGTTTTTAAGTTGTTAGAATATTTGTTATTAACAATATTACTTTGGGCTTCTATGCTTTTAAAGCATAAGGACCAACAGTTTAATTTTGCAATGAAAAACCCCTACTAATATACCAAGAATGTAGAGTTGCCTAATATATGTTTTTTAATTATAATGGCATTTTCTGCTTCTATTCCCCAAATGTAAATAAAATGTTTGGTTATTTAATTTAATGTGAATTAAGTAGTTTGTGTCA
>NW_012101854.1:2560682-2562068 GCF_000951045.1 Mandrillus leucophaeus
CTGGACACAAGGATTCTGGCTGGAGAAGCGATACCCTAAGGATCCTGTTACAATAATATTTTATGTTATTTCTTAGAGTCTCTTAGAAAATATTATCTTGTATTCAGGCACTATTTTACAATGTTTTAGAAGTTCCAATGTTTAATACTTCATTGAACTTTTAAAAATGTGTTAAAATAACTCATTTAGCACTTTCTATGTGGCTACACCCTACATTGTCAAAGTAGACATAATAATAATTTGAACAGTGTTATGATTATTAAACTGTATGCTACTTCTTTCAAGAGAAGTGAAATGACAGAAGTTCTCTAACAATTTATTTAAAATCGCATTATTATTGACATTTGATGGGTGGTTTATGTTTTCAAATGAAGGAGATATCCACTCAATGTAAAGATAGACCATTACTTTTCAGAAGAAAAAGTAAATCAAAGTGATCCTTTTAGAGCCACATTTCTGCAATCATCAGGTATTTATGAACTGAAACGTCTATACTTGTGTCGGTCTCATGTTTTGAACAGGATGTTATTCATATTCCATTACTGAATAGGATTTCTAATTGCAAAAGACATTAAACTTACAAAAAATTACTAAGTTTTTAAGTTGTCTTTAATTCAGAAATTAGATTTCTTCTCTTTTCTTAACTGCTTAATAAATTTAGAAAACAATACTTTCTCAAATACTTTGTTACCTTTTAGAAATTGTTAAGGTCATTTTCTGAAGCATTTTGTACTGACAGAAAGTAAATATCTTAGAGACAAAATAGTTTATGCAAATTTACTTATCTCACTGTCTGAATATTTTTCACAACTTTTGGGAGTTAAACTATAAAGTATAATCATATAGCTGGTGCTTTTAAAGGATGCTCAGAAGGATTTTCATTGCCATTGTGTGGACTAACCATTTTTGTAGATTTGGGGTTTTGGAATGTTAATACAACTTAGAGGAAATAAAATAATCAATAAGATACAGAATTGACTGGTAGAAACAACCACAAATAAAATTCTGAAAAGTTGAAAGACTCTACATTTTGAATGTTGATCACCTTCCTAAGTAAACATTTCTTTTATCTTGTTCTTTCATGATTGCTTTGCTTAATGACTAGTATTAACTCAAGCTATGAAGACCATTGAATAGTTGGTTGTCTCTGGTTGTGGTTGTCTCTAAAGGAGACTACTCCAGAATAGACCCTTCCACTTGGTTTGTGTGGCCTTTCACATATCTGGTAAACTGGCTGTTTCAATTAGTATTCATGGAACCTTTACACTCTGATAAATCTTCATGAGATGTGACTTTATAATGTCCTGTAATCTCTACTAAATTAAGTGTCAAATGTTGGCTTTAAAAGTATATATTGGCCGGGCACGGTGGCTCACACCTGTAATC
>NW_012101854.1:2563543-2565426 GCF_000951045.1 Mandrillus leucophaeus
TTGGAACCCAGATACACAGAAAAGTCTATAGATAGAATGCCATTTTTGCTCCTAATGTAAATCTAAATATGATTTGAAAAAGAAAAGGCAAAATTTTATAAGTAAATCAAATTACATTTCTTAATAAGCTTCTCCTTTACAAACTTCTAAAATAACTAATAAAGCAATTATGAATAATGTTAAATTTTTCAAGAAGTTCAGATCCTTTGCAGCTAAGTTTAAACCAAATTACTTCCCATGAAAGACATTAAGGAATCATTCCCAAGCTAATCACTATCCATGAAAAATAAAATCATAATTGAGTAATATAGTCCATTAACACAGGAATTTTCCTTTCTTAACTACAAATTGCTATTTACTGTTACTTTGTTGTATATAATATTTTGTCATGAAATGCCAAATGTCAATTCTGCATCTATATAACCTCTCCTTTTATTCCATAATAAAATTAAATAGACATTTTGAGTCAATATAATCCTTACAGTCAAATTTCTGCAACCATCAAACACTTGTAACCTGAATGTGTATACTTACATATGTCCCATTGCTAAATAAGACATTATTTTTTTTTTCTATTTCAAAAGACATGAAAGCCAGAAGCAATTATCTAGGTTTCATGTTAAGCCTTTAGCTTAATCCACACATTATGTACTATTGGTAAAAATCAAAAAGAGACTGGTGTTTTGAGTAGGGGAAAATTAATACGCTTAAACATAATTCTTCATATTACAAACTCTATTTCCCTCTTTTTATTTTTCTTGTTTGCTTTGGGAAAACATAGTAATCTCTTTTTTAATTTTTAATTTTTATGGGTACATAGTAGGTATATATATTATGTGTTACATGAGAGACTTTGATACAGGCATGCAATGTACAATAATCACATTAGCGTAAATGGAGTATCCATCACCTCTAGCACTTATTCTCTTCATACATATTAGAATAAATTACAATATTTTGCATAAACCAAAACTGTATATTTAAATGCTGCCCATCTCACATTTTGCAGTTGGGATCCAAATTCTATCTATAAATTTCTAATAACAAGCCCACAAATTACTATCACAAAAATAGAATCCCAATTAATGTATAAGTTAATAGTCCTTCCTTCATAAAAATGGCTGGGTTTGCTTTAAGTCTCCTTTTCCTATGTTATTTCTCAATGATAATGATGGCAGCAGTGGTCCCTCTGGAGTGGCCACTGCGAGGACACTGGCTGCAGCAGGAGAGATGCGGCAAGGGTTACACAATCCATGGGGCCCATGGGAGCCAGGAACAGGCAGGAGCCACCCAGTCATGGCTCCGGACCCAGGCATCTCTGCACTCTCAGGGACATGGGGAGCTCCTGCCCTTGCAGGCTCCAAAGTGCTTGCTCCTGCTGTCTTGCCTCTCCTGACTCCCGGCACCCACTCCAGTGCAGAGCAAAGTTATGGCTGAGCCTGGGCACTGTTGTGACTCGGCTGGGTGTGTGCATGCTCGGGGTGGCACTGACAAGACAGCCCCCTGACTCCTTGGGGCACTCCCTCTGGACTTCGAGTGCTGACAAGTGTGGGAGGGAGGCCAGAGGTGGCTGAAGGTGGCTTGATGAGGGCCTGCAGGCGCCCCTCAGCACCAACAGCCTGGGCTCCATGGACAGCATGTTGATGGTTGAAGGCAGATAGGTGCCTGGGCAGAAAGGGGCAGATCCCTGGTAAAACCCCACCTTCAAGCTAGGGAGCCTGAGGGCAAGGCTGCCAGTTACAGATGGAGTCCACTCCCCAGAATGAGAACTTACGGTGCTTTTTCCAGGCCTGCCCATGGCTGCCCATGGACTAATCAGCATGCGCTTCCTCCCTTCTGAGCCCGTAAAAAAGCCAGACTCAGCCAGACTCACACAGATGTCA
>NW_012101854.1:2569141-2572225 GCF_000951045.1 Mandrillus leucophaeus
AATTATCAGGAAGAAAGATTCCAGTTTTTCAAGAAAGACAATTTATTTGATTGAGGGAAAGAGTCCTAAACTATAAATGTGATTTAGCTCACAAATTTGATACAGAGGTATCTGAAAGTATCACTAATGATATTTTCAAAAACATGTATTATGATTTATTACTGCCTATCAAAGTCGACAATATATATGGGGTATACCTATATATACATGATATGAACATTTTCTGTTTTATAATAAGAATAAAGAAAGCAAGCATAATGATAGAGGTTTTACTTTTAAGTAAATTAATAGACATATATTCGTTGAAATACATGGACATTCCGCATGATTTTTAATAGTATTGGACAGTTCCATAAGCCACATATCTTAGCTTTTGATCTCTCTGATTAACTTGTCTATACAAGTCACGTTAATTACCCAAGACTGATAATTGGCATTCAAAAAGGTAGCAGAATGCACCTGCCACTCTGACCACTGCCGACCTTCACCACGAATTAACTGAAAAATCCATGTCAGGCAGCTAATTGAACGAAGCTGTAGACTTGTAAGTGGTAATGGTTATGATTAGTGTGTAACATACCACATAACGGTAATGATGTAATCTAGGTCTTGATAGGCTTCAAACCAAAGTCTAAGGAGTCATATTCTAGATGAATAGGAGAATAAATGACAATAAGAAAACTTTAAATAGACAGAGCGCCCTTGCCTCTGTCTCCAAAAAGAGAAATATTCAATTGGATTTAAAAGGTTGGTGCGTGTTATGCGGCATCCTTGTACTTGATAGCTCGTTAAGGTAGATAGGCCTGTCAGCACTTCTTTCATTTAGGCCTGAGGAGTTATTCTTCATTTGCAGCAGGGAGTGAGGAGTCAGATTGGAACTGCTGACTGCTGCCTTTCTTAGCAGCCGGTGAATTGCACATTTCAATGAGGTGCATGCTGAGCATGGCACGCGTATGTGGAGGGGCTTACCAGTTACTTATTTGTTGCATGTTTTCAGAGCCATTACAGTAATGAGATTAGTGATGCACAAGCTGATCATGCTTTCTTTACACATTACACTTTGTATACAAGTGACAAATATGAAGTGAGCAGCCAGAAAATGTCATTTGGTGAGAGAAAGCATGATGTGTGGGTGTTCTGGCTTAAGCACACACTGTGTGCAGGATGGAAGAGCTTTTGTGGACTAGATGAGTCCTGCTGGGCTCTCAGCCCTAGTGCTCACAGATAAAAAAGAAAGCCTGTCCTGTGTGAAATTTGCTTCTGACTCCAGAGTCTATCCCATGCTTGTTAGAATATATGACATCTTATAAATATCCTCAGCAAGACACGTTTCTGAACGTCTAAATGAGAAAAATGAAGCCTTTCATAGCAAATGCATCAGCCCAATGACCAGCTTACTCATGAGCAGAAACTGAACATGTGTCCAGAAATGCAAAGTGAGGTTTCAGAATGTGCTGTCAGTCCAGGATATTCTAAATGAGGTTGGTGCTTCTGTGATTCAACAGTATCCTGTGGTGTGTAAATGGGTTACACTTCTGGTATTTGTTTCCATAGATTCATGTATTTTCTGTGTAAATGATACTTGAAGTTAATGGTGACTAGGAAACTGCTTAATGGAGCTCAGGAGCAGATCTGAGAAATGGCATAGGTCTACCAATAGAGCTATTAGAATGGTCACAGATTTGCATCACAGATGCTACATTAACCTTGCAAGTGCATAAAGCCTGGTGTGTTTATACTGTATCCTGTCAGTAGGTTTGCAAGCTGTCTGCCATAAAACTGAAGTCATGGTATGGGACTATTAGGGGTGTAGCATATGTCTACTATGTGTAATCAGCATGAAGGGTAGACGGAATGTTCTTTTACTTTGGTAGATACAAGTTAGGCTAAGAAATATGTTTTCAGTTTGAGTAGAGATATTGATAAACAAGGGAATTCAAGATCTTGCATTAGAGGATTAGGAATATGCACAATAAGCAAAAACTGGAAAAGAGCATTATGATTAAGGAAAATATTGTGAGATCAATGGTAATCTCATTAACTCACAATGCCAAACTTTGTTTCCAATATATGAGTTTGAATTTATATTAAATGCTTTTGAATTCAATAACTGGAAGCCAATTCAAATTACAGATTTACCCAGTACCTGGAATTTTAAAAGAAAAGGAAAGGTCATGACCTGAAAATGATTTTAAAATATTTCCTGAAAATAACTTCCTGGAATTTATAGTTGGTATTGTAATTATTGATTCCAATCCAAGGGATTGAACACATTTTTAAAATAAGAGCCTACTCTATTTCCTTAATTAGGGTATTAGGGTGAGGTTTATATGGAAAATTGTGTGTATACAAAATTTCTCCTCTAGCACAGTGTTTTTTAAATCATCTATTACTCATTTGATCAAAAACACTGAGAAATAAGATTTTTCCACTAAAAAAGAAAATGTCTTATCAGCATTTTACTTTCCAAAATTTTAAAATCAGAATTTACAGGAGTATCCTCAGATATTATTTATACTCATTTTACCGCATTATATTTTTTTCTCTGTTCTGAATTCGTAATACACATTCGTAATACACTCTGGCATATGCATATGCATATATGTACATGTATAAATATACATATGTATGTAATGTCATTAGTCTTGAAGATAAAATTGTGACAGTAAACATGAACCAAAATTGGATAAGTATTGCAACCAAATACTTCCAAAAACAATTAGCTTTGGCATTATAGCAGATATTTGTCAGTGTTTCCAAACAATTCATAGAGTCAGTTTGACCATCTTTATTCATAAGACACTATTCAAAGTTTTAAAATGCTTGCAATATTATAGATCAATGTGAAATATACTGATCTAGAGGCTTAAACAGAGAATATTATGTTAACTATTTGTGGTTTTAGATCCTTTCAATCGTCTTTTCACCTCATGGGCCACAAATGTAGTTTGAAAACTGCCAAAATATATCTACTATTGCATTTAACACATAAAATTAGCATCCTTTGAAGCTCCAATTATTGTAACACACCTAAAGAAGGTCAATATTTAAACCTAAAATTTAATTCCATCATTGACTCCACTT
>NW_012101854.1:2572275-2574162 GCF_000951045.1 Mandrillus leucophaeus
ACATTTTTGTAACTGATCATTTTTTAAATTACAATAAATAATTGTCCGATTTCAGCATTTTTACTAGGAATATTTGTTATTTCTAAGTATCTGAGAAAGATTTTTAAATATTCTAAAAGCCAATCACAATGCATTTGGGATTTTCTTCAATCTAGTAGAAAAAGAGAAAGATTTCATTTATAACATTGCAAATGTAATCCTTGTAGAAAGACTTTTGGTAACCCTTTTTTCACTGTGTTAGTGTGCAGAATTAGCTTGAGTTTGTTCAGCTAATTCCTAGCCATTATAAAATGTTCCAGCTCTTTCCAATTTCCATATAACTTCTTAATTTAGTGACTTTTACTGAAGAATTCCAAAGATTGAGTTACAGCATAAGCAAAGTTTTTTATTTTGAATTCTACTAAGCACAATACATATTTGTGCCATATTAGAAAATAAATGAATTTTTTAAAAAATTACATGAACAGCTTTTCATTTGGTTATCACCAGTAGTATTTTAAAAGTCTTTATCAAGTATAAACCTTTACTTTTGCATACTAGTACCTAGTACAGAACATGCTTGTAGTAAATACATAATAAATATGTATTGAATAATTTATTTTATGTGGATATTAATTTTATTGGAACCCAGATACACAGAAAAGTCTATAGATAGAATGCCATTTTTGCTCCTAATGTAAATCTAAATATGATTTGAAAAAGAAAAGGCAAAATTTTATAAGTAAATCAAATTACATTTCTTAATAAGCTTCTCCTTTACAAACTTCTAAAATAACTAATAAAGCAATTATGAATAATGTTAAATTTTTCAAGAAGTTCAGATCCTTTGCAGCTAAGTTTAAACCAAATTACTTCCCATGAAAGACATTAAGGAATCATTCCCAAGCTAATCACTATCCATGAAAAATAAAATCATAATTGAGTAATATAGTCCATTAACACAGGAATTTTCCTTTCTTAACTACAAATTGCTATTTACTGTTACTTTGTTGTATATAATATTTTGTCATGAAATGCCAAATGTCAATTCTGCATCTATATAACCTCTCCTTTTATTCCATAATAAAATTAAATAGACATTTTGAGTCAATATAATCCTTACAGTCAAATTTCTGCAACCATCAAACACTTGTAACCTGAATGTGTATACTTACATATGTCCCATTGCTAAATAAGACATTATTTTTTTTTTCTATTTCAAAAGACATGAAAGCCAGAAGCAATTATCTAGGTTTCATGTTAAGCCTTTAGCTTAATCCACACATTATGTACTATTGGTAAAAATCAAAAAGAGACTGGTGTTTTGAGTAGGGGAAAATTAATACGCTTAAACATAATTCTTCATATTACAAACTCTATTTCCCTCTTTTTATTTTTCTTGTTTGCTTTGGGAAAACATAGTAATCTCTTTTTTAATTTTTAATTTTTATGGGTACATAGTAGGTATATATATTATGTGTTACATGAGAGACTTTGATACAGGCATGCAATGTACAATAATCACATTAGCGTAAATGGAGTATCCATCACCTCTAGCACTTATTCTCTTCATACATATTAGAATAAATTACAATATTTTGCATAAACCAAAACTGTATATTTAAATGCTGCCCATCTCACATTTTGCAGTTGGGATCCAAATTCTATCTATAAATTTCTAATAACAAGCCCACAAATTACTATCACAAAAATAGAATCCCAATTAATGTATAAGTTAATAGTCCTTCCTTCATAAAAATGGCTGGGTTTGCTTTAAGTCTCCTTTTCCTATGTTATTTCTCAATGATAATGATGGCAGCAGTGGTCCCTCTGGAGTGGCCACTGCGAGGACACTGGCTGCAGCAGGAGAGATGCGGCAAGGGTTACACAATCCATGGGGCCCATGGG
>NW_012101854.1:2574212-2581040 GCF_000951045.1 Mandrillus leucophaeus
ATTAAATCTAATAGGGGTAAGGAAACAATAAATACCAAAAAGGTGAAAATTTCCTCATCCAAATACACTTATCTTCTTATAGCAACTTATTTCCCTTATCAGGTTAATTTAAATTTAAGTTCTATCGAGAGAGTAAGACGTTTTATATTAAAGGTTAAGGGTGAAAAGCAACACCTTCCTTTTTGTAAAGATTGTTTCAGGAAAACACTTTATGTCTAAAAGAAAATGGATAGAAGTTACTGGTATAAATTAATATTTCAAAGGGTAATAAATGCCCACCACATTAGGAATGGTTTAAAAATTCATACCAGGGCTTTGGGAATATGTTTCCATAACCTGGATATAAATCTGTTTTTTTAAATATTTCCCATCATATTTATTTGAAAGCTTTTTAAAAAGTTGAGTGGATAAAAAAAAGTTTGTCCTTAAACAACAATTTTGTATATTCATAGATGCTTGCATTATTAAGTTAATTTTGTTAGCATTTCATGCACAAAGGATGAAACCATCAGCCATTCTTCAGAGCACATTAACGTAAAACATTAGGAAACATAAGGAAGTCATAGAAAAGAATCCATTTAAGTTATCACCATGCACCTAATCAAAACAACAAGGAACCACAATCACATCATGGAGCCTGGTTGATCACAATTACATCTGCATGGGGGAGAGAGTGGCAGTGATGTACTTTAGTGACCGAATGTTTAGATGAGACAAATCTGGCCTATGTCAAATTTAGTTCCATTTCATATTATGCATGACAAAGGCAGTGATGCTAGTAAAAGATTTGTTCATGGACAGGCTCAGCGTCTACCACAGCATCACTGCTTTACTGTTATAATCCATTTAAATGAAATTACATGCATAAATTTAATGATCTACTATTGTTTTTAGAAACATGTCTTCTAAGAGCTTTAAAAAACACCAAAAAAAATATAATCATAATTTTAAAGTGGGTAGGTATTAACTTTGAAAAACCATGAAGTTAAATGTTTGCACTTTAAATTTTGAGTGAAGAAACTAGAAATTTTGTGGGAAAGTATATTAATTCAATATACTTTAAAGTTCTTAAGGATCTTAATAATTTTGGCAATCAGTCTGTGTCTACTTGAAACCAAAGAAACTGATTATTCACTGAAGTAACCAGTTAAGCTGATCATCTTCTATGTAATTAAAAAAATAATTGTTTCATTTTATTATCCAAAACCAGAGAAATAATATGACTACATCCACTTGCTGCTGACCATAGGTAAAAATAGAAAAAATATATAGACAGTTGCCCATATATTGGGAATGCCTAAATTTCTCACAAGAATAATTAGTTCTTATTTCTGAATAAAACGTCATTATTAAAAAGACGTGCTAAGGATTGGATTTTTCCATATTTTCTTAACAATTTAAAATCTATTTAAACTACAATAAACAAATTGAAAACAAACATTACAATTTCTATCTTTTTGATGGCAGCTTCCTTTTAAAAAGTTTATTTTTAAAAGAATAGAATGTATTGGATGGGATTTCAGACTCCTTAGCTAAGACTTCTTGTTGATTAAGATTATTTTAAACTGTCTTAAATTTAAGCTTGTATGCTTCCTGTAGTTTCATTCAATCTCATCTACATTTTATATTTACAATTTTTTCATTGTGAATATATAACCATACTGTAGATAACAAGTTCAGGGAAAATTATCTGTTAATTGTGATTAGAGTGTGTATACTTAATGTTTAATGTGTGATTATAAAAAAAGGAAGAATCATTCTGATTTTACTGCTACCAATGTATAAATGTATTACAATCGTTGTATATGGTTAGTCTAAATTGTTGAAGTAAAATACATTCATCTAGGCCAGGCACGGTGGCTCACGCATGTAATCCCAGCCCTTTGGGATGCCGAGGTGGGCGGATCACAAGGTCAGGAGATGGAGACCATCCTGGCCAACAAGGTAAAACCCCGTCTCTACTAAAAATACAAAAATTGGCTGGGCGTGGTGTCGCACGCCTGTAATCCCAGCTACTTGGGAGGCTGAGGCAGGAGAATCTCTTGAAACTGGTAGGCAGAGGTTGCAGTGAGCAGAGATCGCACCACTGAACTCCAGCCTGGCGACGGAGCTAATCTCTGTCTAAAATATATATATTCATCTAATCTGCTCATCTATATTTTTTGTTTTTTATTGTTTGTTGTTGTTAGCCTATAAAGACACTGTATGCTGTTTATTTTTATAAGTTTTCTGTAAATTTTACTCAGTACTTATCTCAACGGGTCTCTTTATTAAAACCGGCAAAGCTTTTCCTTTTGGTTTTCTGATGCAGATGTATGTCCACATTTCAATTCACAAATTTAGAAAAATATCTATTTCATATGTTTATTCAAGGTGCCTAACACTGAAAAAGTACATGTCATTTATATTATTCTCAGCTCTTTCGGGTTTGAGCCATAGATTGCAAATTAGTTTTTCATAGTAAAACTGTAAAATAGACATCTCTTCATGCTTACCTGCTAACTATTCCCTGACTTACGACTTCAGCGTGCCATTGAGGTAAACACGATGATTTATTCTTAAATATTTATGTGGATGGTAACAAAAATGAAACAGGACATTGCTCAAAAAAGAGGGGAGGGAGGAGAAAGAAAAGGATACTTCCCTACAATGCTGCTAGCCAGGCTTTATCTTTATGACACTAACGATAATCCCCTGTGTAATTAACTGTAGAGTGGTTATGCATGCAGCATGCAGCCCATGACAAGCCTCATAGAAAATACATCAGTATTAGCCACAGGTGAATTCGTTTAGAAAGATTAATGACTGCACCTGAATTTTAATGTCTGAAAAGGGATGGAACACTGAATCCTTAATTAAAAAGTTGAATGACTGGTATGGTTTGTTTAACATCACAAATTTCAACGGGAGGGTTTTGTATTCAAATGAAGTATGCAAAAGGAAACTTTCCTTAGAAACCGGTGAAGTAGAGGTGAAGAGCAAAAATGTTTTATGTGCCTTACTTTATGTAAATCGATACATGGATCAGTTGCTTTGATATGGATCAAATGTGGTGTAATTATGGCTCTTTTCTGTTTACAGTGAATGTGAAGCAAAGAATTCTTACAGAATATGAGCCAGAATTACCCTCAAACCAAAAGAAAGTCAGAGTAGGGAAGCTGTAAAACCAACAAGTGATCTTCTTCTTTCCTTAATGGGAAGCAGTTTCTTCTTCATTATTATTTTACAGAGTTTTTTAATGAACAGAAAGTAACCTTGAAAAACAAGTTGGCAATGCCATTCCCAGAAGAGTTTACCTCTGCTTTGCAAACTGTTGTGCTGATTGTGTTAAAGCTTATCACAGACAGAAGATTTTCAATGACAATTTTAACCTCCTCTTTTAGGACTTAGATGGGGATAAGGGGAAAGATGGCTTGGGCATGCTTCTATCTGGAATAGGAGGAAACAACTGAGATTAATCATCTGCCTTTGGGGTAAGAATAGCTAAAAGCAGATGTCCTAAGCAAGAATGACCTAGAATATTACTTTAGCTACTGGGTTTACAACTTATACAGTTTTTAAATTATTTTTCTATTAATCAGAAACAGTTCATATGTTCTGGATCTTTAACAATACCTCATTTGACCAAAAAAAAAAAAAAAAGAACATACAAATAAAAAGCTGGCATAATATCATTAATCTATCCAGAGCCTGTTGACATATTCAGTGTAAATATATATCCCAATTACTTTTTTAAAAAAAACAGCAAAAATAACATGTTTTATTGTTATAATGTGGGATTTCAGAAAAATGAAAGCAAGAATGTATCTGGCAGTTTTGTTCTAACCATAGTTTATATACAGTTGTCTGGATTTTCTGTTTGGTCTTTGCTTCAAAATGGAAATTCCATTGAAATTTTAGTTTAGAAGAAATCAAAGCACATGAAAATTCCTTTGCCTTTTTATTTTCTAGGTCAGAATGCTGCTCACACCCATGGCAAAGTAGATTTTGATGCTTCTTAGCTTCACACATTGCCTGCTGTACCACTTTTTCCGCCAAGTAAAAGCACGGCTTTTAGTTCTACCCGCTTTCCAAGGGAACACATTTTTAATGAAATGTCATTTAGGAGTATTTGTTACTTCCTGTAAAAGCTTCTTTCATGGTTTTGTGTGTGTGTGTGAAGAAAAAAAAAAATCAGCCTCTTAAAATGTTGTAGTTGTAACTGTTCCCAGTACTTAGAACACTAGTGAGGGGGGAAGGAAACTCTCCAGTTCTCACAGATGTATCAGATGTTTTTAATAATGAATTGAAAAAGCGTGTGTTCCATGTACTGTTATTGTCACTGAGATACATTATCGAGCAAGTTGATTACTGCCGATTTCCATTAGTTATAATTACATGTGCTAGAGTGCTAGACAAAGTTATTGGCACATGAAGTGTAAACCTTTTTCAGAGATTGGATTTAGTTTTAAAGTAAACATTGATATCTTTGCATTAAGCCAATACTGAAATGTAAAGAAATGGTAAAGCTTTGGCAGCTCTCATCTCCTGAATTCAGTTAATCCATTAGAAGTCAATCTGTAGGATAATGTTTGAAGGGGCTTAAGAATTGGTATTGTTAATACCAGTTAAAATAATTTACAAAGGTGTCCATTAAATTTGTCAGCAAGGTGTTGACAGACAAAAACAGGGCTGGCACGGGATCCACCCAGAGCTATTCACATTAAATGTCAGTTAATAATGTCTGTTATAATTTTAGTAAATAAATGTCTGAAAGTTCAATATTAAAGCTTTCTCCCAGTTATGTACCTAAATCTTTTACCAAACCTATTTAAATCCTCATCACGAAAAGTTAAGCATATTCTCAATGGGTTCATAAGCTTTGCTGGAAGAGTACTTGTAATTTTCTGAAACTTCATGGGGTCATGTTCACTCTCCATCCATTAAACCAGAAAGAATAAGACAAGTTCAAGCTAAAAAAATTAAAATAAAAATAAAGGATTAAAACCAGGAAATGTTTAAAAGTGCCTCTTAAATATCGTATTGCCATTACTTTAAAACAATCATTTAGAGTGATTGTTGAAGGGTCAATTATTTTTTTAAAAAATGTCATTCACTGAAAGACTGTATTTGGATTATATTGTAAACTAGGACTAAAACTTATATTCACAAGTAGGACTTTGTAATATACACACACACACACATACACACATACACACACAAACACACACACACACACATCATCTCCTAAATTCAGCAGGTCCTAATAACTCCAAAAGGTAGAATACAACCTACATGGTACATAGTAAATTCTTGCATCTTTGACATCTTACCTTGTTCATAAACCTGTCATATCCAGTGTCTTGATAGATAGAATTTGAATCACTTTCCTTGCTGAATGAAAGGATAATATGTTTGCATGTGAATTTCCCTCCCTCTCTCTCTCTTCAAAGTGTAACAAGGATTTTTGACATTGCATCCTCATATGTACACTGATTCTCAACATAGTTTAGAGCTTTTATAATATTTATAATCAGAAAATATACCTATAAATTTAGGTGAAATAATGTAAACACATATTTATATATGTATATACAATCCATGTAGTTACTTATTTTGTAGAAATGCAATATAAATACAGCAAATTGTCATTTTAACCTTTCTGAAAAATAAAGAGAATGGCACTAGGAAGGCAGTACTAATATTTATTGATTATTTATTATATGCCAGACACTATAATGGAGGCTTTAAATGTTTTATTTTATTTCAAGGTGAAAATATGCTTTTGATGGAAATTTTGTTATCCTCATTTTGCAGATAAGAAATCTGAAGTTTAGTGACCACTTTGGTTTTAAAGTGCTATGCTGTGCTAAACCCACAATCAAAGACCTTTTTATTATTTGTCATCTCTCTGCCTACTCTATTTAACTATCTCTCATTGATTAAATTCAAAGCTATTAAGTCTTCACTCTAGAATTCTAGAGTGTTTGTCCTGGATTTAATTTGGAGATTTGTTATGCAACTTGTAGACAAGACAAATCTGTGGCAGCAAAGTCATAAATAAGCAATTGTAGAACATTGTAACTGCTATCTGTAACTGATTGTGATAGAACTGGATGTAATGTTTGCAGCACTTACAAGCCACCCTTTCAGGGCTGCACCTAGAAGATAACAGAAGGTTTTGGCGACATTTATGGAAACAAAACTAGACAGTAAATTAATCAACAAATGTCTATTTTATTTAAGAACACATACAAAGCACTGCCGTTTGCTTGATTTTGGTTTGGGTTGCTGTAAACAGACAGGACAGGGATTTCACTTTCTGTCAAGGCTTCATTCTCTCTCACTCCAAGCTTTTATTTCACTCCATGTCTGAAGTCCCCAGAGAATCAGGAAAAATATAAATGATAGTTTTCTTCCTGTGGAAGGATTCCTTTTCATCACATAGTCTGCATGTTTGTGAAATAAAAGTACTTTAAAGATTACAAAATAACAAGCATGCTTTTTTTTTTTTTTTTTTTTTTACATTTAGAAAGCTTAAGATACAAAATGGTAAAATTTAATGTTAGACTATCAGTAGTGGGCATATGAGTGTTTATGGTAAAATACTTTCAACTTTTCTGTATATTTGAACATTTTTGCCAAATGCAGCGGTTCATACCTACAATCTCAGCACTTTGGGAGGCCAAGGTGGGCGGATTGCTTGAGCCCAGGAGTTTGAGACTAACCTAGGCAACATAGCAAGAACCTGTCTCTAAAAAACGTTTAAAAAACAAAAATTAGTCAGGCATGGTGGCGTGTACCTATGGTCCCAGCTACTCGGAGGCTGGGGTAAGAGGATCTCTTGAG
>NW_012101854.1:2581795-2596838 GCF_000951045.1 Mandrillus leucophaeus
TATTTAAAGAAAACTGCAGGGAATGGCCTGAGAATTAAGAAATCCTCAAAAACATTTCAACACTTAGTCATAACCCATGTTAATTAAGATCAAGATCATATTGCGTAAGTGATTTTGAGTCCATTTTATAAATATTATATTACATGATAACTTATTAGTATTTTTCAAGCTATGACTTTTCATTGCTGCCAGGAATTCTATCATATGGGCATATATTATTCTATTTTTTCAATCCTTTCTTGTGGATAGTCATGTTTGGTCAGCATTTAACTAGCATTCAAATAATGTTGATGAATAATTCTTATATTGAATATTTTGATATTTTTATATAGTCGAATAAACCACTCGTCTTTAATTGTGGGTTCTTCCTTTGCTTTTATCTTTGAGGTCTGGAATAATGGATGATTTTTAGATCACAGATGAGGACAACAACAGGTGTTCTGATTTAAGGAAAAATCACATATGAAAATCAATTTCTACAAGAGATTAAACTGAACAAATTCTTCATTCTGTATAACTGATTTCCCACAATATCTCTAACTACAGATGTGCTTAAGATATAATTCCATTTTTAACAATTTGTTGTGTACATTTTAGTGGATAAATTTGGACTGATAAGTACATTGAATTTATTTCACCTTAAATTAGATACATTTTCTAAAGGTAAAATTAATTATCACAGATACTGTAAACATTTGAGTATTTTAAGTGGATTTTATTAATATGCTGCAGAATATTCTATATTAACATTATGTTTAAAAATTATTTTAAGAGTTTCCACAATGGCATCCACAGACCAGACTATAGGTATCCAGCATATCAGAAATTCTGATGTTAAGGTTTTACTGAAAAATAAATTATTCTTATAAATACAGAGAGTATTTCCAGGGTGAAAATGGATTGCTGCCACGCTTTCTCTGGTAGTATAAGTATTCTGTTTCCTTTGAAGATTTAATATTTTTCCAAATGTAGCTGTATGAAAAAGCTGAAGTGCAGCACTTCCTGAGGAAGCATTTGTCACTTACCCACATTTACTGTGTTTACTGTCCTCTGTGTATTGCTAAACTTCACTTTTAATAGGAGAAAATTGGCCTTAAACGGGAAGCAGTATTTTACTGCTGAGCAAGAAACTATCTGTATTCCTCTTTCAAACCATGCCTTAGAAGCATGTAGAATGCTTCTTGACCAAAGGAGATGGTATGAATATTCATGTGTTTTATGAATCACAGAGTTGAGGCCGTATGGTTTTCCCATTTATCAATTACCGGTTTAGGATTATCCAGCCGAGGAGTTGAACTGATTAACAACGCTCTTTTTGTTTGCTCAGTGTTGAGGTGAAACAGCCCAGTGACAACTGTATTATTTCTTGCCTCTTCAGCTGTCCACACTTGTGCAAGAAGCTTAACATCCTGTCAGGTTTCATCATGTATCCTCTTTATTACCACGTTGTGAGAATTTGTATAGTTGTAAATCAGAATGACTTTTTAAAGTTTAATTTCTCATTGCAGAAAAGACCCCATGGTTACTATGCCTAACAAGCATGGCCAATCATGCCCATCATAAATGATCTCAGGTATGCTTGGCATCTGACTGGAAAATTAAAATTTTAAAAGTTAATGCTACAAGCGGTGGAGAATAGCAGCTGCAGTGAGAACTCGGCTGTTATAGAGAACGTGGAATTAATCAGACAGACACAAACTCACCTTGATTGACGAAGCTAGCATATTTAGTTTGGTTTTGTTTTACATTTGTTGTTGTTTTTCTTTCATTTTTCCTCTAACAGCCTATCTTAATTCTTATTTAAAATGTCACTGGGAGATTTCTTCTGGGACTGCTACTACTGATATTAAAATTTAAAAACCAAACAACAACAACAACAACAACAACAACAACAAAAACCCCAGCAAACGCAGAATCTTTTTGTGGTTTGAGAACTCTGCTTTGCAGAAATTCTAAATTCTAAACTCTCTTTGAAAAAAGAAAAAATGTACTAACAGGATTGATCTCTCTCTCCTCTCTCTCTCTTTCTCCCCTACTCCTGCCTTCATCTCCCCCATCTCCCCTTCCTTCATATTTACTTTCATTAGTATGCAGTGGTACCTTTTAATGGGATAGTGTGGAAATGAGCAAAGCTTGAAAGGGCTTTCTTAAGAATATTTTCACTTTAAATGCTTAAGTAGCAATCTTTTTCAAGGGAACAATGAGCCTGCTGGTCTGCTATTTAGCAGCTTAGATTTAGATCCAAACTTTTCTTTTGCACTGTTACACACTGATTCTCCCTTTATCCCTTCCTCTGTTTCTCTGTGGTTTAGTTTTCTGTCTTTGACTGAGGTCTTCTATTTCAGTTTCTGTGTATATAAACATGCCCATGCTTTGCTCTCCTTTTCAGCGATGGGCAGCCAGCTTCAAAGCCACAGAATGCTGCATTTTTAAGAATATTTCAGTTATTGCTACATTTTTCTTTTATTGTGAATACACAGGCTATCAAGCTGCCCCTACAATTTACTAAATATCTCAGTGCAGTCTCAACTCCCTGTCATTTAGTTCTTTCTTCACTGAATCCAACTTTTACTATTAACCTATTTGGAAAAGAGTCAGAAAGGAGAGAAAGAGGGACTGCCCTGCACTTCAGTTGTTTAAAACTAACACCTCTGCCCTAGTGTGGAAGCATCTAATTTTCTCTGTGAATCTCGACTACACAAGAGGCAAGTTAGCACTTCTAACAGTAAGGAATCTACAGTAAGGAATCTCTCAAACTGCTTTTGCTGACGGTCTGAGCGATTGAATCATTTATCCTACAAAACAAAACTGATGAAAAACAAATCTACATATTTTAAGTGGGTGTAAAAGAAGTCTATAGTTTGGGAAAACAAACTGAACTTTTGGGGTTGGGGAAGTTAATTTGCCATGTAGGATGCTATCACATCAAAACAGACTACGCTTTTAGATTTTTTTCTCTCAGATCCAAGCCTATCATTCCATGCAGAGAGCGTGACTTTGGCTGTCTGAGATTCTGAAAATTCTGTTTGTGAAGCAATGAACAGTGTCAAATTCTTTGTTCAACATTCTGAACACCAAGTCTCACATTGTAAATTCTGTTTTTCTGGTTTCTAAATCCTGAGTGGTTGCATGCAATATACATATGGATGGAGATTAGAAAGCTTCCATCTGCATAAGTTCTTACTCTTTGCAAGGCGTGTGCTTTTTTCAGTGAGTGTGACTCAAGTATATCCATGCTCATTTTTTTTCTGATGAGTGAGTTAAATTGTTTGATTTACATTTTATCAAATACACTTTCAACATATACATTCTCGAAAACTCTAACACTGCTTCTCATTCTGCTTTAGATTTGGTATATTCTAGATCACTATATAGCCCCCCAAAAATTATGTATTCATTACCAAAACAAATTGAACAAAAGACAAGAATAGATAAATGAATGTGTAAGAGAGAAAAATAATGCATTTTATCTTTCAATTTTATGTCTTCAATGCTAAGGTTGTTTTCCAATAAGGTGGATCTCTCACTTATTCTATCATCCTCCTTTCTCAAACACTTTAGTCTTCTGTTCATTTTCTTTCCATATTCCAGCTCACATGCAAAAATATCAATGACAAGAATTCTGTATAGCTATACTGCATTCTTTATAATTCAAAATCTTGTCAATTCCAGTCACTGATTCAGCTGCTTAGGCTGAAAAATAATGTATAATATTCTTAAATTTTTCTGCATGGTGATTGCAACTTTAGGGAAAGCTGCATTCAGCAGACAACCGACAGAAAAAGTTGGCTTAAGATTTTTAAGTTCACTAAGTTATAAATGCACAATCATCAACAGGCAAGTCATGACAAATATGAAATCAGCCTGAAGCATGAAACCAAACATCTAAAAATAATATAAATATGTTGTCCCTATTTGTACAAAATGAGTATTTACTCAATCCCTTTTTAAATAGACTTTAGTTTTTTAAAGCAATTTTACATTTACAGCAAAATTGAGCAGAAAGTGCAGAAAGTTTCCATATGCCTCACTGTCCACAAACATCAACAGCCTGCACCAAAGTGGCACCTTTGTTACAGCATACCTTTGTATTTGTTAGTGAAAAGAGATGACTCCCAAGTGTTGAATCCTTTAACACCCTGGGTCAAAAATCCCATTTTTAGCTCAAGTCTTGCTAGAATGCATTATTTCAAGAGACAAGTCATCTTTCAGTGCTGCTAAATACATAGTACTAAATTAGTTACTGAAAACATGCTGTGTTCAGTATATAACACAGAAGGGATGCTAAAAGTAACAACTCGGAAAAGGTGTCAACAGAAGCACTAGTTGATTTGTAGATGTAAACTGGCAAATACCTCACCGGGGGTAAATACTGGATATGCAGTACAGCCATCATTGAGACTTCTCCTCCGTCTACTCTTGGCAGTAGTTCCTACTTATAGGTAGACAAAATTCCAGATGTAATCATTTCAACTTTCAAGCCCTGCTTCCTCAATCTGCTTCCTAGTGAAACTATTGAAATTGAAGCACTACAGAGAAATTAAAATAGAACTTGTCATTTCGAAAGTCTTATAATGAATTAAACTGATTTTTAAGCCAAACAAATCCTAATATTCTAGTGTAATAAAATAAAAAGAGACTTAAGGGCAGACTAAATTATCTGAAAGAGATGCTAATTAGGAACAATAAATGCTTGAATAGCCTAGGCTTTTTTGGGCTATCATAAGATTATAGACATGCTGATTCTGTAAAGTCAAATGGTGGATCTTTCTAGTAGCAATTCCAGTATGAATACCAATTCTCAGTATTAAATGCAGTGTGTTGCAGACACTTGCTAAGCTCATGAATCAGTAAGATTTCTATCCTATTTGGCCATCCAGCTCTTGAATAGTAAATACAAAAGCCTTCAAAACCTGGGTTCCGCAAGCCTTCATTGTATTAGAGACAGATGTATTTCTTTTAACGAATCAGGACTATGAGTATTGATTCTAACAAAGAGTTCTGGGAACATTAACAGAAAAGAGATTTCTTATGACATCATGTCCCTCAGTGTAATGTTTATGTATAATCCATGTGGACCATGTATATTTTATACAATTATTGATGAGAAAAGGGATCCCTTTAAGCCTTTGCTCATTAAATGATGTTTCTCCGCCATTCTCTTATCTTGCTGCTCTGAGGCTTCTCTAAGTGGTTTCTGGTGGTGTATCTACTCTGCCTTTCTCTGCAAGCATCTTCTCTGCTTCAAGAATACTTCCCAAAGCCAATTCGTATTGTGATTGCCTCGTCGCTTTTGCCAGTATAGCCCTTGGCAGCCTACCCCCACAAACTGTTTACAAATAATGGTTGTTTAAGAGTCAGTTAAGCATTCACCATGCTCTTGCTTTGCAGGAAAATTGGCAGTAAAGTAGAAAAGCTGAGGCCATCATCAAATATTATAACACACGTCTGAATGGAGTTTTCCATTTCAAGGCCAACAATATAGAGCTGAGAATAAGTTGTTACTTTTTGTACTTCTTGAAACTACTTCATCATTGTTCAATATTTATTGAGCACTAGTGTTATTGAAGTCAATTTTACAACAATTTATTTCTATCCATTTTTGTCTTAATCTTTTTTTAAATTTTGGATAGGAATGTTCACATTTCAATCCTGACACACAAAAATTACTTTATAAATATTTGGTGTGTGGGTGAATGAGGAAAAGGTTTCCTTTTGGCATTTGTGGTTTTCTCTTCACAAATAAAGTATTTAATGAAATGAGGAGGGAGCAGCATGACCAAATCCATATGCACAACATATTTGGGTGTTGCTATTCCTTTAAGCGTTGAATTTTTTTTTCTTCCAGTGTTTACAAAACAGTAACAGGTTTTTTATGTTGGCATAATGTTATCAAACAATAAAACACTGTGGAAAAGAAAAAGGGAGAATTTTTTCGTAGTGATACCCTAACAGAAGGGATTGGTGGTTTCAATCTGTGTGCTACTCGATTAAAGGCAGACAGTTACTTAGGGAACATTACGTGTGGTTTGAATGGCTAAGAATAGATGTGTTCAAAGCACAGATATCAATGTCTTAAAAGCCACTCCTGGGATAGACAACAGCTTCTTCTTTAAGCCACTTAATTTTTTGTCTGGAAATTAATATTTCATTATTCCTTGGAGCACTTGACGTGGTCTTTATGGTTTGAAGATGTGCAGCAACCACCAAACAACCTAATATTAAGCTGTGTCTTCAAAACCCATAGAGAGAAGGTGCTGGAACTAAATGCTTTGGCACATGACTAAAGTAATTAACTGTGGTAGACAGATTTAATGCTATAATGGTTTATTTTAATCAAGAGCAAAAGTAGGGAGGGACAGGGCAGGAGAAGGGATGGCTGCAGTGGGAAAGTTAAAAATTAAATAAATAAATGTCAGAGTTGCCTATGTCAGGAACAGCGGCTCCCTGCTACTTTCTGAACTATCATGTGCAAAGATGTTGATTTAGGCTCCTGCTGGTAAACATGCTTTTTTATAACCTCAACTCATCCATATTTCACACAGGAGACTTCATAAAAGAGACAGATTTATAATTTTCTGTCACTGAATTCAAGATTACCAATTATTTCTTTATTGAAATTTTTGCATCCTTTACTAGAATAGGTATTCAGAGTTTTATAGACCTTTTCTTTTTTTCTCAGTCACTCAATTTAGATTTATGAAGCCTAAGAGTTTTCTCCTGCAGCAACTCACAAAAACATTCTACTTCAAATATGCAGTGCCTCAATCAATGTAATTATTTCCAGGAACAAGCCACAAGTTTTAGAATTTATATGCTTTAATAATTCTATATTCTTGGATTGTGTAATGATTATGCATGAATGAAAAATAAGGATTTTTGAGGGCAAAATATATGGGAATATTTAAAGTTCACTTTGTAGATTAATTGGACATTCCTACTTAAAATTTTAACTTTTCTCTGTGTACCATTCAAGATTTAAAACTTTCCAAATTATATCAATAGCATACTTTCAGAACACTAATTATATTGAAGTATGAAGAAATGACAGAGAATATCAACCCAAATATTATGCAGTAAAACTGCAAAAATGAGGGTAGGAAAGTCTAGGAAATGTGTGTTATCTTTTGACCCCAAGAGCTTAGGGACAGGGACGTCAAAGGCATAAATGACATGTCATGTTATCTACAGGTAATACACTCTATCGTGTTGATGTAGCTTTATCTCTATAGTAGTTCTTATATGGTGGAATTTGTGGGGGTGTTAGAAAAATATAATCAGGCAAATTTCCTGTATAATAGTCTGAGAAATGGCTAGAACATAGAGAAAAACTGTGTAACGTATGACTTGAAGAAGCTGGCATTTCCTAGAAGGTTAAGAATGATCCTCTTCAGCCTGAAGAGATAAGTAGGGATCCCAAAGGAAGAGAGACACAGGGTTTACCCACACTTTGACTTTTGAAGATTGAGAAAGAGTGATTAGTTCCAAGTAGACACAGCACCTCTCTGACCAGGGTACATGGGCCAAGAAGCAGAGTGGAGGCTGGATGTCATCCCTCTAGCCACCAGGAGCACTGTACCAGCACCCCCATGCAGAGCCATTTCATGCCACTCCTGCCTAGATCTCAGGAAGCTCAACAGCAAGGGCAGGTATAGAAAGTGAGACCCATATTCCTCTTTTTTTCAGACGCTACACCTGTTTCCCTGCACACACCCTGACTGTGAACTCATCACTCAGAATGGTAATATTCAAAAAGGTTTACTGAACAAATAAATAAAATAGGAAAAGGTCTCTATAAAAGCTAAAGAGACACACATAACTCTCAGAATGGAGGAATATTCAGATTTAATTCTTTCTGTCTAGCTAAAGATTGCTTGTATAGTGTCTGTTCATATCCTTTGCCCACTTTTTGATTTTTTTTTTTTGTTTTTTTTCCTTGTAAATTTAAGTTCCTTGTAGATTCTGGATATTAGCCCTTTGTCAGATGGATAAATTGAAAAAAATTTATCCCATTCTGTAGGTTGCCTGTTCACTCTGATGATAGTTTCTTTTGCTGTGCAGAAGTGCTTTAGTTTAATTAGATCCCATTTATGTGGCCAACAAACATATGAAAAACAGCTCATCATCACTGGTCATTAGAGAAATGCAAATCACCAGTGGTCATTAGAGAAATGCAAACCACAATGAGATACCATCTCATGCTAGTTAGAATGGTGATCATTAAAAAGTCAGGAAACAACAGATGCTGGAGAGGATGTGGAGAAATAGGAACGCTGTTACACTATTGGTGAGAGTGTAAATTAGTTCAAACTTTGTGGAAGACAGTGTGGTGATTCCTCAAGGATCTAGAACCAGAAATAACATTTGACCCAGCAATCCCATTACTGGGTATATACCCAAAGGATTATAAATCATTCTACTATAAAGACACTTGCACACGTGTATTTACTGCATCACTGTTCACAATAGCAAAGACTTGGAACCAACCCAAATGTTCATCAGTGATAGATGGATAAAGAAAATGTGGCACATATACAGCATGGAATACTAAGCAGCCATAAAAAAGGATGAGTTCATGTCCTTTGCAGGGACATGGGTGAAGCTGAAAACCATCATTCTCAGCAAACACAGGAACAGAAAACCAAACACTGCATGTTCTCACTCATGAGTGGCAGCTGAACAATGAAAACACGTGGACACAGGGAGGGGAACATCACACACCAGGGCCTGTTGCGGGGTGGGAGGCTAGGGGAGGGATAGCATTAGGAGAAATACATAATGTAGATAACAGGTTGATGGATGCAGCAACAACTGTGGCACGTGTATACCTATGTAGCAAACCTGCACGTTCTGCACATGTATCCCAGAACTTAAAGTATAATAATTAAAAAAAGATTGTTTGTATATACTAAACATAAATGTTTATAGTTTATGTTAATAGTGCTTGACACTTTCACTTTCAAGATTTTCATGTTGATCCTCACTAGAGCCCAGTAAGATAGATAAAGCCAGATATTTTTATACAAATTTTAGAAATTAATGAACAATAGTTCAGAGAGGTTAAGTGGCTTGTCTAAAATTATACAGGTAGTTAGATATGACCATAAGCTGAACTCATCTTCTGAGTGCAAAAGGGAGACAGAAAGTACTGTTGAGATTAAAATGAGACAAATGACATACCTGGGATAAAGAGATTGTATTAAATGATTGCTTTTCTTTGAGAAGATATTTTGGGATGATTATTTCCAACTTTCGCTGAATATTGATGGATAGCAGAACTCATGGAAAATATAGAGAGATTTTCCACAGCTGGATGAAATATTTCTCTGGTTTTCTTTATCTTTCAGGTATTTTCAGAAAATGCAGCAACTCAGATTAATTTTCCCGTGTTTCTCAGTTAGTGCTGTTTGTGAGTGTGTGTGTATGTATGTGTGTGAGGGTATATGAGTCATTTGATATTGGATGCAAGAGTAACTGCAACCCATTCAAGGAGGTCCAGAAGAGGATACAAGGGTAATGATTTAAAAATTGATTTTTTGTGTGTGAAAATCGAGGATAGGTAAGTATTCATTGAGCACTCTTCAGGAAATCAAAAACCAGATATGAAGGCGATCTGGCTGTGACATCTGTCACCCCATTGATCACCAACTTTGATTTGGATTGATGTGGCTGGCTAGGCGGGCATCCCTTTCCTCCCTACCATGTCCCATGCATCCCTCCTGAAGCTGCATGTTTGGTCAAAGAGGATGACATTCCCAGATAGAGGAAGACCATTATTCCTGTCAAGAGTAGCTGTGCTCCCCTGCAAGAACCTGCAAACAGCTCAAAATAAATAGATAGATAAATAAATAAAAGTCTATAACATAAAGGACTCCAGGTTTATTCATTTTATTTCTCTTGTCTTTGTCTAAAATTTTAAAAATTACATGAAAATCCTAGGCTAGCTGGGGTGGTCATTAAGACTCTATATTTTGTTAAGATGTCATGAAATGCAAATGTTAAGCATTTTTGAGATTCTTTAAGTAGTATAAGAATTGTAAACATTCTGTTTTATGAGTGATGTAAGTGCACTGTATGAAATGTTGAAAAGTCACATTGCCAATGAGTTGAAATTGTGCAATTCTGAGTTTCTATTTATCCTCAAGAGTATATTGTTTTTATATTTTAAAAACATAAATATAACAAAGTATGGTATCAGAGGCACTTTATAGTCAGATTTAATGGTGCAAACACTGAGTTGCTATAATACCAAAAGTACAGTATAATGTAAAGATAACAATATAGAAAACCGGAGCAAGAAAGTACATTTTATGTAAAATATTTTGACTCACAATATCCTAAAGAGGGCAAAAATAAATGCTAGACTGCAACCTTCACATACTAGTGTTCATAAACACCAACAGTAAGATCTGGGATTCACAAAGCCCGTCTTGGTCCATTTATTTTCCATCAATGTGTCTGTCCTTTAAGTGATACATTGAACAGAAGAGAGACATACAATCAGTGAAGTTTTCAGGATTCATTTTGATGGAAACAAAATGAAGTAAACTCATATTTTCTAATTGTGAGCTACACCATTTTCTCTTGATGCATTGATGTTTATCCCTTGTTAGTATGGGATCCATTTCTAAAAACACAGTTTGCCACTACTTCTAAAGCCCAGAAATCCCACATCTCAATTTGCATCTGTTTTAGTGGCTTAAGAATATGCAGCAATTTTTAAGCACTGTTGAAACGAAGCTCATAAGAATGTAAAATGAACAATGAATGAGAAATCTGGGTGGTAAGACTTTAAAATGTCAATAGATTTAGCCCTCCTTGGTTTCTAATGCTACATTTTCAGATTTCTTTTTGAGAAGAAATTTCTTTTTACTTTATTTGTTTCCCTTTTTTCATAAGATTTAAGAAATCCTCCCAAGATTTTCCAAGCTCCTTTTGGGGACTTTCCATAATGACAGCTGCAGGCTGTTGCTTCAGGTGACTGTGAAATGTTCTTCATAGAAGTCACTTGAAATTATGCTCGTAGTAATCATATTGAATTTACTCTGAAAATAGAGCAAATAAATATGTATAGGATCAATTTTTACATTCAATTAAATATTTGCATTTTATTCAAATAATTAACATGAGGATGAAAATTATCTTGTGAAGCACATTATACACATTTCTATAGCATGCATTACTTTACTGGAGTTAAAATATCACCATTATGCCTGATAGCACATGTGGAAGCAAATCCTAGGAATGAAGCATTTATAGTAAACATCCATATGTTTTAGTAAACACAATTGCAGGTTTTCCAGAGTAAGCAAATGTGTGAATTCTTTAAATGATACTAAAGAATGAAAATAGTCCTACTTTCATATGCCAAAAGGAAAAAAAAAACACTATGTCGCATAATTTGAGATTGTAACAAAATCATAATGATGAAAATAGTAACAAGTACTTATTTGGGTTTGATACATATATTTTATATGTAACTGTGACACTAAACTTAAAATTGAAGCTCTATTTTCCTCTTATTTTATAGAAGGCTTGCCTTAGACTAGTAGGCAAGTCAGCAATTTGGGGGCGATAGACGTGGTAGAACTTAAGATTTAGTCTTAAAGAACTGGTCAATTATAATAATAGCTAACCCTCACATAGTATTTACCATGCTGAGGCACTGGGCACTTTTCTAAGTACTTTCCAAATATTAACTCTTATAATCTACCTCATTTGGTTGATTCCATTATCGTCTTCATTTTACTGATGAGGAAACTGAGACACAGAGTGATAAAATAAGTTGCCAAAGGTCACACAGCTAGTAGAGAGAGCGGAGATTCAAATGCAGGCATTCTAGCTCTGGAGTCTGCTTCATGAGGCTTCATCTTAGATGCAAGTTCTGCAGCTTAAATGGCTCAAAGCTGACCTGACTGATCTAATTAAATGATTCTGATAATTCTGATTCTGAAAGCTTTAATTTGTAAACAGTCAAACAAATTAGATGTCACAGGAATCTTTTTGCTTTGCTTCCCTTTCTGCAGTACCTGTAGTACACTGGGATTTCTAGTGGCACTAACGGTGGTGGCACTGCCCCCCTCTCTGACATAGGGACTTCATTGTCCTGAGACCCTTCACATTTTCAGAACTTCGTGATCACATGACTTTGCAGAAAAAATTTTAGCCTTTATTACAAAAGGTTTTATTTGTGTGTAGCTGCCCCCTAGGTAAAGTATATACGTTTATGATACATTTTACGTTGTCTTTTCAAAAGAGACATTGTGGGAGGGAAAGGCGGTATATGAAACCATTACTATAAATAGTAATGTAAATACTTTCTATGAAAAATTCATAGGAATGATCCCTGATGCATCAAAGACAGTGAACTATACAGACTTGACTCCTTCCTAAATATCCTCCCAGAGTCCTTCAAGACAGCAGCATTCCGAGGCTACAAATCAGGAGACTCAGGAATCAGGTAGCAATTCAGAAATATATCAGCAGGGCTCCAGCAATGCCTGTTCCAACCACATGACCAACACAGTTAGGACATGGACTATTGCCTAACCCTCAAGCCGATAATACCCGGGCCCATGGGGCATCACAAAACCAACCAATTCTGGTATTGTTGCACTTCATTTTACGTAAGTGTGGCTACATTTATTCACAGCTGTGTGAAGAGAACATCCTAAGTTTCTTGCAAGTCTTAACTGAAGTAAGGGGCCAAAAGAAAGAAAATGGCCTCTTTTTTTTTTTTTTTTTTTTTTTTTTTGAGACGGAGTCTCGCTGTCGCCCAGGCTGGAGTGCCGTGGCACAATCTCAGCTCACTGCAAGCTCCGCCTCCCGGGTTCACGCCGTTCTCCTGCCTCAGCCTCTCGAGTAGCTGGGACTACAGGTGCGCGCCACCTCGCCTGGCTAATTTTTTGTATTTTTAGTAGAGACGGGGTTTCACCGTGTTAGCCAGGATGGTCTTGATCTCCTGACCTCGTGATCCGCCCGCCTCGGCATCCCAAAGTTCTGGGATTACAAGCGTGAGCCACCGCGCCCGGTGAAAATGGCCTTTTTAATATGAATGACCAGGTGTCCTAAAACTTACCAACAGAGCCCAATCCTTTCGTCTCTGGGCTGGGTTTCACCTATTACTTTCAATTTATAGTTTCAGAAATGCATTTTACAACTAGTCTCACATCTCCTAGCACTGGTTCCTAACATAATCACTTCTAAAAACCTCAAAATTTATCTTTGTCATTGAAGTTCTATAATACGTTGAGCATTTTTTAGACTTATTAAGGTAAGACACTAATATTAGAAAATGACTACCTGATTTTTACCACAAAGAGCGATGTTTCACTGATAAATATGTGAGCCCCACATTAGAATAACACCAAGTGACATATTGAATTCTACATCACTTTACAACTATTGACTCATGCACCAAGCTGAGTTAATATTGTGTGCCCTGTTTAAAACCTTGTCCACATTTTGGAGGCTTTCTAGTTAGTGAACCCGCTGCTTAGGGATAAACATTGGGATTTCCTATCAGCATCCCTTTCTACCCTTATACTGACATTTGTGACCAAGCTGAGGACAAGCACTGTATTTGACAATCCAGGGGAGCAGAGAATAAGAAGAAACAATGTTAGGCAAGAATCATGGTCTTGTTTCCTTTCCAAGAGGACTTAGGAGAGTTGTGGGAGTTAGAGGAAAAACTGGACTTGGCAATAAGAAGAGTCAAGGCAATCTGGAACACTCTTTGCCAACTTGGACCTTTCCCCTCATCTCTGCCCTCCTGGTCCCATCTTGAAATTCATTGTTACATTGTAAGTGCCTAATAAAAAGTGAAAGTATTGTGGAAATGTTAATAATAATGTCTTTACGTACTAGGACTCAGGGACAAACAATCCATGTTCCCATTTCTTCTTTTTCTTTCCCTTCTTCTATGCACTTTCCCAGACTCTCCTTACCTTGCCTGGCATTTTTTTCACCTTGGCGCTGCACTTCTTCACAGACAGTTGTTCACAGTCCTTCCATTCTTAGGGCAAATATGGTTCCCAGATTAGCATCACATTCCCCTTAGTACTTGATGTATGTTTTTTCTTTTCAGACAAGACTTCTGATCACCAAAAATAATCTTGCTCTTGGGTAATGTATTAGTCCGTTCTCATCCTGCTAATAAAGACATACCTGAGGCTGGGTAATTTATAAAGAAAAAAGGTTTAATGGACTCACAGTTTCACATGGCTGGTGAAGTCTCACAATCACGGTGGAAAGTGAAAGAGGAGCAAAGTCATGTCTTACATGGTGGCAGGCAAGGGAGGGTGTGCAGGGGAACTGCCCTTTATCAAACTATCAGATCTTGTGAAATTTATTCACTATCTCAAGAACAGTACAGGAAAACCCACTCCCATGATTCAATTACCTCACACCTGGTCCCACTCACAACACATGGGGATTATGGGAGCTACATTTCAAGATGAGATTTGGGTGGGGACACAGACAAACCACATCAGGTAATTTGTATGAAAATAAGCTGGCAGTTATCAGATAATTGCCACATCTGTCAAAATTAATTATAGTCTCTTTTGCTTAAACAGGGAGAAAATAACCTTTCAAGTCAGTGTCTAACTAGGATATACTTATAGATTCATTTAGCCTTAACCATTTATATCTCCAGAAGTAAATGGCTTTTACTCCACTTAAAAAGATAAATTCTTAATGCAAAGTTTCATCTTTGGTCATTAGTACAGTCTCTCATATGAAAGAAGTCTCTGTAATTAGTCTTATCACATATAATGGAAAGACACTCTACAATTCATGTTTTTCTACACCAGATCAATTCTTCATTCTTTACAACCAAAAGTGATGCTTTTGATAACAAGGTTCAAACTGTCAGTCTCACTAAAATTATTCTATTAGCATTGACAAGAACGATTTTTTTGAGGGGGGGATATCTCTGGCTCTGTCGCCAAGGCTGGAGTGTAGTGGCACCATCCCAGCTCACTGCAACCCTCTCCTGAGCCCAAGCCATCCTCCCACCTCAGCTTTCCAAGGAGCTGGGACT
>NW_012101854.1:2598768-2664641 GCF_000951045.1 Mandrillus leucophaeus
ATCTCAAAGTCGGTCACTGGGAAGTTAGTCCATGTCCTGGTCTCCCCTGGGTTTCTGCAATGGCTACCTGATTGGGCTTTCTATTTCCTCTTGTGCTTCCCTCCCCTCACTACTCTGCAACATAATCTTTCCAGAACGCAAATCAGATCATAACACTTTGATCGTCTCAGCTATCACTGGCTTCCCATGACACAGAAACCCAACATTCTTCCCAGCCTGTCCACTAACTGCCTCTCAGTCTCCTCTCCCTCTGGTTCTCTCCTCCCGCCCTCGGGGTAGTCACCTGGCCTTCTTTGCTCTTTTGAGAACACATCAGAAATGTTCCCACCTCAAGGACTTTACACTTGGAATTTTCTTCCCCTGGAACGCTTTCCTCAGGAATACATACATGGCGGCTTACATCTTTGCTGCATTTTTGTCTTGTTCTCGTGCCAATTCATCAGAGATCTCATCCCTAAACAGCATTTCCAAAATGCACATTCTGTCACTCTGCATTCTTTTACCCTTTGTGTTTTTCTGCCTCACAGTTATCGCTGTGTAGCACTATATTACATTTTCGGTTGCTTAAATGTTTATTGGCTATCTTCACCACTGCAATGTAAGTTCTATGAGACAGGAACTTTTATTTATTTTGGAATCCCCCAGTCCCTATCAGAACTCCTAGTATATAGATCATGTTCACAAATATTTCTTAAGTGAATGAATGTCTACATTTGCATCTACACTTAGGTCATCTTTGGGACCCATTTAGAGGACTGCCTAATGCCACAACCAGGTGGTCAACTACTGGAGAGCTTCTCTAGAATTCGTCTTACTCATTCGAAGTACTCCTAATGCTTTCGTAGGCATCCTAAGACCCAGTGACAGTATTCTGATTTAGGCAAAAGCAGAAGAATGACAGGATTGATTTCAATTTCTCCCACTCACAGCTGGCTGAACATTTAACATTCCATATTTAATCTCTTGTTTCTAAAAAAGAGTTATCTTCTCACAATCTTCCCACCCTAGTCCCACTTTCAGAGAGATCTAAACCTTCAACCAAAGTGCCTGCTATTCATAATTCTACAACTATTGCAACCACACTCTGCCTCCTAATTTTGCACTCGCAGGGAAGGGAAAAAATGTTTAAGAGCCCAAAACTTTAACAAGCCTCTCCCTTTATTTCGTACGTCAGACTTCCTAGTTAGAAGGATTGCAAGTTGGAACCTAATTATATTTTAAATGAACTAAATACATTCCAATAAGGGGAAAATTATTTAAAAGATATATTCTGGCAACATCGTGAAAATCTAGTCGCAATAAGAACTTTTTTAACTTTTCAAAATAGAAGAAGTTGAATATTTTTAGAAGCCATAACTCAGCTATAATATTACTGAACATAGTGAATAATTAACATCAGACTATGATGTCATAATTGTTGGAAACATGATGTAGAAAATAAGGATATCTTGTATTTTTTGTATTAGTGATAAAAATAATAATTATAATACTATGTGACAGGCAATGTTACAAGCACTTTATATGTAGAAATTGCTGCCTTCAACCCTAATCCAAGCAACATAAAATCTTGCCTGGATTATTACAGTACTTCCTACCTGGTCTATCTGTTTCTGCCCTTCACCTCTTACAACCTATTTTCAGTACAACTGCTCAATTGTGGTTAAAAAGATAGGATATGCCCTATCACTTTCTTGATCAACACCTTTGGATAGCTTTCCCCCTGTCTTAGAGTAAACTGCAAAGATCTAACCATGTCCTGCCAGGCCCTCCACAAAGAAGCTCCAATGACCTCTCTCATAATACCTCCGACTTGCTCACACTGGTTTCCCTGCTGTTCTTTATACATTCCAGGCAGGCACAGTCCTTCCGCTGGGCCTTTGGGCCTGATTTTTTGGGTTTTTTTTAGACAGAGTCTCACTCTGTCACCCAGGCTGTAGTGTAATGGCTCACTGCAACCTCCGCCTCCCAGGTTCAAGAGATTCCCCTGCCTCAGCCTCCTCCCCAGTAGCTGAGATTACAGGTGCCTACCACCACGTCAGGCTAATTTTTGTATTTTTAGTAGAGATGGAGTTTCGCCATGTTAGCCAGGCAGGTCTTGAACTCCTGACCTCAGGTGATCCACCTGCCTTGGCCTCCCAAAGCGCTGGGATTACATGTGTGAGCCACTGTGTCTGGCCTGCACCTGATATTTCCTCTACCTGCAACACTTCCATCAGATGTTTCCATGACTTCTTTCTTTCCTCCTTCAACCTTTCCTCAGATGTTGTCTTCTCAATGAAGCTTCTCTGACTACAAAATTTAAAATTCTAGCCCCACCCCAACCGTCTTCTTTCCTCCATTTTCTTCCATAATAACATATCACTATCTGATATATTATATATATTTACTCACTAATTTGTTTATTTCCAGATTCCACCTCATTAGAATACAAGCTTCATGGAAGGCATTTTTGACTGTTTTGTTCACTGTTGCAATCCCAGTCCTGAGAACATTGCCTGGTACATAAAAGCTGATCAATATTTGTTTATTAAACAAGATACCAGTCAAACAGTGAGATAACATTACATATCCATCCGTGACTAAAATCAAAAACACTGTCAACACCCAGTACTGGTAAGAATGTGGAGCAACAGGAACTCTCATTCACAGCTATGGGAATGCACACAGCACAGCCACTTTGGAAGAGACTTTGGCACTTTCTTACAAAGCTACACATAATCCTACCATATGATCCAGCAATTACATTCTGAGAAATTTGCCCAAATGAGTTGAAAACTTATGTCCACACAAAACCCTGCTCATAAATGTTTATAGCAGTTTTATTCATAATTGCTAAAAACTGCATGCAACCAAGATGTCCTTCAATAGGTGAGTGGACTAACAAACTGTAGTATATCTAGGCGATGGAATACTATTCAGTGATAAAAAGAAATGAGCTAACAAGCCATGAAAAGGCATGAAAACGCATAGAGGAAACTTAAATACACACACACACACACACACACACACACACACTGCTAAGTGAAAAAAAAAAAAAAATGCCAGTCTGAAAAGGCTAAAAACTCTATGATTCCAACTATGTGACATGCTGAAAAAGACAAAATTATGGAGAGAGTAAAAAGATCAGTGGTTGCCAGGAGTTTGCAGGGGAAGAGAAAGGGACGAATAGATGGAACACAGAAAATTTTTAGGCAGTGAAACTATTCTGTGTGATAATATACTAGGGAGTACATGACATTGTCCATTTGTCAAAACCCATAGAACTCTACAACACAAAAGATGAACCTTAATGTAAATTATGGACTTTAGTCAACAATAATGTATCAATATTGGTTTGTCAGCTTTAATAAATGTGCCATACTAGACGTTAATAATGAGAGAAATTATGTGTCTGTTTGGGGCCTGTGGGTGTAACAAAAAACTCTACTTCTGAAGCAAATTTTCTGTAACTTACAACTGCTCAAAAAAGTAATCTATTCATTTAAATAAGTAAATATGTTTAGCTACTAATTTGGTACTAGCTAAAATATTAGCCTTTGAATTCCATAAAAGCACTTTGATATAATTTCTATCATTATCTTCATTTTGAAGATGGGGAAACTGACCCATCCATGTTGGGTGACTTTTCTAAGCTCACACAGCTACTACTTGAGAGCTGCAGGTGTGGAACCCAGAATGGATCATCTCCAGAAGCAGCACTCCCAATTATTATGCCATGTTACACACTCCAAAGACATTAAATGTACGACGGATATAGGTTGATAAAAGAAGAGCTTCTGGTGGGGCACGGTGGCTCATGCCTGTAATCCTAGCACTTTGGGAGGCCAAGGCAGGCAGATCACCTGAGGTCAGGAGTTCGAGACCTGCCTGGACAACATGGTGAAACCACGTCTCTACTAAACATACAAAAATTAGCCAGGTATGGTGGTGCATGCCTGTAATCCCAGCTACCTGGGAGGCTGAGGCAGGAGAATTGCTTAAACCTGGGGGACGGAGGTTGCAGTGAGATGAAATCAGGCCACTGCATGCCAGTCTGGACAGAGCAAGGCTCTGTCTTAAAACAAAAACAAAAACAAAAAAAAAAGAAGAGAGCTTCTTTTTATGATATATGGTGAGAGAGTGAATGCATCTATACGAGTAGTTGTGCTAAAAAGAAAATCACCATTCAAGAATGAAGTTAGTCTCAGGGTTTTGTTTGCTGTCATTGTTTACTATTTTTGTTGTTGCCTTTGAGGACAATTTAATCGCTGTTGACATACGTGGTCTTTTGGTGACAAACATGAACTTTTAAAACTGCTGCGCAGATTTCAATAAGGATAGGTACAAAAGCATGTCTTTTTTATTTTGCTTTTTAGTCTATTTGTAAGGCTATATGTTTGCTGTAGAGGGAAGAATTGATTGTCTAATTTCTGTAAAGGATTTTAAAATATATCTGAAGTGCCATTTATGTAAAGTTAGAGATATGGCAGGACAAGCCATTGAGTGTGAAACAGAAAATTCCAGTCAACTGATGAGCCCCCCCGGCACAACACAGAGGGCTTTATAATTTTCTTCTTTAAAGTAGTTTCTAGATATTCCATTATCATGACAATTTTTCCAAGTCTGGATCCTCAAAGTTACCTTTTCCCTGCACTGCCCAAAATAGAAATTTCAGTTCATCCCTGCCTGCCTGTGGCAGGAATAAAGCAAACCCAATATTCAGTCTCTTCCCAGATTACACAGTCCATAATAGAATATCATCATAACTTCTTTCCAAAGCAGAATATTCATCCAATTAAACTTGGATATGTTTTAAGAATGCACACAATAAAAAAGATAATTGCATGGTTGTCAAAAATTATGACTAACAAGATACGGGAGAGCCTCATAAGATAATTCTTATAAAAAGATTAACATTTACCATGTACTACTACTAATGGAACATAATTGTAAGAGATTTAAAAATAAATAGTTGGAAAAATAATAAACATTCATTGCATGTAAAATATGGAACCAAAATGAACTTTAAAATGGTAGAAAAATACATTAACACAATAAATTTGCTTGTTCAACATAGGGATATGGCCTACTATACAGAAATTAGTTTCTTTAAACACTTGTTTTAGAAAAAGAAACGTTTTTCTTTGGACTCTGTTGTGTCATGAGGTTATTCTATAAACAGGTTTCTATTGTAGACCCTCACTAAAGGTCAAAACTTTTAAGGTACAGTCCTCACACACACACATAAAAAAAAGTCAGGGAAAACCTTTCACACATCCCGAAATAGAGAAAATTGCTAAAGAAAGGAAAAAAAGCCCCCTTGACAGATAAGCAATAACTCTGTTTACACAGTAATTTATGGTAATATCAGAAAGCTTTTGATAAAACTTCACACATATTGCAGGGCAGGACACTGGAAAAGATTTTAAAAAAGAAAAGACCCAAAGAGATAGGGGAAATTAAACTATTTATAGAGGTGGAAGTATTTTGTAAAAGAAAATTTGGCAATTGGGTTTGATAGTCATAACAATTTATGTAATTTCTATGTGCATTGGGGACTTGCTGTCTGAAAAAGTGGCAAGCTAACATTTTCTCCATTATTACAAAAAGTCATTTTTGAGAACAATAAATATGAGAAGGTTTAAAATATATATATTTCTGTGTGTGCATGTGTGTGTGTGTGTGTCATAAACTATACACATAGTAAGACATCTGGTAATATTTGTGAGCCAAATAAATTTCTATCATTTGTTTAGTTTAGATCTTTTAAACTCTCATTTTTATTTTATTTGATAGCAAATCAATTTTCCAATAAAATAATTTTGCCTTTGGGGTATTATAATGAAAAAACAATTTAAAATATATTTCTATAACTACTGAAAAGTACTTTCATGCTAGATATGCAGTAAATAAATGAAGAAATATTCACATGAGTTGCACTTCCTTTCTTGTTATCAAAAAAATAATGAGCCTTAATTTACATATTTCTCCATCAACCCCTTAAGCCCTTATTAAGGTCAAAGCTTGAATATATTTGTTATTCTACAGAATTTTATATTTTGAAGTTTAAAGTACTATTTAGTGCTCTGATTTCACTTTCTATATTAAAAAATATATAAATGAAATCAATGAAGACTTTTTAAATGAATTTCCTTATATTCTTCAGTGACCATTTTAAATAAACTGTCCCTGATTTCCTCTGAACTTCAATACATCTTTGGCCTGTCATTGTCATTCTTAATCATTGATGTCTCAATTCAGTCTCCGACAACAACCACTACGAAGCTCTTCATTTCAGGAAACTGAAAACATTTTGTCATGCAAAAAGAGCATATTATGGGAACTCTAGTTACTTGTTTTTAAAGAAGACTGACAAGAAAATTTGGATAAAGAAATGCAAGTCTGTCTCTGTTCTCCCTAATAAATCTCACTTGAGGCAGAGCTTCAATGAGTAGTTCTGGAAACTTCTTAAACAATATACATATATATCACTGACCTGGATGGTCAACCATTTCAAGCTGGCCAATGCTTTTCAATAAAGATAATATCAGAATCTGAAGGAACTGGTTTGAGTTTCTGAAGTATTTTGAGGAAATATTTTGTGAGAATGGGAAGCATATTTTAATGCCATTCACATGTTTCCCTGATAACGAAAGCTGATCTGCAAGGGCGCTGAAAGCATTACAGGCTAATTTCATTGCAATGTCGGGGTCTGAGAGGGAGGTGAGGAGAACCAGGAGTTGGGTGGGGGTTCAAGAGCATGGAGGTGAACATGGTTGACCCACTGGAAAATCACTAAGTGCTGGAACCGACTCTAGAAGGTTCATGTTTTGAGCCTTTATGGCAATTGTGCAGCTCTCTTGAAAATTTACACTGTCATTTTATTTATAGCAGATGTCTCTTAAAGCAAACATTTTTACTTCATACTATACAAATATTACGGAACATTGCAAGCATAATGTGGAGTTTTGGTTGTGCCGTAGAAATCTACAGTATTTTCTATAATGGATTATGAGCAAGGGGAAAAAAACTGATACTGATCTAAGGCTGAAGGATAAGGGGTAATCAAAACAAGGCTTCTGCAGATACTTTTATGAAACTTGTTTTCAAAGGAAAGGCAAAAGTTGAAACTGTGGATTAAACCAACTAAATTAAACCATTGTGTATTCAAAATACATTCGGCACTTTAGAATAAAATGACCAGAAGCCAGGGTGAGGCAATTCCACTGTCTGAGCTATTCAAACAAAAGAGTGTTTATTTGGATTTTCCTAATCAAAACTTGTATTTGATTCTTGTGCACACCCAGTGGGAAAAAATATCTAAATATATATTTCATTATTCTACCAGTTCTGAATTGTAGTTCTCTTGTGAACTGATTTTGATATAGTGACTAAAATGTATGCTCTGTGGCTGCTCAGTAATTGCTGAACTGCCTGATGGAAAAGTTTTAGATCTGAAATTTAGCTCTTAATATAAAATAATATGAAATATAATGTGCAATTAAAGGAGAAAGTAAATTCTGTTTAGAAACAGAATTCAAAAATAGAGAATTACATAAACTTTGGAAATTAAAATCCATATAAGTAAAACCTGTATTTCTGAGAATTCGCTGTTTCTTAGGCATGATTTATAACAATACACATTTCAAAAAGGAAGTCATTAAAATAATGTGGCTGTTATGTTTTCACAGGCCTTTTTGAGAGTTTAACCAGTACAACAGAATAATCTCCCTGGACTCTAAAAACACAAATCCGTGACAAGGACATAAGATTGATGGAATTTGTAATCATATATTTTTACTTATGTAATAAATTTGTAATTTCAAGGACATTATTCAAAATGACCACACTGCATTACAATGTGTGGATTCCTGTGCTGTTTTGCATTAATGTGTGCAGAAAAATTTTACACTTAATCTGCCATTGGTGCTTCAGTGGGTTGCTTACCATTATAATTCTGGTCACAGATGAGGGTTAAAATATCTCTAACCTTTACAAATGTATTATGTGGCACCACTGACATAGCTTTCATTGCAGATAAAATCTATGGCAAATTTTCTGTATGACAAAAGAAGAACATGATTTCATATTAAATTCTGATGATAGAGACATATTTCTCTACTTGTACTTCTGAAATGTTTTGGATATAGTAACAATGGACAACACTTCCTCTTCGAGTACATCAATAAAAACCTCAAAATCCACTTCATTTTTATGGGTCCAGAGCTTCAGTAAATATTTCTTAAGCAGAACTAAAAAACAGTGTGAAAAATGTTCAGAATTCAGCTCACTTCTAACCTTGCTGATCAAAACAGACAAAACATTCAACTGGTTCAACATAATGAGAAGCAGAAAGAGGAAGCCACAAAAGAGACTGGAAATTGAGTGTTGCCATGAAGGTGTACAAGAGCTCGAGCAAAAGTTTCTCAAATATAAGCATCAAGATAATAGTAGGTCCCTCTGACAATCATTTAAAAGAAAGAATAACGCCTATTATAGTCAGTTTAAGGAGTTATAAAAGCACTTGAGTTTTCAGGGAGTCATAGACTTGTGAAATGTTTCTGACATTCCATCAAAAAACTGATGTGATGACATCATTATAATACATAATTATACAGGCAAGGAATGATTAGAAGTAAATTCATAAGAGCATTTTTTAAAAACAAATTTCACATTGCATTCCAGACATCTTCTTTCTTCCTTCTTCCCTTAGATTGAATGATCAAGAGAAAGGTAGATAGAATTGTCTCCTGATTTCTTTTCTGGACAATTTCTTAACAAATGAGAATTCTATTGGTCCGCATTTTTTTTCATGTTTTGTGATTGTCAAGAACTTTACATAAATCTATGTCTGATGATACAAAGTGTCTAATATTGTACTGAACCTCTTCAAAATTACCTATTCAGGGGAAAGTATCCCTTTAAACTGCCAGGATGCCTCACAGCTATCAGGGGCTGTGTGGACTGTGTTTAAGATTCTTGGGGATCTGCTGAAGTTGAGTCTTCATTTTTTGCTTTCTCTGCATGCCACTAGGGACTTCCCTAGACTATTTGAGGAATAGGCCTTTAATTGCAAGATTACCAGAAACCAGACCCAACGAGCTTGGAGTAGCAAACAGTCAAAATGCAACCCCCTACGCAATAAAAAAAAAAAAAAAAAAAAAAAAAAAGAACAACAAAAAAAGTGACATGTGGCTTTAATTTTATTTCATTTATTTATTCTTTCAATTTATTTTTAAAAATTCTTGTCCATTGCTTCAGCCTTTGGGCCCATGTGCATAATAAAAAACATTGCTGGGAATAAATAATACATATTAACTCTGTCTATTACGATTCCCCCCCTAAAAAGTCCATCAAAATGACTTATTTTATAGTAAGGAGTCTCAATTGCAAGTCTATTAGTAAAATAATTCTATTAAATTGTATGATATTTCTAACATCAATTAATTACATTTATATCTAGCTCTATAGTGTAATGACTCATAATATTAATTGTGATTTTAATTTAGAAAGAGAACTTGTAAAGTTTGCCTCGAGTTTTAGTGTTTAATGATTTTTCCACATTTAGACTGTGTCTACAAATTGAGACTTTTCCATTTTTCTAGTTAAACAACTGGTCATTTCAAAGCTTCGTGTTGATTATTTTTCTCCACTGAATTGACCAATTTAATTTGCTCAGGGGCAATAAAGAAACACAGTATAATAGACAAACTAAAAGTGACTACAAAATAATGTTTCACTTTGGCTATTTACTGTTCACTTTTGGCCATATGACCAGAATTTTATTTTCACAAATATTAGAATCGGAGTTTCCAGTGGCTGAAGCCAGAGAAGTCCCAGAATCCTATTTGAAAATAAAGTATTGTCATGCCTGACATTAGTTAATAACACCGACTAAGATGTCTATACTGGATCAGCAGTAAGTTGATTCTTTCCCACAATCAACAAGTTTTACATTCTATCATTGCACCGCAGAAAGTAGCCTGGCTGCAAGGTGACCTTGGCCTGGATCTCAGCACCTCCATAGGCAAGTCATATACTTCTTTGTAACTCCATTTCCTCATCTGTAAGACAAAGATTGATGATGAAATGAGGTAGTAGATATAAAGTGCTTAGAACAGAATCTTTCTCAAGTAATCAATAAATGTTTGCTATTATTATTATTGTCATTCAACCTAATATTGATATTCAGATTTTTCACTTTTAACATGTTATGCCACTTGCCTGAAATAACCTTCTCTTTCTGTCTTGCCTTTGTAAATTCAATACTTTCTTCATAGTTCAGCTGAACACCAGCCCAAGGTGATCTCTCTTTTCTCTCAACTCATATTGACCTTTTTTCCCAAATCACAGTTTGAGACATGTGTATATTCTCCAAAGATTTCTTACTTCCACACACACAAAAAGTACAAGTTGCTTGAAGAGGAGGACAGCTTGCTACATTGCTTGAGTCTAGATTTGGCATGTGATGCACGCTGCAACCACGTCACAATTAACTCACAGAATCCAAAGAGTTAACGAGCCAGAGCTTATTACATCCTTTATTTTTCCTGGTCAAGTTAGAGAACTACATTGTTTCAACAGAAACCTACTTTGTTTCTTTGAATTTTTGTTTGTTTTTGTGTTATTTTGGATGTTCCTTTAATGGTGACTTTATATAATTCTGCTTTTGGATTACAAAACACATTTTTACTCACTAAAATTCTTTGGATTGAGTCCAACAAACTCCAGGATTATACAGTGTTTTCCTCTATACTGCAGCCTTTCCAAAACAGGTTTTATATCTTAATGTCGCATTGCAGAATATACACACAGATTCTTGAAAATGTCTGTCAGGCTCTTTCAATTCCCTGAAGCCAAAACAAATATGTCTACTATTATTGGCACAATTAAGAGTTACAATTATTAGGAATGGCATTTATATACATGCAATTCTTATTGTTAACAATGGGAATTTCAAATATTTAATATTTGTGTATGGATTTCATTTAAGCCCACTAAGTAAGTGGCTTGGAAAAAGAGAAATAGTTGTCTGAATTATTACATGTCTAGAAAATGATCTTTAAATTTTTTAATTGCCTCATATTAGTAAAAACAATCTGTTTGCATATTAAAATGAAGCCGCAAAGAATCTGATTTCATTGCTTATTTCATTTTGTTATTTTGCTAAAATCATAGCTCTTATCTAGTTATCATTCATTTCTTCTCATCATAAACTAGAGTCCTTTAATTCTTTCACTGTGTCATAAAAGATACAATAAATTCTGATTTGCATTTCAAATTCAGCTCTTTTTCCAGAAGGACATCAGATTCAATGACAATTACATCACTAATCTCTTTAGCACTGGCAGTGGGAAGCCAAGCTCAAGCTCCTTCGGACTGAAGTCCTAAAGATGGAAGGACATGGAATGTTCCTTCTCAGCAAGGGTGAATTTTTATTTTGGTAAAATCTTCATTTTATTTTCATTAATGAATATGTGCTCATTTAAGCCACTTGCTTTGGTTAAGCATTTCACACTATTTGTCTCTTTCTCCTTTCATGAACAAATGATCATCTTATTATTTTTGCTAAAAAAAGAGGAAACTTAACAGTGTTGATTAAGCACAGTAATCTGTTGTTCTTGTTATTAGTGTTATGTTGGAAATATTCAGGAAATTATATTCATATAATTTGGGGAAGTATTTTTCCATTTTGTTGTTGTTTAACCAATTGTAATGACATAAATGTAAGTGCTCATGTATGTATATGTGTGTATACGTATGTATGTGTAAATAGTATCTACAAATATTTTGACACCTAGTTTCAGAGACAAAGATAAATCTACCTCTTAAATAAATGTATTGTGAATTAATTATTGTTCTTCTAGATTCTATATACAATTTCCTCTATCTTCAAAGACTTGTCACAATTGGAGTCAATAATACTGCACAAATTACACACAGTTGAAGCAACTGTATTTCTGGTACTTTATAAATGTTGCTATCTCTGTGAAGGAAGAAACAATTTAAAGTAAATAAACATTGAAGTCATTATAACAATTTAGTATAGACTTCAATGAAGTAATTATCAAATATTCCGATATGCACATAACATGGGCAATGAATAGAAACTAAAGAGAATTTTCAAAAAGAATATCAACTTCCAAACTATTTGGTTATGTTATACTGAATTAAAATAATTTTCTTTAATTTGTACAGTGGAGATTTTAATGTATAAAATTTTCTGGCTTTTAGCATATCAACTTATTTTAAATCCTAATTATTTTACCTATATCACAATTTTAAGCTGTATGCTATTCAGATAATAGCTACTAGCCAATAAGTATTTTTAAATTACTTTTTACGAATAGGACATTTTGCGTTAAAAGTACATTTTAGAAAGCATAGGGGTAATGATAGGTGGCAAAGTACAAGATCACAAAAACCAAAAGAATACATGTTATTTCTGTATTTTTTAAATTAATAGATCTGTTTTGACTACACTGAACCTAGTTCAGTCAACCAACTATTATAAGCACTTATCTTTTCAAGTATAAAACAGGTACTGAATGAATGCTTATTAAATTAAATTAAGGAGAAAAAGAGTCAATAAGTGACTCAACTTGCAGTGACCAAGAAATTCTGTAACTATGACAGGATAAACTGGTCAATTAACCAAATGAATTGTTTGATTCCATCGTTGTTTTTTAATTCAAACATAATGGAGTTACAATGGAAAATCTTAGAAAACTTAGTATCAAAAATACATTGAAATCTAAAATAAAATCTACAACAAAATATGGATATATTTCCAGGTTAATTTAGTGAAAATTAATTTCCAGGTTAATTTTGTGCAAAATGCCAAGTTAAGTTAAGGACTTGGATGTACGTGTGGGCCCAAGCATTCAAATTTATTTAAGGCATATACATCTTGTACAGGGGAGCCTTCAGAATGAAGCCTTCCTAGGCGGAAAGAAGGAAGGAAGGAGTGAAGGAAGGAAGGAATTTAAAAATTGATTAAACAAATAAATAAGTATTCATTTATCAAAAATAGTGTGTTGGCTGAGCTTGGTGGCTCACATCTGTAATCGAAGCATTTTGGGAGGCTGAGACAGGTGGATCGTTTGAGCTCAGGAGTCTGAGACCAGTCTGGGAAACATGGTGAAACTCCATCTCTACTAAAAATACAAAAATTAGCCAGGCATGGTGGCCCACGCCTGTGGTCCCAGCTACTTGCGAAGCTGAGGTGGAAGGATCTCTTGAACCCAGGAGGCAGAAGTTACAGTGAGCCAAGATGGCACCACTGCACTCCAGCCTGGGTGACCCTGTCTCAAAAAAAAAAAAAAAAAAAAGGTGTGTTGATACTAACAACGTAATAAATTGCAACTTTTCAAGTATAAGTTAGGTAAATATTTCTTTTGTCCCTCCCCTTTCTTATCTAAATCCATTACTTTGCACATTTTTTGAGAGAATAAAACATGAATTTTTTAATTACTATCTTGGTCTATTACTGCATAATAAAATAAATTTTTTTTCAGTTTGTAAAAACTGAATCGTGAATTATCTGTATAACTCTATATATACAGTATGTGTGTGTATATGTACACATAATTAAAGGTTTGTTAATTCTGGAAAACAGTACAAAAATGAACTTGTGTGCTAAACTGCAACGAATATTTTTATTTTCTATAATCTGATTATATAAAAAATATCAGTAATGAGCTTAGAGTACATAAATTATTCTCTGGGTGTTAATTGCACTCACAAAGCTACATCTGCTGACACCAAAATTGCTAAATGGAAAAAAAAAGATATCTGTATTATTACCCAAACAATGCCCGTTTATATAGATATTAAGAAACAGTTGTTTGTTACCTTCCAATTAAACATATCTAAATGTTTTGTGTCATAACAACCAAATAACTGAATGACTGACTAAATTCTCTAGCAGGATGTTTGTGCATTATGTAGACAGAACCAATGAATTACTGTACTTTTACAACACCTGGATAAATTCTCGGAAGTTTTTTATATGCACAAAGACAATGCAGTTGTATATGACCTTGTTATTACATGTGAAGAATGTTAAGTCTAGGAGAGATGAAACGTTTTCTGATTTTCAGGAGATAAATGTGTAAACACATTTTTGTTCAAAAATGATCTCCTTTTTTTCAATATGCATAGTCACTGAGAGAGACCAGAAAATGTCTCCTAGTGGAAAAATAGGGCAATGGAAGGACATAGTTGGCAAGCGAGAGAGGAGATGGTTGACGGGGCATAAACAGAAAAGATCCCAGAGGCAAAAATTGTATGGGAACAGCTAGTCATGGATGAAGGGGCATATGGGGAGTATACAAACTTGGAGAAGACAAAATTGTGCTGAAACTGACCACTTCTAGTTCCTGAATCTAAAATCCACACATTCACCTGTCCTGATGCCCTGGAATTTCAATACTCCAGACATAGCTGTTACCATGCTGCTTTAAAAAAGTGCAGCGAGCTAATGCAGTGTAAGTTAACATTCACTGAATTAATCAAAAGTTTTTTCCTAAACAACTGCCATTAAGAGTTTAAGAAAACATCACTTCAGATGCACATTTTAGGTGGAGGCTAAAATGAAAAGGTAAGGTTTTGAATAAGATACTACAGGGTCAAAAAACTGTTGTAATACAACCTCAGTTATTCACCCTGTAATTTTTACACACACGTATATTTCCACAGAAAAATAACTAGGGAAAAAGCAACTCCTTAGTTGTGTCTTTAAGAGAATTTAAGAAATTAGATTCAGAAATAGATTTGAATACACAGACCATCCTGGCAATTCCTGTTTTTTCAAGGAAGAGTGTTGCCATTATATATGTTACTGTCCACATTGTCTGTTTCACTCTGAAGAAATCTTTTAAAAGCCAGCGTTGCTGCAAATCCTGCCACAACTAACCATTAAGCTTTTTTTTCAAAAGTATTGCCATTGATTTGTACTTACCAAAGTCTATTACATATCTCATGGGTAAGGCCTTTAATTGTATGCAAATAATAAAGAAACATATTGGAAATATGAATAAAATAAAATATAACAAAGTTCTATTAGGCTGCCCATTATCCTCAGTGGCTTTCTCTAAAAAAAAAAAAAAAAAAAAAAACACTTAAGCTTTTCCCTTATTTTCTTAAAATCATATTTTCGTACTTATACACCTAGAGGAATTAGTAAAGTAGACAACTGAAGGCCTTAAAGAACCCAGAGAGCAGAAAATACATGGGACTATTCCTGAAAACACTAGAAAAAATTCTGATAGGTGTGGTTTACTATAATATTCAATAGTATTAAAATAAATAACTTAGTTTTAAAAATAATAATAATATTGAACATATTGAACTGACTTTTTAGAATAACAGTTTCAAATGATTTTAGCCAGGGACTTCTCTGACATTCAACTAAATTTGATAGACTTGGCTTCTTGTTTCTTTTGCCTTTCATACCCCAAGGCCAATACTTAAAATAACTCCAGATTCAGGTTCTCTATATTTTCCTCATCTGTGTTCCCCAGGATATTTCTTCTAGCCCTTACTCTGCCTGCATTTCTCATCTATCAAAAGAACTATCCATCTCGTTTTTCATTTGTACTACATTCTCACCATGCTATCCTTGAAATCCATTCTATGGGACCATGTTCTATGTGAAAGTGCTATAATTAGATCCTTCTGGGTCATTTGGTAATGAACCCATCTGGATTTGATCCAACATACACTAGTTTTATACCAAATCTGACCTATTATGGCTAGAATTACATTAAGGTTCCATTCTAAGTCCTTTCTTATTAAAATTGTGAACTGTCATCCTAGGATTTTAAGCAACAAACTATGAAAACTAAGTTTACATAAGGATAATTAAGTTAAAGTACACACTTTCAGGTGTGACTTTCTTAAGAGTGAGCCAGAGACAAAGACAAATAGCCAGATTTTGGATCCCCTGCTAATTAGAATGGTAGCTCTCAAACTATTTTAACCAATATCTATGTAAACATGGCAAATAACCCTAAAAATCACTAGGAATAGTCTCAATTTCCATTGGAAGTATTATTTCATAATAGCAATGAAACGTCACTCATTGTATGAATAAATTTGGGAGAGGAGGCTAGAGATAGATGATATAGATGATTCACATTTGATTCACAATACACATCTGAGACATCAATGATAAAATTAGAGGGTGGGCCAGACCCAGTGGTATAGACCTGTAATCCCACCACTAGCGAGGCTGAAGCAAAGGGTCACTTGAGCCCAAGTGTTTGAGACCAGCCTAGGCAACATAGCAAGACCTCCATCTCCATACACACACACACGAAAAATTTGTTTTGAATTAGCTGAATGTGCTGGCACACACCTGTAATCCCAGCTACCTGGGAGGCTGAGGTGAAAGCATCACTTGAGCCCAGTAAGTTGATTGTGCAGTGATCTATGAGTGCGCCACTGCATCTAGCTTGAGTAACAGAGGGAGACCCTGTCTAAAAAAAAAAAAAAAAAATTTAGTGGTAAAATTAAGCATTGCTACCTACTATAGAGTTAAACAACACAAGACAAAATGGATTATGATGAGACTAAATGAGAAGAAAATTATAAATAAAAGCCAAGGATAGTAACAATTGAAAATCAGCTTCACAATATTCAAGCAGCCTTCCTGAGGATGGTGGAAGTGCCACTCACGTCTGCAAGCTTCTCAGCATCACCAAGCACCCTGTGGGAGCAGGTGTAAAGAAAGGAAGAAAGAAAATCTTACAAACCTAGGATTAACAAAATTTGCCTTATAAACATTAAATCATTGTAACTGTGAATAAATTACATAGTATTTTGCTAGCAACCAGACTTTAACTGGATATGAAGATAATATCCTGTGGAATTACATGTCATTGCTCCTAAAGAACCAAAGAAAGAATTTAGCACCACTGTGGCGATCACAGCCCATCGCTGGGCCAAGGGACAATTTTTCAAACATGTGCTTCAGTACTGAGCTCTTAAAAAATTAGATGTATGTTTGGTATGGTAGCCTAAAAGTTTGTCAATAATCACATTGCAGATTATCTGGATAACAACTCACGAACCAAATTCTATCTATAACTCACTTCTGGCTCACAATACACATTTATGTTCAGGTTATCACTGGATCAAGCTGTGCCCCTTTATTGTCTAAGGCTAATGAGAAGTATATTTCTTAGATAAATGAGTGTACCTGATAAGTAAAGGCTAACCAATATCATTTGAAATCCTGATGAAGATTTCTCTATAGTTTGACAGTAGAAAATTCTGAGAGAATTGTCATAGCAAGTGACAAGATAACTTTGGCATTACAAACTGAAAAGAGCCTGATTGCCATTTATGTGGTGAACAGCAATTTGATTTAGACAAAACAACTTCATCTGTCCATTAAATTAATGATCCTAATTTAAATTTTATTAGTTTTGTAGTTTTTATTGACTTGAACTTGTAAAATGGTTTTTCTTATACATAATTATATAAAGCCAATAAGCACAGAGTTTATACCTATTATGTTTAAACGTGTTTAAGTAATACTATAATAAGAATAATTAAGTGAAAGCTTAGGGTCATTAAGAAACTTTGCTCTTAAACGGAGCCTATATAATGAGTGCTCTAGTTTGTGGCATTGAGAAGCACCTCTTTGGCCTGGTTAATCCCCAAGAGAACAAAACCATAAATGAATGGGACAGGATGAATCTGAGGAGAAAACAGGTACACAGTGATCGGGAAAGAGATTAGGAGACATTTCTGCAGTCAGCTGAAAAGATTATAATAGGAAACCGCTTACCAAAAAGCTTCCTCCTGCCTTTTGAAGAGTTCTAGAATAATACTTGCTGGGAAACCCAGGCAACTGGAACTTTCTGGTTCTTCTAAAGAATTCTGTAACGGCCACAAAATATCTCCCTCAAACTTCCAGAAATTTTGCTAATTTTTGTTTTGTGTGTGTGTGCTTTTTTTTTTTTTTTTTTTTAACTTCCATACTCTTCTTGACTCAGAACTATCCTTATTGGATTTTTGCCACTGTTGCCAGAAACAATGATATGATTCCTCCCTTAGGGAACTTGAGGTAATTCTTTCAGTGGTTCTTCAATGTGAACTCTTTCCATTTCAATGCATTTTACACCTTGTTCAATATTCCTACAGGAAAGTTTGGATCGTTTTTTGTTGCCTGCTCTAAAAGCCATGAAGGTTCAACATTGTCTATTAAATTAGGCATTCAAGGCAATCATCCTGACCTTAATGATGTTTTCTTATCTGGCTTCAATCATTCTTCAGAGCATGCTCCCCAACACTTTCTAAACTTCAACAATGTTACTAGATGTTCGTACCTATCACTTTCTGCCTCTGTGACTTTACACAAGCTGTTCTCTTAACAGAAAATATATGTGCCACCTACTCAGGTGTCATGTAACAGGTTTCCTAAGACTCCTAGACTCTGAAGCGTGTACACAGGGTTTAATTGGGTAGTGCTCTCTAGAGTGGTACTGAGAGAGTGTATTAGTCTGCTCAGGATGCTATAACAAAATGTTAAAATCTGGATAGCTTTTATAAACAACAGAAATTTATTCCTCACGGTCCTGGAAGCTGAAAAGGTTAAGATCGAGGTGCCAGCAGGTACAGTGTCTGGTGAGGGCCCTTTTCCCGGTTTGTAGATGAAGCCTTCTAGCCGTATTCTCACTTGGTAGGAAGGGCAGAGCAGATCTGCTTTCATGATGTAATCACCCCTAAAAGACCCTACCTTGTAATACCCTTACCTTGGGGGTTAGGATTTCAACACACGAATTTGGAGGGAACACAAACTTTCATACCATAAGAGACAGTAAGCCCAAAAGACTGAACAAAACAGGATTGTTTGGGAAGGCATTAAAGTTGAACTCAGATAAAATTGCAACAGTGGACTCTACTGATTATGTTGAGAGCTCTGAAGCTGAGAAAACTTCTCAGAGATGCCTCCAATCCAGGTAAAGCAGTCAGACAAGTCTGTGTACCTCTGTATTGACCAGTCATTGGAGGCTGGTTGCCCTGGAAATGGGATATAACTTTTGGCAAGACATCTTTCTTCAACTGGAGGTAGGAGACAGATGAAGAAAGCTATGAACAATCACAAGTAGTTCAAATCAGGCAGGTTCTGAAAGCAGACCTGCACAGTACAACACATCCACTTCAGCCAACCCCTTGTGCCACTCAAACCACTTGTTTCATAAAGTAGGTTCACCCACATTGGAGAAATTCCAGAATTCTGGTTGGTCTCTTTCCCTGGGGTCTCTCAGAAAAGGAAAGTTGTGGGACAAAGTACAGCTGAGGACTACAGCTGATACTCATTGTCTTTCCTCTGCTATCCATTTTTGATTCCCCTAACCCTAGTCTAACACCTCTGCTGTTGTAAGTAGTTTATAATGTACAGCAAATTAGATCCTAATTTCTGAGGATTCTGATCCCTTGGTCACCATCAATTTCTCAGATCATGACTGCTCTGTTTCCTTTTACTATCAAATTGTACAAGACAGTACCAAGAAATACTCCAGTGTCTCACCTGGGTGCCCACTGTGTTCTTCTGTGCCCCCAGTGTGTAACAGCAACCCTACCTTTTCCTGCTTATAAGGTTCAATTAGCCTACCAGGGTCACTATTGCTCTCCTTGCCTATTGGTCTCTTGTCAAAAGAATCTGATATAACTGGATGGGATCCATAACATAGTTTAATGGAACTCAGGATATATCCCTTGGGGTCACCATTTCTCATCTAAGAACATTTCTAGACATACAAAACCTAGAGTTACAAATGTAGGAAGCACAAATTCCCCAAGTGGGTCACTGCAAATGAAGGCCAGTGAGGCCTCCTCTGTTTCTACCCCGTATTTCTAGACTCATGAAATCTACCCACTAGGGATATAGCATCCTACTACAGTCATTTATTTGAGTATTGCATTCCATGGGCTGGCACCTATCCTCACAAATTAGCACCTCAGTTGTACCTTCAAGAGACTCTTCAACCAACAACCACTGGGGGGTGCAGTATGTGACAGAACCAGTGTATCCCATTATCACCCACCTGCCGTCATATCTCCATGGTTGTAAAGTGGCTTCTTTAATCCAAGAAAATGCTAGACAAGATTCTATGCTGGTGGATCAAACACTGTCAGGCAGCGGTTCTAGCTGAGGCTCTATAAGTCAGAAGTGGAAACTCGTACCAGGAATACATGATGATTTCCATTAAAATAAATCACTGCCCTTTCCAGAGTAGGAGGAATCCAGTGAAAACAGCATGCCACCAAGTTGGTGGCTGGTCTCCTCAAGAGCTGATGACATATCAGGTGCTAATCATCGGTTTGTATGCTGACATGATGAACATTAGGTAACAACATTAGCAAGATCGGTCTTGGTAAGGAAATAGTCATACATTGGAGCTCCTACACTCCATCATAACTACTCCGTTCATAAGCCCGTTTTGCCAGAATTCAAGTGGTTGAAAACAAAGGCTGACTGATGTCAACTCTATAAGTGATCTGTCTACTTGAGTGTTTAGTAACTTTCCCACAATGAGTGCCCTCTGGTGGAAATTAACATGCAAAGCAAAGTTTGCCCCACTCTGTGCACACTCCCATAGGTCTATTCACGTGCCTCTTCTCTAGGCATCCTTATCTGCATATTTTGTTATTTGTCATTTTTATTCACCTAACCAACAAGTGTAACCACTTGACAGTGTCCAGGAGCCCATATATGTTCTTAGTTTGGGCCACTTCTCTTTCCACACAAAGGGCTTACTAGGTGTACTAAACAAAACTATGCTTAATGGAGGAATTTATCGGTATTACACTTTGTTGAGACAATTCCTGAGCTCTAGTGCATCTATACCCACGTTCCAAGCTAACCCACCTGTAAAACACATTCAACATTTTTACTCTTCCATCACCTAATCATAAGGGACACTCCTTTCTGTGGCCATAGGTGTGAGCTAAGGGAAAGATTCCAGTGCAACACTGATATGCCAGAGCATGGTGTTCTGAGAAACCTGCTCAAGCCTCTTCCTCATACTCTGTGGTTCACCTCACACTCCATCTCAGATGAACCATTTCTATCTCATGATGGTCTGTGGCTGGGCCGGCCCAGTCTTATGATTCAGTGGGTCTGCCAGAACACAAGTCACAGTGGGCGTCTCAGACCCCACGACATTTGATGTTTCACAATCAGATTCCCCACATCTGCCAGAACTCAGTAACATACTGAGATAAAGAATATAATAAAGAAGCTGTTTATTTCAATACTGTATACCTCTGTGCTGCCAAGGGCATGACTGACTCCATATCTATGTTGCAAATACTCTTTTTAGGGTTTTACCCACCATAGATACCTGTAATACCATAAAGTATTATATAACCCAAGTGGCAAGATGCCTGGAATTGTACCCTGGATTATACAAGAACATATTTCTTAAAGGTGACAGCCTTCTGTTCTGTGCCAGTCAGGGAATGGGTTGGAGCAATAATCCTTTGGGTTTTTTTTGTTTTTTTTTTTTTTTTGATACGGAGTCTCACCCTTGTTGCCCAGGGTGGAGCGCAATGTCATGATCTTGGCTCACCGCAATCTCTGCCTCCCAGGTTCAAGCAATTCTCCTGCCTCAGCCTCCCAAGTAGCTAGGATTACAGGCATGGGCCACCTCACCCAGCTAATTTTGTATTGTTAGTAGAGACGGGGTTTCTCCATATTGGTCAGGCTGTTCGCAGGTGATCTGCCTGCCTCGGCCTTCCAAAGTGCTTGGATTACAAGCATGAGCCACCACGCCCAGCCAGGACAGTAATTCTTAATGTGGAATATGATGCCTCCAGAACCTGAAGAAGCCTACCGAACACTATATTTACTTCTTAGTTGTAGAAGTATGAGTTGCAATGACTTGTCCTTTACTTTGAAAGTGATGTTCTGGCATGCACTAGACTCCTAAAAATGTCACTGATTAGGCAGGTCCTTGACTCTTCGAAGATTTTTATCTTCACCTCTTTGGAGTACACATACGTACTAAGGCCTTCAGTATACATGCTACTTTTTGCTCAGCTGGTCTGATTAAAAACTTCATCAATATAGTGGTCCAATGAGATATATGTGGCATGTATATAAGGTCCAGATACCTTCCGATTATCTTTTGATAGCACAAGATATGGATCAAGACAATAAATGTACACTCTTTTCTACCTTATAATAACTCACTTTTTTAGATTCTTCCTTCTTGATGAAGATGGAAAAGAGTGCATGCTTCAACTCAGTGGTAACATGCCATGTGCGTGAAGCCTCATTAATCTTTTAAGTGAAGACAGCATGTTCGGCATTACAGCTTCAACCGGTGCTACTCCTTGGTTGAGTCAGCAGAAGTCTGCTGTAATCATCTAGGCACCATCTGTGTTTCTATAGGCTGGAGAATTAAGCAGGAGATATTATGGGGACCATCTTTCCTGCATCCTTCCAGTATTTAATAATGGTACTAACATTTATCTTTTTTTTTCAGGATGCAGTATTGTTCTTGATTAACTATCTTGGCTGAATTTTGAGGGGAGCAGTTTCAAAGGCTTCTGCTAGGCTTTTCCTGATAGTTCTTTCTCACTGGGTGAAGAAACCAATGTAAGGATTTTACCAGATACCAAATATGTCTCTTCTCGGACTGTATACATGTCCACTCTAATACACTACCCTTGATACCAAGACCAACTGAAATCCTGTATCCAACAGTCCTCAAAAATGTCTGAGCAATCCCTTTTCCCAATTTAGAATGGCCCAGAAGTACCTTAGTGGGAAGAACTAGGGTAACAGTTGGTGTATTTTCTTGCTGTAATGTTGTAAGGTCTTAAACCTTAAACCCTGGAACTTCTTCTTTAGTCAATAATGAATTCAGATATGAACATAGTCTCAGTTACAGAAATGCAAATATTATTTATTTGTGGTAGTCACTCTTGGCCTCCTGTTTTTTAAAAATTATATAGATAAGCAATACACTTGATGGTTCCTCATTTACCTAGAAATAAGATATTCTATTAATTATCTCCATTGCTCTCAGCAAATCAACATTTCCCCACATCCTGATTGCCATTCCAAACTCTCCTCCATCACATCTTACCTTGCTTCTAAAGTGCCTACTACATTGGGATCCTACTATGCCAACTGTTGGTAGGGCACAGTTATTGTCCCCTCTTAGCAGGTTTGGCACTTATCTGCCTGATTTCTTGTTGTGATTTAACCTATTTTGTCATCTGGTGATGAGGGGGAATGTAGGATTAAATACAGATGTTCTGTATTTAATAGACAATACAGATATTCTGTATGGTCCCTTGCAGAACAGAGACCTCTGCATCATCTTTAAGCAGTAGCCTTTAACCAGAAAGGGTAGGCCACTTCTGCAATCCCAGTAAGTTCGGAGTATCTAAAGATTTGAGAATTTTAACACATAAACTTAGATGTCCTTAACCCATTTCTCACCTGGACGTGGTAGGTTTGCTAAGTTGGAAAATGCAACTTCCTCTGGAAATTTATTACTCGTATGATTAAGCGCTGGGTTGATGTCTGCTTTCCAACCACAAAAGACAAAAATCCTTTTTATGTTATCCAGTAGGCCCTCTGGTTTTCACACTTTGCTTGTTATTGGTGATTAATCTCAGCCTTCCATTGACTTTCTCCAGTGTATATAGGTTCCCCTTTGGTAATAGCCATCCAATGACATGACTTTTTTGTTTTGTTTTGTTTTGAGACAGGGTCTCACTCTGTCACCTAGGCTGGAATGTGGTGGTGCAATCTCGGTTCACTGCAACTTCCGCCTCCTAAGTTCAAGAGATTCTCCCACCTCGGCCTCCTGGGTAGTTGGGATTACAGGTGGGCACCACCACGTCCAGCTAATTTTTGTATTTTTTGGTAGAGAGGGGGTTTCAACGTGTTGCCCAGGCTGGTCTCGAACTCCTGACCTCAAGTGATCCTCCCACCTTGTCCTCCCCAAGTGCTGGGATTACAGGCATGAGCCACCACACCTGGCACACTATGACTCATAATTACAATTTTCCTCAAACATTTCAAACATCTGAGACACTGTTCCCAGCAGTACATTCCTTCCATCAGCATCCTATTCTAAGTCCAATTCCCCACTGGTAGAAGTTTTATCATTGCCTTGCTATGGCGTGTCAAGAGCTAGCCACATTCCAACCACTACCAGTGATGGTCATAGTCAGCTGATTGGTCCAGCTCCAAAATTCTATTTTATGGTCTTCTTCCTAGCACCATTCCCAGTACCATCTAGTTCAAGTTGGGCTCTCCCAATAAACAGATACTGAGATTGAGATTTGTGTGCAGAGGTTTATTGGGTAGTGCTCTTGGGAACAACTCTGAAAAAAGCAAGGGGAGAAGGATTGGAGGAAATTAAAATGTGATATAATTGTAAGTGTAGCCTTAGCTCATCCCATTGGAAGCTCTGAAGCTGAGATGATCCTTCAGAGGTAACCTAAATAAAGACAAAAGACCAGATCTTTGTATTGCCACATTAACTACTCACTGGATGAGGGCTACCTCTGGGAGGAGGCACAAACTTGGAGGTGGCATGTTCCTTTATGTCAAAAAAAAAGCCTTTATGGAGCCCTTAGCATCTTATGCTCACAGGATCTCAGAGAATGAATTCTCAATCATACTCAAAAGGAGATTTGTGTGGTACAACACGGTATCCACTACACTATCACTTAAAGCCTACATCAAATTCCACCTTTGTACTTCCAAGCTGAAAATAACCTCATTTTCCCTCTGAACTCCCATAAAACTTTGTTATACTTTTCTCATAATGCCGTCTTCAACTACATTTATAGATAAATCTAATCTTTCCTTTTATATTTAAAATTCCTTGGGTGCAGACTTTGTAATTTATCTTCAAGTTCCTTACTAAGTCTGTTTCTGTTCTTTCTCATTGTGTAATCAATAATTGTTTTATCTTACAAATTTCTATTCATCTTCAGATCTCAGCTTACAAATCATTTCTTCCAGAAACCTTTTCTAAACCCCCAGACTCAGGAACATTATACATGTTCATAACACCTTGTACTTGTCTATCATTACATTAATTACAATTACATTTAATTTGTCACAAAAGTAGTTATTTAATAGGCTTCCACTGCTAGAATAAAAGTTCATGAAGTCAAGATCAAGGTCTCCCCTGTTCACTACTTTACCTACAGAAATTAGTACAATACCTGGTGCATAATTCACAGCTAAATAAATAGTTATTGAACAAAAGAATGGATGAACGAATGAATGAAAAGGAGGATCTCCTTCAGTATGGAAGTAAAGAATAAAAATTAACAGTCACTCAACTAGTGGCCTGAATTTTTTCATGAGCTTGCTTTCCTCCAAAGATCTTTCTGGGATGGCATCAAGGGGCTGCTTTCATGAGGAGATAAAAGGATCAAAGTATTTCAGGCATTTGGATTGCAGGACAGAGCCTAGTGAGACCCCAGAGGGGTTGGCCTTCTGGAAGACAACATGAGGACCTTGAGTTTCTGAGATTTAAGACAGGATACCGAGATACTTCTATACAAATGACGAATTTGGATAGTAAATATTAGTGTTGAAGCCAAACTTTGTCTTGCTTGCTATCTGACCCCATCCATCACCAATGATCAGAGGACTGCATTTGGGCCATCTCAAGACCTTCATAACTAAGCCACCACACTCTGCTATTAGAAAACAAGAGAAGTAATGACTGCACTGGCCTTTTCTGTCAAGTTCCTTGAACAGATAACACTGAAGCCAGAAACGATCGAAAGGACTCTCTTTCCTAACCTCATCATGAATTTTCTATGAGGGTTGGCTCATTTTATACACGGTTTTATATATGGATAAACATATTTATTCTATGTGTTCATGTACCAATATTTGTTATTTCATTTTAGTATTTTTTAAACTTCTTATTAAAGAGTTTGCGCTTTGGCATTAGGTTATATAAGTTCAAATCCTGTCCAATCAGCTATCTTCAAAAAATCAATTGGCCTCAGTTTCCCCATTTTTTTTTCGAGACGATGTCTCGCTCTGTCACCCAGGCTGGGGTGCAGTGACCGGATCTCAACTCACTGCAAGCTCCGTCTCCCGGGTTTACGCCATTCTCCTGCCTCACCTTCCCGCGTAGCTGGGACTACAGGCGCCCGCTAGTTTTTTCGTATTTTTTAGTAGAGACAGGGTTTCACCGTGTTAGCCAGGATGGTCTCGATCTCCTGACCTCGTGATCGGCCCGTTTTGGCCTCCCAAAGTGCTGGGATTACAGGGTTGAGCCACCGCGCCCAACCTAAGTTTCCCCATCTTTAAAACAAAAAATAACAGAAAAAGCTGCCTCAGTGTTATTGTAAAGAACAAATTAAGAAGTCAATACAAAAGCTCTTTGTATGTGGTAAATCCCCACCTCCATGATTAGCTATGACAGTGACAGGCCATTCTCAATACAGGACGTTGTCAGGCATTTATACCATGGTGGTGAGCTTCCTTCTGTTGACAGTTTATTTGAGGCAGGTAAAAATATCATAATAACTTACATGATTATTTTGTTCAACAAATGTGCTTCAGAAGGAAGCACCTTATATTAGCATGTGCTAGCAAAGGCACTCAATATTTGACTGCTAACCGGTTGATGTTCATGAAGATCAGGCAAAAATTTAGGAGAAATCTTCGGTTGTTATAAAGCTGGGTCATTATCAGATGTTACTTACCTTGCCTCATTTTTACACTGTGTATCAAGATTTAGGAAAATAACTGGCTAGTTATTTTCTCAGTCAAACTATATATTCAGACGTAGTTTTAGGTTTTTTTTTTTTTTTTAATTTCTTAAATTTTTTGTTTTGTTTTGTTTTGTTTAGAGACAGGGTCTTGCTATGTTTTCCAGGCTGGTCTTGAACTCCTGGCCTCGAGTGATCCCCCTAAGGCACAGGAATCACAGGCATAAGCCACTGCACCTGGCCCAGTTGGAGTTTTCTCATAGTCATATTATCTATATTTTTATGTCATTTATTTATGAAGAAGTTCTTACAGCCCACAGGTCTGATTAAGTTCCTGCTAAGGGAATCTTCTGAGTAACTTTGCCACCGTAGGGAGCCCTTTGACTTTCTGACAGAAGAATTGAGTGGAACGCACAGGCCAGGCCTCGGCAAAGCTACTTCCTAGCCCAGCTTTTCCAGGTGGTGTTACGAGTCTGGACGTGCCACATCATAACAATCTGTGCCTGTGTCCTCATTTATAAAGTTAGGAATTTCAATTAACATTTATTGAGCCCTCACTACAATTAAGGAATTATGCACGGGAGAGACAGTAATTCCAGATGGCTTTTGATGGTAGCACAGATGTAAATACCTATATCAGTGTTCCATTTGGAAATTTGGGGATGCTCCTTTCCACTCTCAACCCATGTTCTGCAGGTTTCTCCTTCTTGCATTTACTCTCTTGTAATATATGTGTACATGCCTCGTCTCTCACCCAAGTAAAAGTTCCTTGGAATGCAGGGACTCCATCATAACCTTTTTCTTCTTTGGACCTCCTATTCTTACCCTTAGCATTTGAGAAAGCACTTACACGTAATAGGTGCTAGATGAAATTTTAAGTATATGAAAATATTAACACTTATTATCAAAGGAAGGATTGGGTAAATGTCATCACAAAATTGTAAAGAATTTATTCTGTATAGTGTTTATTTAGCTTCTAATGTATCCCAGAAGGCAACCTCATAAAGTAACAAAATATCTCCATTTTGCATATAAAGAACTCAGACTCAGAGTAACCTAATAATTTGGAGGAGACTAGATTCAAACATAAGCCCATCCAATTCTGAATCCTATATTTCTACATAGTCATTTCCCCCAAGCTATCACACATGAGAAAGAATGCATCCTAGACAGAAGGATTGGAAAAAATTTCCTAAAAGTGGTAATGTTTGAGATGGATCTTGAGACTGAATAGAACTCTGACAAAGAGAAATAGTAGAAACATGCCTGCAAAGAGAACATTAATATGAGCCAGAGGCTGAGGATCTTGGAACATGATTGGGTTGGTAACCCAGATCAGCTCTAGGTTATGGTATGTGGCTAATAACTAAAAATATTGTGATAATATAATGCAAAATTATGTATATACTCTTGCTATTTTAAAAATATATGTATCAGGTTGGGCGCAGTGGCTCATGCCTGTAATCCCAACAGTTTGGGAGGCCAACGTGGGAGGATCTCTTGAGGTCAGGAGTTAGAGACCAGCCTGGTCAACGTGGTGAAACCTCACCTCTACTAAAAATACAAAAATTAGCTGGGTATGGTGGCACACACCTGTAATCCCAGCTACTCACTGAGGTTGAGGCAAGAGAATAGCTTGAACCTAGGAGGTGGAGGTTGCAGTGAGCCAAGATCATACCACTGCATTCCAGCCTGGGTGACAAAGTGAGACTGCCTCAAAAAAATAAGTATATATATATATATAACTTCTGGGTCTCGAACCCAGAAGTTCAAGACCATCCTGGGCAACAAAGTGAAATCCCATCTCTACAAAAAAATTAAAATTAAATTTTAAAAAATAGCCAGGCATGGTGACACATGCCTGTAACCCCAGCTACTCAGGAGGCTGAGGTGGGAGGATCACTTGAGCCCTGCATCCTGGGCAACAGAGTGAGACCCTGTGTCAAAAATAAATAAATAAATAAATAAATAAATAAATAAATAAATAAAATAAAATAAAATGAAGAATAGATTAAGAAGGACAGAGACAGTGGTGTGAAGGCCAATTGGAGGATTAGGACAATGATATAGATTTCTTAAAAGTGAGACCTAAGTCAGGTAGTAGGCAAATAGAAGGACAAGTGCAAGAGATATTTTGATCTAGAAATATATGAGACTGAAAATTGATTTCAAGGCAGTGAGTTAGGAGGTAAAAGTAGATTAAACTGAGGTTATAAATCTAGATGACTAGAAGAATGTTAATATCATCAATTAAAATGAGGAATAGTAACTATTCTCTGAACTTCCTATACAGATGTTCAGGAATTCTTCTCTGAACTTCCTATCCTCAATTTAGGATCAATCCACTATGACTTTACAATGAGTTTGTTGGGACATAATCCTGTTGTAGGTTAAGAAGCATCTGTATATTCACATATTTCATTTGGTTGTCATAAGTAGCAAATGATAAATAAATATAGAAAATCCTTTGAAAAAGTTAAAAATGCTCAACAAAATGTAAATTATTTTCAAATTTTTATTTAAAAATTTCTAAGTGCAAAGCTAGAACAGGAGAGTACATTATGCTGTCTCAGCGAATGCTTAGCTTTAGGACAGCATTATAAAAGTTTTCATCTTTTCATGTCTCAGGTGCAAAACTTTAACAATAATAAACAAATTTCTTTAGAAAGTGTACTGAGACCTCTGCTCTCCACATCAGTCTTGGGGTTATTAAATGGTCATTATTACTATTACTTAGTATCTAGCTGAGACTAACATGTATGCAACCTGCAGAACAAATGAAAGGTATTATCCTGGAGCAAAGTAATTTTTTATGGTCAAGAGTTTATCATTAGTATAATGTATATTTTATGCATTCACAGACTTTTTTATCATCTCAATTGTGGTTTATAAATATTAACCTATTGATCTTTGCTGCTCTTTCATCTGCTACAGAAGTTTCTGATAAACATCATCGCTTCCCTTTTTTTTATAAGTGAAGGACAAAGCTTATTGCTTTTAGGAAATCTCTAGTTATTTGATGACTGGACATGGTTGTAGAAAGATTCAGAATCCAAGGTTGTCTAACCACATAAATTCCTCAAGCTTCCCTGGAGGCTAACATTCTAGCCTACCCATAAAATCCAAACTGATATGTTTCCTTTTAAATTAAAATGTAGAATGAATACAATAACACCATATATATAATTTACCCACTATTGTGACTTGTGACTTACATATGCTTTTTAAATTATCAAATAACATCTAAAAATTCAGTACTTGGTTTGTTTCACAAAAATCTACTGCCATTTATTTTCTTTTCTGTTTTCTTTTTCAAGTTTTGGCAGCAGCAATTTGTTAGGCAAGAGTTCCTGAATTCCTCCCAAGAAATGGGTCTTTTCATTCTTTTGGGAGTCCGTTACACCAAATATCAATATGATTTCATTTAGGTCATGAAGATCAGCTCTTGGGATGACCAAAATAATATACCCATAAAAATTACAAAAGAATACATTTAGAGGAGTCTAAGAAATCCATTACTTTTCTTAAACTTTTTTTTTTTTTTTTTTAACTCAGTTTGTATAGGTTTCCTGGTGGGAAGCTTTATTTAGTCCATTATATCTTTAATTCATTTTGCGAAAGTAAACTCGATACAAGACTGGGGCCTAGGATGAGCCTTAGAGTTACATTTAATGAAAATTTAAAACACAAAAGCACTTTAATTATTCATCTTTCCTGATTTATGTGGAAAAGTGGGTGCACATATGTGTATTCCTTTGATAGGGTTCAAATTAACAGAGAGCTTTTAAAAATATGGTCCTTAGTAACTTCAACAAATGTCCTTTTACCAGCTTATCTTGAGCAAAACAGAGACTTTCAAATCAAACTTCTATTTCATCTATTTCTTTCTTTATTACTGAAATGAATAAAGTAATTTTGCATGGAAACGTAAATGCTTATCAAAATTGGAAAGTAATAAGTGCAACAATAAAATCATTTGTTAGAAGCTTCATATATTATTATATTATATTATTATGACTGGAGTGATACATTTGTCTTTTCATAGGGAGTTACATGAACTTCTTAAGCTGCAAACCCAGACATAAGTCATGTGTGTGCAAGACAAAGGAGCAAAAATTATGTCCAGTTAAATCCACAGACATTTGTTTATGCAAAGAAGCTTTAGAACTGGAAACCAAGAGCCCCCATTTCTCCACTTGCAACACAGAAAAGACTCTCAGTAACAGGTTTGACAAATCCACATTTAGTTCCATATGGTCATTTATCCTCCCTATGTCTTTGAAAGTAAAATACTGTGAAGGCAGCATTTAAGTTTTTGGTGACAAATTACTTTTCTCAATAGAATCAAAGGCTGTGGCCATCTGCAATAAAACAGATGAGCCACAGCTGGCTTTCATAATAATCAATCCTGATTGCAGAAGGATCGTGGCACTTCTGGATTGATTGTGAGGACCTGCCGTGACAAACAATACTGACCAATTCAGTCATGTTGACAACCAGCTATTTCTCATGTTTAGATACAGACTCTACCTCATGTCATCAGAAGGAAGGAAGGGGAGAGTTGAAAATTATCCAATATATTTAGACAATAGTAGAAAACTCTGAAAATTCAGAAAATCCTTAAACTAGATTTGGAGATCTAAATCACTTACATGATCCGTCAATACTGACTGAGACTGCATCTATATTATACCAGTAAAACAGGGAATCAGTTTACTAGGAACGTTTATCGTTGCCTCCTCTACCTACACATACATCCTAAAGGAAACTGCCTTTCCACAACTCCTGCTGTGTGAAAAGTGGACCACTTGATTCTAAATTTCCTCTTATGTTCCCCCAGGTGTAACTCTCTCTGCCAGGGATGGATACCTGATGAAAAGGCAGTCACTCCATGGACATGGCAGTGGCTTAGGACTTGTGGCGTAACCCCCCAAAATATCCTTCTTTGGGAATTTGGAATTGAGCAACTAAAATACTGAGTTAGTTAGTTATGGAAAACTAAGCCTAAAAGTTATATAATCTCCACGGCTGGTTTATTGCAGATGGTTTACTTTATAGACCAACATGAGTGTCATAAAAGTAAAAGTAACAATGGCTAACATATGTTGAATATTGACTCTATGTCAAACAGTATCCACTATGTATTTTAAACCTCATACCATTAACACTGTTGGTAGATACTGCTATTATCCAGACAAAATTGATGAAAAAAAATCTGAAATTTGGAAAGATAAATTAAATTCCCCCCATCATATAGATGTGAAATAAGAGAGAACTGAAGCTCAGTTCTGCTGGACTCCTCTTGACTATTTAGCTATAAAACTGGGGATCTATTGTGGGAATTGGAGGAGAGAGAAAAAGACAGAGAAGCAGATAGAAATAGAGATGACCTCACCTCATTATGTATACAACCCTAAGCACACAGCCTTCTCTCCTTAAAGCTTCTGAGCTACCGTAGGTCTAAATATTCAATAATCTCTGTCCTCGGGGTCTTATGAGCTCCCGCTATGTCTCCAGGTTGGTGTAGAGTACACAATCCTGTCTGTGGTTAGAGCTATCAAGATAACTAAAGCAAAGGTAATATTTATCTTCATTTCTTCATACATTTATTTAAATGTTGGATAATTCACTTTGATTTCAGAGATTTGATGTTAGTATTGCATTTTTCAGGGTATGGGATATATAAACATCTAGTGACTATGAGTAAACATGACTATGAGTAAACATGAAATTCATTTTTTCAGCCAATTTGCTAATTTTAAATTCATAAGGACCATCCAAGAAAAAAACAGAAAATATTTATTTATTTATTTAGTATTAATGGCCATGATATTTGAATATGCATGTGCTTCTTCCCTGTAGAATCACTTCATATTCTGAGATTTAAATCTGTTTCAAATAATTAAGTCGCTAATGACTTCAGCCCATTATAATGCCTCAATCTCATAAACAAAACCCTGGATGGCAAAGCTGGCCCTCTGCCCCACTCTTTCAGCAGCTAGGTAAACAATTATTCAAAAAATGAGGTGTTGTGGGATTTATACCAGTATTAGTCCATCTTTGCACTGCTGACAGAGATACCAGAGACTGAGCAATTTACAAAAGAAAGAGGTTTAATAGACTTACAGTTCCATGTGGCTGGGGAGGACTCACAATCATGGTAGAAGGTAAAAGGCACGTCTCACACGGCAGCAAACAAGAGAGTTTGTGCGGGGAGATCAGATCTCATGAGACTTCTTCACTATCACGAGAACAGCACAAGAAAGACCCGTCCCTGTGATTCAATTACCTCCCACCAGGTTCCTCCCATGACACGTGGGAATTGTGAGAGTTACATTTAAGATGAGGTTTGGGTGGGGACACAGTCAAACCATGTCAATACCCAACATTCTCTTCTAAAAACCCAAATAAAACTGGAAAAGATGAAGAAGGCCTGGATGATTCAGATAGGCCCACATTTCTGAACAATGCTACTTTCTTATGTGGAAGTGACATTCAAAGGATAATAAAAATTGTATATTATCTTACAGCTTACATTTGTGCATTTTGGTGCCCTGATTTTCTTTGTCCTAGGCTTTGTATAAAGGTGGCAGTTCAACTCCATTGCCAAGTTTGGCAAATTCAAACTTCAACTTGTCCACAGCCCCGTTTCTCCAGTGGCCCCATCCCTAAGCATGTGGCTCAGTCTGGACAGGGCCTCCATGTTGTTTGGGAATCCATCAACCTTGGTTTGTTCCACATTGCACAAGCAGACAGTACAATCAGCTTTTTCTTTTTCAGAGAGTCAACTACTGCTATGTTTGGCAGTAGTTAACTGTTTAAGCAAATCTAGGATACTGGAACAGCAATTTAAGATGTATAATAAGGCACAGAAATAGCTCCTTCGCATTTTCCATTATTTTCGTAATGCTTCACCAACATTCTCCCTAAAATTGTTTCTCTTTGTTTTTAAAGGGAGGTGGGAATAAAAGATTATTTATTGCAAAAATATAAAGGCTCCTTTATTCTCTTTGATATTGTTCACAAATTCTGTGTCATTACAGACAAATTGTTGAAAAGATTTGCAGATAATCTTGTCTGAATTGCCTTAAACTCATTCCACTGTATTTTTCCCTTAGAATAATGCCCTAACTCTAATGGAATTTCAAATATATTAGCAGATATTGCCATTGATCTTTCTTCATGTTAAATAACTATTAAATCTATGTGTTGCATTTGTATAAACAAAATATATGAACACCATTAAAATATATACACATTTATATTTCACAGGATTCTACTCATTTCTATGGGATATTTTTAAGGATTAATGATCCATTTTGCATTTCTTTGACTTGTGGGGCTTTTGCCATGCCATAAAAAAGGCCTACCTCTTTAATGTGATGCAAATATAATATATAAATTATGCATTTAATGTATGTGCAGTGGAATATTAAGTATGACATTCTCTTTTTTTCTAGAGTTTTGTTCAGTGCTCCAAAGGCTAAGATTAGCAGATGCTAGAACATCTATGCAGGATATTTTAAAATGGTTTAGTGACTACACCTTGAGGGCAGATATAAGTCAAGAAATTTATAGGGAAACTATTTCTTTGAAGACAGTTGCAGATGGGCCAAATGAAGGAAGCTCTCAATAGCTATCCAAAACACCTGGCGTGTTTCTTCTGGACATTGAGAACAGGTTTGAGGAAAAGTCTAAAGGAAAGAGGTTGGCTTAGCAGAGCAGGAAGAGTAGTAGTGCCTTTGGAGAGAGATGGCTGCTCTTCCACCAAAGGAGTCGAGGGAAAGGGTGGGTGTAGGGCAAGAATAAAGACATGTTCTTCTGGGCCAAGTAGACCTGCAAAGGAAAGCTGGTCTTGAGTCAATTTAAGGTCCTAAAGGGAAATCCAGAGAGAAAGTACCAATGCATGCAGAAGCTAATGAGGCATTTTAGGCATTCAGTCAGAGCTAAGGAATAGCCTAGTAGGAAACCCTCAGATGGAGCATTTCTGAAGAATCTACAGAAGTTCTCTTTGAAATAGTTAATACGTGGGCATCTGCCACACCCAGAGGGCTCCTTTTTCAGTTTACAGTGGCACCTAAAGAGCCAGCACAGAATGCCGCTGGGGAAGAAAAGAAGACGTAGAATGATAAGACAGAGAAAGCATGAAGAAGCCAGCCATAACCCTCTCCACATTGCCATTGACTCAGCCGAATCGGCCCCAAACTGGTGGTTCAGAAGAAGGTTTAAGATAGAGCAGCAAATGAAACTTTGAGAGTAAACTAAGTTAGACTTTAAAATCTGGAAATAATTGTGTTATTTAAAGACAGTGGGCTGGAATATAAGGAGATATGTCCAAGAGTTCGTACAGTGGGAGGGAGAAGCAATTCAGAAGAGGCTGTTTAAAACAAAATTGAGGAAAATAATAAAATTGCAACTTAAAACCCCACAATGTCCAGCTTTTTCAATGTAACATACATTGAAATATCTAATCAGGAATAAACCAAGGTGCACTGGTAAAATACACACACACAAACACAAACTCATATTTAAGAAAATGTGGTCATGGAAATAATACTGTATATTCGCTTCAGATGTTTTCAGAAATATAAAATGTCTGATTGTGATAAATATAATAAAAATAACACAGAGTAAGGGAGCTTGAGAGTGATGAAGGCAGATTGCTATCAGGGAAAGTGTCTATAACAAGGCACCATTTTAGTAGACACTTGCCAAAACCGATGGAATGTACGTTCAGTTTGGAGGAAGATTATTCCAGGCAGAGGATGCAAGAAGTAGAGAAACCTGAGACCAGGACATGCTGATTGTATTCAAGGAGCAGTGAGGAGGGCAAAGGGCTGGAGTGGCTAGAAGCAGAAAAGGGTAGTAAGGGTATGATCAGAGAAGTACCAGTCCAAGGAGGGCCTCCAAGGCAATGGAAGAGCCTTACATTCTAGTCCGGGAGATACGGGAGGGCATTGAAGGGTTGTACGCAGAAGAGTAGCATGATCTGACGTATATGCCTAAAGGCTCACTTTCTCATGTTTTTTGTTTTGTTTTGTTTTTTTAATTACTGTGTCTATTTTTGGTTTGAGCAGGGCAGGCATGCTCTCTTCAGTTGGCCATGGCTCACTATGCTGGCTCCACACTCTAATACCAGGCCTACTTCACTCTTGCACTTTGCTTTCTTGGCTTCTGATGGCACTTGAATTTGTAACCTTTATTCCAGGCTCTTACAGTTTCTGTCTTTTGCCACACAATAGGAAAACCCTCTTAAAGTATAAGCTCAAGCTGCCACCCTTCACATTTCCTTTTTTCTTTTGATGCACAGGTCTTTCCAGACATTGCCTTGTTCACATTCTGAATTATAAAGCAGTTCTAAAACCTCCAAGTTTTCTGGGGCTTACTATGCCATTCAAAAGTTTAGACCTAACAAACCAGACGCTGCAAAGTTCTTGAGCTTGTTGCCAACGAAAGACCACATTGGTTCTGGAGATCTTTTTAATTTCTCCTGAAGAAGAACCAGGCTGTACTGGAAGAGTACTCACAGCTAGGCCAGGTCATCCCTACAGAATGAGGAGTCCAGCCACAACATGTCATAAAATGTACTCTTTGGCTCCAAAGTGTATTGCTATAGAAATAAAATCAGTTGAAAATTCACTTCCAAGGCAGACTTGAAGAGGGAAAGAAATCTCTGAGGAGCAGCCTAAATATGTTTAGAAGTGGAAAGAAAACAGCATCTATTTGTTCTATTAATGGCAGCATTGTGAGGGTTAAGTTACGAGGGGGAGAAAAGGACGTTGGGTTTCTTTTCCTTATAACATCTCCTCCCTTCAGTTGCCCCCTTGAGTACCAAGCATGGCAGGAGAGTTTAAAACTATCACTACCAAACACAGAATCTACTACATACCCCCATTTAACACTGCACAGAAGATCAAGTATGTCATATCTGGGCAGATACTTTACTCTCTTATGGAATTCCCAGCCCCTACTCAACAGTACTCCAGAATTGAACTCACAGAGTCCATAACACTCCCCAAGCACATTTAATTATTATTTGCTCTGTTTAATATGCATTACCAGTTAGATTTATTAAGCATGTACTATGTGTCAAGCACTTTGGGCCCTGACTGTTAGGCCTTGAGTATAATGAGATTAATAAGAACTATTCTGTCCTTGACGAATGCACTTTCCAGTAGAGTAGACAGAACTATAAACAGACAAATGGTGTCGCCATCTATTAAGTGTTATTACTGAGGTAAAAACAAAGTGTGAATGCACAGGGGACACTATCATGTAGAAGAGAGAGGATCACATACAGAACTGAGCATCTTGCATTTTATTTGTCACTTTATATTTTAACTTGTACTAGAATCCAGAAAATAATTGTATGTATAACAAATCATATAAGTTTGTAAAGGTAAGATCGTAGAAGGGCTTCAACAACAATTTTAAGACCTTGAACTGCATGCTGTAGCAGTGGGAATCCACTGAGGGTGTTTAAGCAGAGAGGGTACTTCATTATAATCACTTTTGTTCATTTATATTGCTAGGCCAGGCTACTCTAAGTACCTGATTCCTGTATCCAACGACTTATGTTCCTTACATCTCCCCTTGGAGGTAACCATGAGTCTCGCAAGCATAACGTGTACAAAATTTCTCATTTCCTTCCAATCCAGTTCTTTGCCTATCCTTTCCTATCTCTGAGTTACATCATTTACCCATTGCTAAAGCCAGAAACTTAGAAGTCATTTTTGAGTCTTTCTTTTTCCTCATGGCCCATCACCATGTCCTCTTATTTTTCTACCTTCTACCACTCCTGTTTGTTTCCCTTACTACCCCGCTTTGTACTCCATCTTTCAGATGGTGGTGACCTCCTCATTGGTTTCCCCACTCTCACTAGTGCCTCAGTCCAGGCCATCCTCTGCAGCAGCTGAGAGGAATCTAAAAATGGAAACGAGACAAAGTTGCAGCACCTAACCCCTGCCCCATCCTGGAGCAATGTGCAAACCCCTCTAAAGTCTTTATATTCTCTTCAGAATCTTTATTGTGCCTCTGGATGCTTGAGTGCTCCCACAGTCTTGCCTCTCCAACTACACCTCCCTCCACTTCCTTCCTCCCTAAGTTCCAGCCTCAACCCTCTTTTTGTTCCTAAGTGTGCCAAATATTTTCCCAAACCAAGGTATCACACATGATGTTTCCCCTTCCTGCAATGTTATTTTCCTCATACCTCATACGGTGACTTTTTCTTACTCTTCTGTTTCCTGCTTCAATCTTAAATCTTCCTTGGCCACTCTCTGTGATATTCTCCAGCCCCCAACTCATTTATATCAGAGTACCCAAGTTGAATTCATCATAAAACATATTGCAGACTATAATTAGATAGATGGTAATGATAGATAGATGATAGATAGATAGATACATAGATAGATAGATACATAGATATGCAGACTGATGACTGTTTTCCGTTTTAATGTCTGCATCCCCTATTAGACCATTTCACTGCAGCCTCTCTGGGATTTGTTTTGTCCATTCTATTTTCAAAATCAAAGTGCTCAACACGTTTTTGATGAATGCCGTATACTTTTCTCTTTTTGTCGCAACATTTCCTTGAAATTATGTAACAAATTTGCATATATTTCCAAGTTATTTTACTTAAAAGTCTAAAATCCCCCTGCCCAGACCACTTTCTACTAGGTGAGAAAAGCGTGGAAGAGGCATTTCAACCCCTTTTTTTTCCACTGCAAAGCACTAAGAGAACAATACTGCAGGAAATTTTTTAATGCTACAATGTGTTTTTTAATTCTCATTGAATTCTTCATATTCTCATGCATGACCAATTTCCAGATTTACTGGAATTTTTATTTAAATGCTTATCTGTTTATTACCTTTTGTCATCAAACTGAAGCATATAGGTAAGTCTGCTTTTCTGTAGTATATGTCTTGAGAAAATAAAAAAATTCACTTGAGAAAATAAAAAAATTATGTATGTTTTAATACATAAACAAGTGTAGGTAACTTTTATTGCAAGTACACATAAACATTTTATGTTATTTCACTCCCAACTTCTAGCCAAAACATTTTTTTAAAAAAAGTGGGGGGTTTCTTGCAATCTTTGCAGAATTTCAAGCCTTAGTCAAAAAAGAAAGTCACAAGAATCTTTTCAGAAATCCTGTTTGGGCGCTATTCCCAGCCTAATTTTGCAAACCAAGATGTTTGGGCAGTGCTGGTATGCCAGGGATAAGCAGTTGAGGATTTTTATCTGAATCTAACCCAAACTCCAGCCCTAATTAAAATACCACAACATTGTAAACTCCTTTACTATGTTAGACTTCAGTTTAGTTGAACTAATTCCACTTCTGGAATACAGCCTCTCATTTATGTTCCTGCTCATTGCTTATAATTTCATTTCAGCTCTCCTCTTGCTTTTCAAAGGACAGAAGTATTGTCCCAGTTTTTGTTGCTACGCAGACATCTCTGAAGTTGCATACTAAAGCCAAATAGTCTGGATGTGGTGACAGGAGCTTCTGAAGCTTTCTGTTTTATCCATTTTCCTCTTCTGATGACTGAGGATGGGGCAAAAGATGCCTTATAATGCTTTATTTGTATTGTCTCATCTATTTTGGAGAAATAGGTACATATATATATATGCATACTCTATATCTATATCTATATAGCTATTTTAATTGCCAAATACATTTGATGTTGGGCTTTTGGTTCATAGTCCCCTATATAGAAAGCATGAACTGTAAAGGTTAGTGCAAACTCTGTGTGTTTATACTCCACGCATATATGTAATGGAGGCTTAGAAGCTATCAATCTCTAAGAATATGCCCTAAATTCTTTGAAATCCCATCAAAGAAAATCAGCAAAGGACACAGGTTCTCTGTCCCTCATCCCAAGTCCACTTTACATGTGTATCCACCTTTTCATCCTGTTCCCTTCGAACCTTCTAAAAAGCTCCTAAATTTCAACTTGCATTACCTGTTGCTAGTGCTACTGCTATTCCCTCATTACTATTTCACTCAGAGTTCTGGAACCTAGCATGAAGTCAAATGTAAAGTGACAAGTTAAAACCAAGGGGCTTCAAAGTACAAATTGTATATGATCCTCTTGCCATAACAGAATAGTGACATTGTCCTGTAAAATTAGAGCATCTGTGCTCTTTTACTCCAGAGAATTAGCAGCATGAGTTCGATTCAGTCATTAATGGGAATTCTAGAGAGATTTGGAAATGTTTCCCAGAAGAAGTAGAGAAAGTCAAGAGTTTCCAGATTCTCCATATAAATAATTTCCTTACATTGTAAACATATTATTTATTAAATTGAACAGTTATTCACTGGGCATCTATCCTAAATGCTGCATATCAAGCAGTGAGGAAAAGTCAAAGATATCTCTCTCATGGAGCTCAGATTTTAGTTGGGAAGACACTAAACAAATAAATGAATAAATAGAACATATATTGGGTCAAAGGTGATGAGGTTTGTAAAGAGAAGTAAGGCAGAGAAGATGGAGAGGGCTGGACAAAGGATGGAAATTAGTGGGCAATGGGTGGAATTTTAATGGGGTGTTCAGGGAGGTCTTCACTACATGAAAGACATTTTTGGGGAAAATTCTGAAAGAGTCAGACAGGTAGAATATCCAGGGGAAGACCATGCTAGGCAGAAGGAACAATAAACACAAAGGCCCTGAGAAGGCAGTGTACCTTATGTGATGGAGGAACAGTAAGAAGATCAGAGAGGCTCACACGCTGAGAGTAGGGAGAGGGCTCCATATGGTGTCAGAGAGGTCAGATGTAGGGGCAGGGAGTCCAGGCATGGCCTTGTGAGCCAATGTTAGGACTTCAGTGGTTGTGTTTTACTCTGAAAGAGGTAAGAAACTTTTGGAAGATGTATTCGTTTCCTGGAGCTGCCATAACAGATTCTTACAAAGTAAATGGCTCAAAACCACTGAAATGTATTCTCCCATAGTTCTTCTGGAGGGCAGAAGTCCAAACTCAAGACGTTAGTAGACCTGTGCTCCCTCCGAGGGCTCTAAGGGAGAATTCCTCCTTACCTCAATTGGCTTCCCATGGCTCCAGGCATTTCTTGGCTTGGGACTATGTCACTCCAATCTCTGCCTCTGTGTTCTGGTGGCCTTCTCCTCAGTGTCACTGCATCCTCTCCTTCTGTACCTTATAAGGACACTTGTCACTGGATTTAGAGCCCATCTGGGTAATACAAGATGATCTCATCTTAAGATCCTTAATTACATCTTCAAAGATTTTTTTTTTTTTTTTTCAAATAAGGTCACATTCACAGATTCCAGGGGATCTGGATATCTTCTGGGGTGGTCGGGACAATTCAACTCACTACAGAGGGTTTTCAGCAGAAGAATGACATCTAACTTGTTGTTTAGCTGGCTTTTTCTAGTTTCTGTGGTGGAAGCAGACTACAGGGAAGCAGGAAGTCTTTCTTATCTCAGAGACCACAGGACATAAGGAGCTGATTCAGGTGAGTATGTGTTCTGTATCTGAAAAGTAGTAGTGGGGATAGTGAAAAATGGCTGGATCTTAGATATATTTGTAGATAAAAATGACAGAATTTACAGGGGATTTTATGTGAGAAGTAAAAGTAGAGTCAAGGGCAATTTCAAGGTTTTTGGCTTGAGTATCTGCAGTTATTCCTGATGTATGTGGTAGGAATGCCTTCTTTCCTATAAAGCTTTTACATCACTGAGGTCAAGGTCATTAGCTAGCTGACACTCTGGCTCCATCCATCTCAGGTTGAATGTCATTTCCTTCTGGCAGACTTCCCTGACATCAATAGATTGGATTAACATATCTCTGTGCTCTGTGCCCTAAGTTTATTCCTATCATAGCTCTTTTTGTCATTTGTGGTAGTTTGCTTTTGTAGATGCCCCCAAAAGTTAGTGACTTAACACCAAACCAAACTTAAAACAAACAAACAAACAAAAAAAAAACATGTATTTAGTTCATGATTTTGCAGATTGATGACTGGCTTTGACTGGCCACTAGGTTGGGCAAGCTCATGCATCTGCAATTTGCTAGGGGGGGTCAGCAGGAACTGAATAATTTATGATGCCCCAATCTGAGATTTCTGAGATGACTGGGGTCTTTCACCATGTTGTCTCTCATCCTTCACAGGCTGGCTTGAGATTGTTTACGTAGCAGCCAAATTGTTCCAAGGGAGTGAGCAGACGTTGCAAGACCCTGGGAAGACAGGTACAATTTAACTTCTGTCAAATTCTTTTGGTCAAAATAAGTCACAAAACCAGTCCAGAATCAAGGGATGAGAAAATAGACTCCACTCCTCTATGGAAGTTATCAATTATTGTTGCAGGTTTTGCAATCTAGCATATTATTTAATATAGTTACTTATTCCTTGCTAGCTAATAAACCCCACAAGGAAAGGAAACAAGTCTCTCTTTGTTCACCACTGTATCCCCAGACAGTCGATATTGAATACATATTTACTAAAGAAATAAATGAATGAAAGAATTGATTGGAAGAGAAACTAAAATACAGCTCAGTCAGAAAATGCCGTGATCTCTTGGTCTTCCTCCATTCTCTTAGCAAACGAATCAGAATCCTTACACACTTAGTGTCTGTAACCTGCATTTGCAGGTGGAGCAAACTATGGCTTCAAATCAAAGATTAGAATTAGGATGGGCATATGCAAGACATTGTCAAAATGAGCATTATTTTTAAAATTTTTTGAACATTATAAATATTTGGAGTAACTTTTTAAGGGTGTTGGATTCTTATTTACTTAACCTGGAACAACAAATTATTGCAATTTTACTTGGGATAGTTATATCTGTATATACAAGTTAATAATATGCTTACTTCTTGAGTGACAGCAGGTGTTATGGAGACCCATTTTTTAGGGTTCAGAGTTCAGGTAGATACCTTCTTTGCATAAGTCACTTGGCTTTCTAGCTTTCTTTAGGAATGGCTTGCAGACGCCAAAGTTTTTCAAAAGGATTATTTTCCTCCTTATTGACGTTCATCTTAGAATCTAAAATGCAAGGGATTCTGTAATAGTGATATGCCTTTATTGTTAAGCAATGTCATTGTCTGGGAAACAGGTAGTGTTTTACAAACGGAATACAACGGCAAGTTATTATCCTTTTTGCAATGGAAACATGTAAGTAGCTTGGTAGTAGAGCTAGGAATTGAATTTAAAATCCCAGTGCCCAATCATTTTCACTAACAACTTCATTCCTAAAGCTTCATCCATTTTCTCTGTCACTCTTTATATCACAAAGAATTCACACTACCTACCAGCAAGATCCTTTTAGATTCTCTTACATCTTTCAAACCCTCCTTAATGTGAACTTCTTTCAGCACTGAACCTGAATGTCTTCCAGAGCCTTATTGATCTAAGTATATCAACCTGTTGTTTGTGCTGCCTGTCTGTCTGTTGCAGTTAGTCTAATAAGTCTGTTGGGGTATTCAATTCTGTGTTTGGTAGAGTGACTATGTTTTGTACTCAGTACATCAGAGGTGTGGAAACAAAGAAGTAATCTGAGAACCCATTCAGTGGGAGCAAGTCCTGAAGAACTTTTACCTCTGCAAAGAATATTGTTTCAGAATTAAGAATATCTGGGAAGTAGACATGGCTGTGGAGCTGTCTAGGAGTCCTACGGATACATGAGAGCAAGAACCCAGTTCTGTGAACATTGAAGTGAAGGAATGAGAAAAAAGGGTTGGTTCTGCGTCACATAAAAAATTGTTAATCGTTAGGAACTTGTGTCTGCTGGGAAGCAAACACTGAAAGGGAACAGGGATGTAAGAGTCTTAAGAGTTTGATCAGGGACCCAAACCTCTGAAAATCAAAACAGGAAAAAGTCAGGGGTTGAGCAGGTAAGCCTCAGACCACAATGCTAAATCTGAGAGTCTTGACCAACCCAAAGGGAACTAGGAATAAAAGCTGCCCATGAGAGGAATCCTGCACTGGGCAGAAACAGACAGGCCGAAAGAACCCCATTAATCTTAGTCACTATCTAAGAACTACCTGATAAGGTGAATTCTGAAGGTGGAGTCTGTCAGCTAACTTCATTCCTTGCCGGAGAACCACAAGGTTTTTTATTGAAGGGAAACTCAAATAGCATACCTCCCTGGCTGCTATGGAACTTTAAATAGTTTTAAAATATTTGGGAAAGAATGGAATGTTGAATGAAACCACTCTTTCAACCTTCGTTGTAGCCAGTGGGGGTGAGGAGGGAGGGCTACAATCGAAAGGTAATTTAAAATAATCCTAATATATTCAGTCATTCTGTTAATCAGCATACTTTTTTAATCATTTGTGGTTTGGGTGCCTAAAAAAAAGGAGGTTTTACTTGTCATTGTGTTTATGGGAAATTGACAGTTATTAATTGTTTTTAAGCTTGAACCAGTCCTTATTAGAATTCAAATGTATTTCCCACTACTGAGTCCAATATCTATGTAATCATTTATCTTAGAGTGAATTTTACTGTAAGCGTAATATTTACAAGAAGCAATTTGTCATTCCTGGGTTAAGTATAGAAACTTCAATATTTTCTGGATAAATATGTCAAAATAACTAAAATTCAAGCAATAGAAGAGAATGGGAAGCTTATAATATAGTGTCTTATATTAGACTTGGGAGGTTTGCTATTTGGTTTGACTCTGTTATCATTGTTTTATAAATATAATTTTCCAATTATTACCCATCATTAGTATTAATGGCATTAATGCTGGTAATCTGTCTCACTAAGGATTTCAAAGTGCGATATTTTTTCTAAGCTAAATGAGTTCCAGGACTCCAGCAGCAATTCCCACCTTGATTTGCTGCACCCGAAGTCTCCAAATACAATTAATTTTCATTCATATAAGAATATACCCATTTTGGGTTAGGAAATGGAGTGGCAGATACTCACAAACAATTTTGGCACATTTCCACTCCCTAAATACTTAGATCTCTAATCTAATTGGCACCATATTCCCCTTTCTGTCACGGTAGACAGCACTCCTTGTCATTTAAACATTTCTCTATGCGTGTGTTCCCAGGTCTGGAAGCCTGGAAGAACACATGTGCAAGCCGAAGGCTGAGGCCCAGGAGGTACAAATGATCCATCATGCTTATGCCCACTGTTTCTCCTTTCTGTGACCTGCTCCCCAGTTGTGCCCTAACATTCCAGTTGGTCTGTCTCCATTTCCCACTGATCCTCTACTCTATGCTCTGAGCATATGCCACTGATTGCCCCAGCTCGTGGCGCTCTCTCCTGCTGCCCTGTCTCTGTCCTCGTGTTCATTCACCCTGGCCTTCTCCTCCTGCATCCCTTACTTGCCCAAACAGCTTCTACTCTGTCATCAAGAGTCACATCACGCATCATCTAGCTTATAGAGAACTCCTTAATTACCCCCAACCGTGTTTTGCCTTCTTTGCTTTCTTTTCTCTGTTTGTTTTGTCTTTGTACAGTTGTTCAATATTAGTATCAATCTGTTTACATACCTGTTTCCATCATTTTTGCTAAAAACTGAAGGCAAGTATCATACATTTTCATATATATACCCTAGGTACTTGCTGACAAAACACCGCATTTTTATTGAATGAATGAATGAATCCCTCCTCTTCATTCTAGTGAACCAGGAGGCCACCTCCTTCACAGTCACCCTCTGAGTTCCTGCTGCAGGGTCCCTCCCACACTAGCAGCACAGGTGGGGCACCATCCTCATTACCCCTACACAGTGCCACATACGCCAAAGGAGCTTTCTCTCTACCTTAACTGAAATCTGACCTTTCCTTGGCATGCTGATCTTCAACCTTGTTACTACAAAAAAGTATCTCTGATAGAATAATTAGAACTACTGTGAATTCATGTGTCACTCTAAGTGTAAATTCGTTCATGTGTTAATTTTGCCAGTAGTGAGTGAATTGAAAAAGAGACTGGGAAGCCAGTAAAACATAGAAATGAACCCCTAATGGTGGCATTTCAGGAAATAGGAGAAGACAGATGGGAAGATATTTCTGGACCAGAGTGCTTCTGGGTGCCCTTCACATGTACCACACAAGCCATTTCCATTCCTGTACAGAAGGTTGGATCTGCTGCTACGACACTCTCTGGTTCTCCTGGGAATAGTATTTCTATTTTTGTCTTTTATGAAAAGGTAAAAACACCTGTCCTTCTGGTTGTCAGTGAACAGGAAGGAGCCCCCTCTCATGTAGTGACCAGAAAAAGCCAATAACAAGCAGTCATCTTTTTTCTACATTCAGTAGACACCATAATAACACTTCCCAGTTTAGAGATAGACAATGAAGTTCAGTGGAAACATATTTGTAATAATTATAATTATACCTTACACTGATTAAGTGTTTACCCAGGTGCTATGCTAAGCCTTTTCCTTTATTTCTTACACCAACCATATAAGTAAGGTTATTTTATTATCCACATTTTATAAGGAAGTTACTTAACTTGCCCAGGGTCGAACAGATAAATGTCTGAGTCACAAAACTGGTGCCCAGAAAGTTGTGACTCATACCACTAAATATGCCATCTGGAAGGCATCCCCTGGTTTAAAGAAGGGGCGCCTAAATTATGGTTACATGTCGATATACAATCTAGCACTACTGGTACTATTATCACTTGCTTTATATGACAAGATATTTATATTTACCTTTCCTTTTCTATTCATGAGAGTACAGAAGACATCATAATTTCTGAATCCAATTTTTACCTTAAATGACAGGTATAGGAAATATAAACACTTTGCTGTTATTTTCAATATTTTTTCAGCAAAAATTTATGAAATATCTACAATAGGTAAAGGACAATTTCAAAATATTTAGGGAGATATTTTAGAGGAAATCATATGGTCCCTGATTCAAAAGTGTTTACAACCTGAAAAGTAATATTAAGACCTCAGTAATATTACAAGTCCAACCTGCGTACAAGCTGTATCCAAATAGATAGAAAAAAGCCTGAGAAGTCACCCATCCACTTAGACAGCAATCAGACTATTGGATGTCAGAGACATAAAATAACTATTGTCTCCACCCTCTTACTTTCAGGCAATTGTTTCCTAAACACTGTTAAAGTCACTAAGTTTGCATACTTCAGAAACTCCAGATCTTCAGTAAATCTCATGGAAGTGTGTGTTGGCATTTTCCTTGAGATTTCTTTTAAAGTATCACTTCTGTCCATCAAGTCAGAGTTCTTAACAAGTGTAGTATATTTAAATTTTTTTTTATCTTTCCTGACAGTCTGTAGAGTCCCAATAGCAGCAAAAATCTAACTGAACTCCTACTACTCTCTGCAAATATGCTCATATGTTTATGTTGAGAGTTTTAATGCCATTTGTTGAAATACATTTAACCTATACCACTTGGTTCACACCACATTAATGCCAGCTCCTACAAGGCTATGAGCAATGCAGCCAACTAGTTGGTTTGACTGATTTTTCCTTTGAATTCACCTAATTGCCAGGCTGTTTAAGTATCTGCAGACACCTTTACACAAAGAGAAGGCAGGCTTCACATTAGCTTGCTAAAAGAGGGTTATTATTTTCTTCTGAGATCTGCTATGGACCTATATTGAGTGGTTGTTGGCAAGAGTTATCATCGTATTTGCCCTCTCCTCTTTCCCATTTTTAAAACAAGAATATGAATATAAAACAACCCAGAAAACTCTAAAGATGCTAAATGAATAAGTTAATAATCATTGTTTATTTAAAGATACATCTGTATTGTTCAAAGAGAGGGATTTCTTTTACCCTGAAATGCCAATAAGAAGCAATATGAAAAACAAAAATAGCAACTTAAAGAGATTTTTGAAAAGCTCCCATTCAGTAGTACAGTTGGGTTCTTTTCAGATAATCATTAAGAAATATTTAAGTACTATTTTCTATTTACATTGCAGTACGTATCACTGGCTCTTTGAAAGTTAACAGGGATTTTCTTTCAAAATAAATATTCCACTTAACTAATTGTCTGTGTTCTTTCACTGCTGTCTACGCCATTCAAGCCAAAACACTGATCTCATTCAAAACTCAGAATTTCATCCAAACGTGTTTACCTGGCCACTAATAAAAGATTTGGGGTATGCTGTCTAAAATCCTAATGACAAAATAGGGAGAATCATAACATGTTTGTAAAAATCGGATCGGACCGAACATCAGCTAATTTGAGTATATTTTGCTCTATGATTAACCAGTTCTTAATGACAACATTTCTTATCTTACAACTGTGACATGAAGAGGGAGCTGTAGCTCTTCTGAGACACAGTTCTGCAAGAACCAGCTTATCCACGCTCTCCGATCCCGTGTCTGTTTCTCTTTCTCTCTCCCTCTCTTGCGCTGTCCCTCATTCATGCACTCTTCCATCTTTTTGCCATTGTGCCAGCTCAATTTAAATGTATCTGCTCTGTATCTGTTCAAGTGGAGATAATCCATGCAAATCAGGAGCCGTGGCTCTCAATGCCTGGTTCACAGAGAGGACTCAGCTTGAGGAGGTCACTCGTTCACAGCCGCTCCTCCCATTATATTTTTCCCCTTATTGCAGAACTGCTGTATGTATACAGTGACTGAAAGGACTCAATTTACTGCAACTGCTGCCTGGCTTTACTTACAACTTTTTTTTTATAAAGGAATTTACCTCCATCTGTCTTTTCAAGGTAGGAAGTCTGATTCTTCTAAAGACGTGTGTAATGCCTCCACTGTCTGCTCATTATCAAATGTCACTTGAATGCTTTATATTGTTGCTGGCATTAGGCACAAATACTGTGATTCCAGGTGCCTCACGCTTTTGTTACTTAACCATATAGGTACAATTGTTTAAGTGCCGGTTATTATAATGTTTATTTTCCCTGCAGCCAGCTTCAGTTTTACAATGCCAGAAAGATTAGAGTATCCACTCTGTAATGTAGAAATATAATCCTCTATCAAGTTTTCCCTCTTAGAAAAATATTAATTTCTCAGTATGTTTTAACTTATTATGTATGCTGGCCAATAATAGCCAAGTGTAAAATTCAACCGTGTTAAGATTTTTTTTTTTTTTTTTCAACCTGGAGAGTCCTCCTGCAGCATTTTCTGTGAAAAATAACTAACTGTTGAAATGTTTCTAACAACAGCAATAAAATAATAGATTTTACTTCATTTTGCTGCAAAGCAAAAACCTGAAGGCCTTATTGCTAACAGGCCTGTCAAATAGATTTATTCTTCACCATTTTTAAATTGTTACTAGGCTATGCAGAAGTATTACAATTAGTTAGGATTCAGTTACTGTCATTATCCATGTGATTATTTATTGTTTTGAGATTGAAATTATATTATGAAAAAGTTTAAATGTAGCAAGGCTTTTAAAAACCCTGATGTTTGTATAACACTGTTTGAGATCAATTTTTAAGAATGATTTCAATAGCCAAATGATTAAGTTTGGACTAAAAATGCATGTAAGAGGCTAGCAGATTTGACAACATACATGGTGATTTATGTAAGCAATTCCTGGGCTTACATTACTTCATATGTGTCTCCTTGAAGTTACTTATAATATTTTAATCATTCTTTAGTCATATCAATTTTAAAACATACTAAGGTGTCATAACATTATATACTTAAAAATCTCTTTTTGACTAGTACAAATATAATTAGAACATTCCAGTTATAATTTAGATTTCAATAAATGTAATATGTCTTTGAAAGTACTCCTTATTAATATAATTTTGCATTTATTACCTTATTTTTCTAAGAAGGCTTTGACATGTGGCTATGACAAGGCAATTTAATCTCTTATATAGGATAGAATTGAACATAAACAGTAAACAAAGTTGACAGTCCTGAAAAGAAGAAAAAATTATCCTCTGGTATACCGAATAGTTCTGATGACATAAATCTTACATTTCATCTTCTAGGTAGATACTTGTTAGTGGAGTTCGAGGGAAAAAAATTTATTATCCACATAAAATATCTCAATGCCAAAAATGTGCAGTTCTTTTTCTTTTTGATATGGAGTCTTCTATTGAAAAAAAAAATGCACCCTGATTTTTGAGTACAGTATAAGGCATGAAGCCCTGTCATTGTTAGCATAAAGAAGACATCTACACAAGTATTACTGTGCAGAGGGCAACCATTCTGTCTCTGGCATTTGTTAGGTTACTGTACGTAGAATTTAACAGATAAATATGTTCTGCTTCGTGGCATTTTAGTGATCCTATTGGTATGCAAGCTACTCAGCTAGGATAGCAACAGAAAAAAAAAAAAAGATATATGTTTTTTAGCAGTGGGTAATAAAAGCCCTTCACAGTGAGAGAAGAGGAATTTGACTTATTTCTTACGCAGTAATTAGAATTTCTTTAAAATTCTTTAAAATACTGAGTTGTAAAGTAAACTGAGGCTTTCCAGGAAGGGCTAATTGAATTTATCTATTTGAGCCATGTAGTTGTCCATGAATATCTTCTTCACAGACACTGTCCCTGGAGAATTCCATTCACACCTTCAGCATTACAGGGAAAGAAAAGGATCCTTTACTAAAAGTAAAGGATGATAATTTCATATTTAAAACGAGTTTGAGAACAGCACCCTACACAGGAAAACCTTAACAGATGGAAAGGTGTATGGGATTGCCTGGTTATGTGAACTTGAGACTAGTGTGAAACTAAAGGATGCCCTTTCAGAACAAAGGAATGCCATGGAATACTCTGTCAGCAGTCAAGCTGAGGATAGATACAAAAAGTGGCCAAGGAGATCTTTTGGGGACAGGGAAAATGCAAACAACCAGGCATTCTCTTTTCAACCAAATTACTATGGTTTGACAGGTATAAAGGCACTCCCCATGGACCCTCAAACCATCGTTTCACAGAGAGTTATTTCAAAAGCACATATTTTATAGACTTTCACATTTGTTTGCAAACCTCCGAGAAAACTCTCCAAAGACCTAACTTGTATGCCTTAAGTTAGGTTTTACAACTATGCATCCTAAATAAAATGGTCACAACCTTCAACTCCCTTGGGTTTCCTTTGCTTTATCTGTAAACTTGCCATTCCTCTAGTAACTCATTCAAGTAACTGTTCAAGATAAGTTACATTTTACTCCATTTTAGTGTGCCTTGCAGCAGAATCTATAGAACTGGTAAACTTTATGGCTATATATAATACCAGGTTGTTATTCCCACCTGGCTCTTTTCTGCTGCTTTTACTGAATACAGTTAAAAAGATAAATTATCATCTTAAAAGGATGCTATGGAAGGGTTAATAAGTTCTATCTAACTTCAGGAGTGTTCACTGGGGCCATAGAAACTTGCAACCCCGCTTAAAGGGAAATGATGTGCGTCATCAGCAGACATTCACTGCCAATATCATCTGTAAATATTTTAAATTTCAGGAAGGATTCTATAATGCCACATATATTTCCTAAATCATGGAAGTTATTGCTGCATATGGGTTAATTATGATATTGAGCGAAAACCCTACAGATTTTGCTTTATAGGTAATAACTTAAATTTGTACACCACCACTAAGGGGTCAGTGAAACCATCATCCCCATTTCAAAGATAAAGAGAGTTACAGAGAGGTTAAGTAACTTAGCCAAGGCCACACAGTCGGGGTAGAACTGGGATGTGAACTCATTTAGTCTGTTCCTGGCTTTGAAAAATCACACAATAATGCCTTCCTAAATCTCTGATGACTAATAGTAGGGACATTCCACTCCCCACAAATAGCAAAAGTGCTTCAATTTACCCATTTGTCATCTGGATTCATATATCTGATCCTGATTTTTCAACTCTTTTCAAAGCTCTTCACCTCAATCTGCATTATCATGATCACACAGTTTTTTAAAGTTGTTTCATTTAATGCATGTCAGGAATGGTTACTCTTGCAGAACATTTGTCTTTTACCTCAAGGAGTTAAGAACTAAATCAGATCTGTAATTGACTGACTTGTCTACTGACAGCCTTTGAAGAGCCACCACTCCCCACCTTGTTTTTCTGTCTACAGAGCAAGATTGACATCTCTTTATATGTTTAAAATTTGTCAGTGGTGTAAAGTGCTCAGTAATGATGGAAATTAACCTGAGGCTTTATCTGACTACCTTTCCTAGCAACTCCATTGAAGATCTGATAACAATTAAAATTTTGATGCAAACAACTGTTCACATCAGAAAAAAAAATATTTTTTTTCTATCTTGTCATACCTTTCTTCAAAATATTCTGGGTAGTAGTGGCTCTTTTCCTCACTTTTCACTGCACTGGATGCATCTGAATGAAAATTTCCCCAGCCAAAATACACCAGCACATTAGAAAAGGAGATAAAGAAAACGAAGTAACAATGCATGTTGAAACGATCTGACGGTGAAACACTGAACATAATTTATCTCTTCTTGTGTCAGTAGTTGTTATCTCCTTAAGGAGAACTGAGTAAGAACAGGTCTGCACAGGGTAGCATTTGTGGCCTTACTTCTGTCTGTTTATTTGGGATAGCCTTTGAATTGTCTCCCACTTTCTTTCCTCCCACTGTGAACAGATGAACTATTATGTATGTAACCCATAGGGATGTGATTCAAAGACGGTGTTTATTTGACCTGTGGATATCAGATATCTAATATAAACCAAAACCCAAACAGCATCAACACATAATCAAGTGGCAGTAGTTTGCAGAACATGGGTCAGTAGCAATTAAGCAAGCTACACATTTCTCAAGTAACAAATGGAAAACAATTTTGATGGTCTTCTGTGATACCAGCATTCTTTTTAGATCTTCTCTGAAGTATCAGGCAGACGGACTGCCCTGTATATTCACAACCTCTATCTGCTGGCAGGCAAAAAGCCCAAGAACCTACCTTTAAAGTTATTTTAATATATCAGTTTTGCTCGGATTAGCCAAGTTAGATATCGACCATTGGTATGGGAAAGGTTGGGAATTAATTTAAATTTGAGCTAACCTCGTCATCATCTCTTGCTGAGTGAGTCCCTTAGCCTGTGAGACATTCTTTCCAGATTTGATTTCTCCATTACTTGGTTGATACTCTCTCCTTGAAAGGAAAAAAAAAAACAAAAAAAGAAAGGAGAGTGAAGAGAAGAGTGGTGAGAAGAGAACAGAGGATGGTGACTTTGAGTCTGTGCTGATAGAAACATTTAATGGAGTTAAAACTGCCCTACAACCATTTGAAGAACGTGTCCCTCATTACTAAATTCTTTGGCTGCAATACTGAACTCCCTATCTAAAAAGATGTCAACTTCCTGCAATTAAATATAAAACCAAGGGATTTTTCTTGCTGAGGAAGGTGTGCAAAAATACTTAAACAACTTAACTCTGAAATGTACTAGCAATCAGTTCAGACTGGACAGTTAACATATTCAAGCTGAAAACTAAAACTTCATTAGATAAGACGTACATTTTGGTAAGCAAAACTTCATTAGATAAGATGTACCAGGATTAGAAGGTCCATTTGTTACTGTTGTTGTTTTATGGTTGTTGTTATATATAGCTCCTTCTATTTTCTCCCAGAAAAATTAATCAAGCGCCCTTTTTGCATTGAGACCTCTTTTCTGCGCATTCACAATGCCTGCAGTTTATATCACGCAAGTCAGGCTCTAATTGTGTTCTTTTTTCATATTTCCCAGGTTGTTTCATGGGTCATATTCTTGTACTCCCAGTAGTTTATAAACTACTTGAGAGTGAAAATCATACTTAATCTGTGTCCTTCACAGTCCTAGCCTCAGCACTGAGACTAGAGCCTACTCTTGATTAATATTTGAGTGGTTGATTGAATTTTGTAAAAATTGAGTTAGCTTAGGTTATATATTTTTAAAAATTGTTTCAGGAGCAATGAGAGGAACATCTATCCATCCACCACATTTCTTGAGACTTAGCTATATTCCAAATACTGAGCCTATGCTCTCTGACAGCGTATTAAAATTTACACATGCTTAATTTTAAAAATTGTGACAAGAAAGGAAATTATTCCAATGGATAAAAAATATATACTATGATTTCTCTTTTTGGAAGTTAAAAGGAGAGGCAACTGGCAAAAGAACCAAGGTGAAAAGTTAAGAAAAGAAGGAGACCGAAAGACAAAGAGAAAAATAGAGAAATATAGAATATAGTGGGGGAATGGGGAAGAAAGATGAGGAGAGGAGGGTTTAGGAGATTTTAAAGAATTCAGACTTTGGCATTTTTTTTATTAACTTCAGTTTTCAGCTCTTTAAACCTCTGTCACTAAATCTTCAGATACTATAAATGAAATAGAAATAATAATTAATCTTAAAGAGAAATTATTCTTCATCTTAAAGCTTTAACTTTCCAGGAATGAATATGTCAAGAGGAGTTAGGCTCCTAAGCAACGATGAAAGCAAAGAGAATGTAAGGTGGCTTTTAAGGCAAACTATGGAATAGTCAATCCAATAAGAAATCTACAGAAAGAGTTTACAACCATAAATCAGGATCTAAAAGGAATTTTGCAAATCCAGTTTTACCCAGGCAGACACCAACACCCAACCAATGTGGAGACAGAGCCTGTCAGAGAAGTGGGTTTCAGGGCAGCTTCCAAGGTACAATGATCGCCAGCCAGCATGCTCCTGGAACAATGAGACGTGGACCTCAGGAGGCAGTGCTGGCAGGAGCAAAACAGAAAAAGCAGTTTGGGGTCCACCAATGTGGATAGAAAGCAGAACTTTCTATCCCTTTCTGGGTGCCAAGGTCCAGGGGAAAGGTTCCAGTTCCTCCAAAGATTCAGAGTAGGTAAAGGAACTAAACATATGGATTTTCTACCCATTGAGGTACTCTAACCACATGCTAGACGCATTTTGTTTCTCAGCTCTTAGTCATTCCATTTTTCAGCCTTTAGCCATTGAGATGTTAGAGTATTTGTGAAATCCTTTTGATTAGCAAGTGAAAAGCCATTGTATACTGGCTTCCGGGGTGTTATCAGTTTCAGAGAGGGATGGAGCAGCCTACAGGTGACTGTGGATATGTATTTCTAATTGATGAGAGAGATGTAGGACCTTGATTTAAAATTCTACATTTTTCATTGGAAAACAAAAGCCAAAGACATTTAAAAATCATGTAAACTGAATTTACAGAGAAAACATAATGAAGCAGAAAGAGTACTAGTTTCAGACAGACAGACCTTGGTTGGAACACAATATATGGGGAGTATTATTGAATCTCTCTGAGCTTCAGCTTCCTTAGATGGAAAAAATACCCATTTCTCAGCTTTATAGTAAAGAAATAAAATAATGTCTGCTACATGCCCAAAACAATGCTAAGTTCACTGAAGACATTTGAAGTACCTCTTTATCCTCATTTTGTTTTCTGTTCAAAATCAAATTTATAGCACCCTGGATCCCACTCACAGACATGGGTATTTAAATGTTTCACGACTTCATTGTATTTTGTAGCTAAGAAAAGAAAAGAGATTTATGGGACATCAAAGTGCTGTTACTAACAAAGTGAGGCTTAAAATTCTTAGGTCTTTTCATAGGCAGTGAGCAGACCACAGTTGTAAATTAGCATATCCTTAAAGAAAGATGCTTCCTATGCTGGGGGTCACATTTATGATGTTGATTTAAATTAATATTTTCACCTAATTCTGCTTCTCAGGTCCTAATTTAATATCCTTAAGGCCTGATGCCTATGGATCAGCACGTGTTAATTTCTACGGCTCTTAAAATGGCATGCCTGTCTGTGCTCTTAGCCTCTCGGGTGATAGGTGCTAATTCAGAGCTTGCTGAATTTCCTTCTGAAAATGGTATCTGTGCAGGCCACTATGAGTTTCCAGTCCCAAAGTTCAAAAGCCAGATTGCAAACTTTTGAGTTGACTATGAATCAGACAAATATAAAACTCCCCCTAAGAGGACTCTCCTTCTTAGCTTTTTGTGTGTGAGAGGAGAGCACATAGCACATGTCAGAAGAAAAGAAGCATCAGGACATGAAAAAATCAAGAGGGTATTTCACAGCTTTGTAGGATTTTTCTGATTTCTTTGGAAACTATGTAAATGAATTCCTTAAACACAGACTGCCATTGATCTTTTTCTGGTGTTCATTGATTCCCTCGTCATTGCTTCATGTATGTGTTCTCCCAAAACATCTAATATTGATATTTCTCTCCTTCATACTTTGTCCCCAATCCATTATAAGTATATCATTCAAATCCGTTTAATTTCCTATGAAAGATTATATTAAGTGCACTTTTAGTGTAATTATGTCGATAGTGAAAGATAAACATGTATTAGGCAGTGCAAAATGCTGATTATCTGTCAGGGTAAATCTGTTTATTTCAGATATAGCAATCTGACAACCCCCTGGTGTTAATCATGAAAGTACATGCTTGTGCCAGGTACTGTTTGGTGCGGTTCTGACAGTGAAATGCACTCAATGGCTTACTGCTGTGACATAATCTTCATCATATATAAACCCATATACATGTGTATCTATGTCATAAAGTGCAGATTGTGGATTATGTGTTTTAAGCATGTGTGATGCACTTATATTTTTATTTTTTTTTGTATGTATGGAAAACAAAGTATAATTTGAGAAGCAACAATGTGCAGTTTGCATTAACGGCACTGTGTAAAATAGAATGGCTTGAATGAGAGTGGATTATAGGATTAGGCTGCATTTTAGTTTGTACCCAAAGCTGGGTTTGCCCTCAGTAATATCAGCTCAGAACCATTTGTATTAATCCACAGAAAAAAAGAAAGAGCCGGTAGAAAAAAGGAGAATCAGGAGGTAGGTCTGGAACAGGATATTCATCCGATTCTCAACACAAACATGCTTCCTTTATTCTTTAACTTTTTTCCTTGAGATAGTAGTTTCTAAATATATCCTAGAAACACTACTGACTGCCAGATGCTATTGGACATAAAGTTCTTCTTTAACGAGATAAAACAGTATCAGGAAGTCAACATGTTACACATGCTGTGGCAGAATTTCACCAGGCTTTTGTGCAGCAGAAAATGAATAGAAATGACAATGAATTGAATATTCAGGCACAGTTTGCCAACTCCTCTGAAAAAATAATCTTGTCTGACTTTATTACATTGTGATCATTTCCTGAATGCCATAAAATGCTGAGTAAAATAATAAAAATTGATATGTATATTGACATTTCAGTTTTCTAAATAGAAGCTGAGAAAATATAAACAGCATTTGGTCCTTGCAACTCTTCCAACCGACCATTTGTATGCTGACTAATTCACTTACCCTCAGATACCTCATTCAGCCTTAATACAAATGTCTTCTGAAATAATTTCTCACCAGTAGATTATGCACATCTTTAGTTTGATTCAGAATTTACATGTGTAGTTTGCATAATTTTGCATCAGAGTGTCTGCTTTAAATCACGCAAAGGTCACTGTCATTCATAATCAAAAAAAGAAGGTGGATTAAAGGTCACAATTCAATAAAAAAAATTGATTAGAGGTAGAGATTTGTTCATGTGATACAATATCATTGGAAAGTGGAAATATGAGTCAACAAATTAACCTCAGTATGAGGGGTGACCTGATTCTTCGCCATCAAAAAATCACATTCAGAGTGCTTCTTTCCCAATGTATAACTTGTTTTACTCTATGGAGCAGTGACAGTTACTTCAGTTAATACCTCTTACCATTGGGTGTCTTTTATAATGTCATTTGGTTTTAGAAATGACATGATGACAATTTTATCTCCAAAATAAAATAGTAAATTATAATGAATTAATAATAGATATGGATTAGAAAGTCCCTCAGGGCTCATGGTTACTTCTACCATTTTTTCCCTGAGGTAGTTCCTAGTTCTTCCACTCTTTTTAAAGGATGGAGCTGTCACAGCACATTTCTTCTCTTACGTCACTATTTTCTACCTCTCCCGGACACTAAGAGCCCATGCAAACCCTCTGGAATTTTGACATCTACTCAGTATTAGAATAGGTAAGTTCAAAATAAATGTAGCTAGTGATTGGCAGTTAGGCTTTTTTTTTGATTTGTTGAACTTTTCAAAATATGTCTGTTTGACAGTGACTTGAATAAATGGAAAGCAATTGAAAATAAACAAACGCTAAGTTGCAGTATATATTTTGTCCGTAAGTCAACTTGAATACCTAAGGAAGATAATTGATACACATTTCACTTGGAAATTTGGCATAAGTTCTGAGACATTAACATCAATACTTACTGTAAAAGAACTCGTATTTATGTCCTTATCTTATAATATTTTCCTTCTCATGTGTGTCCTTGACTTAAGGAGAAATCTTCCTTTCTTCCCTTAGCTGTTTGTCTATTCTATTTGTTATATTGGCATCTTAGCATAGGATCATCTACAAAAAAAAAAAACAACAAAAAAAGAAGAAGAAAGTTAGACAAGGAGGCACCACCTGTTTAAAGTACATTGTTTATTTTTCCAAAGAAAATCAAACACTTTTAAAGGAACTATAAAGGTTAAATGGTTTAAGCAGATTATAATTAGTTAATTTTGTTAAACATATATTGGATCAATTTTACATTATTTTAATTACCTTTTGGAATAAATGGTTTGGTGAACAAATTCACTTGATGTTCAGGATCAAACAAAATTACCTTTCCTCTGGGTAGGCTTAAGTTTCACAAAATGATTTGAAAATGACCTCCTTTGCTTTCATCTAAAAATATCTTTGGATTTAGAAAATGATTAAAGTTGGATATATTGTGTTTTAGGTCAATCATATTTTATCATTTTCATAGCTTTTTCTTTCTTTAAAGAGGAAAATAATGAAACTTCACTAAACAGATGTTCCCCCTTTAAGGAGACTCTTGGAATTTATGCACTAACATGGGATTTGCAAGGTTGATTCAACTCTTATTTCTGCCAGGAGGCATGTATTATATTCTGGAAAGTTTATAAAAACTTTTGCTGGCAATATATAGAAATGAAAGATAGATGATCAGTAAACATTATGGCCAAATCAGATGTTCTGATTTATGTCTTTGCAGTGTATATATATATATGTGTGTGTATGTACCTATACTCATGCCTAGAAAGAAATCTCTGAATTGTAAACATCCAGATCCCAGGTAGTTGGAGGATACATTAAAAAGCATACATAACTATCTCTCATCCACCCCAATTTAGGGCATCTAGAGAGCAGTGTTGGGAAAGTGCAAATGGAATTTGACCTTTCTTTGTCAATGTAAAGTTAGCAAGTTATCCTAGTGTCCAATGCTATCCTGTCTGTCTTTTTCCTTACAACAGTGGTTCTCAACTAGGGATGATTTTGCTTTCCTGGTGAACATTTGGTAATGTTGAGAGGCATTTTTGGTTCAGGTTGGGGTGGGAGGTACTGGTACTATGGGTATCTAGTGGGGTAGAGGCTACATATGCTGCTAAACATTCTAGAATACATAACTCAACCCCCACAACAATGACTAATTCTTCCCAAAATGTCAGTAATACCAAGGATAAAAACCCTCTCCTGTAGCACAGAAGAAGATATTTCTTCACTCTATGTCTCGACTCTGTTGTGTCTCTCTCTCCAACCCTCAACCCCACATAATTCCATACTGCATCTGCCTCAATGCTTTTCATCCCTCAGAACTCTCCAGGCACTCATCACTTCATTCAAGAAAGTGCCACTGACCCATCTGATTGTGATGCCATTCCGTAGTGTTACCATCCCACTGTATCCCTCTGAGTTCTGTTGACTGACTTTTCTATATCCCATTCTAGACTATACATATTTTGAGAATTGTATGTTGTATCGCTAACATCTGCATAGTTTGTGGAACATAGTAACTCCTCTATTAAGATTTGTTTTTGAATAAAGCCAAGTTTGTCTCTAGAAACAGTATAGTACAGAGTGTTAGGGTTTAGCTTAAATTATACTTAAAATGCTATCTCAGGAATTGAGGGTTAAATAAGTAAATCATAGTTGGTGGAATGAAAATACAACTGTTCTTAAAATTTTTGAAACAATCATTTGTAAGTAGGAGGTCTGTCTGCATATTTATGTATATCTATATAGCTGAATATGTTTCAAAATGTAATTATATGTTTATGAAACATGGCATGATTGTGTGTGTGTAGATGTATGTGTAGATTTGTGTGTGTACATATGCACATAATTTCAATAGGTATGCATTTTAATGATGACATTCCATGATTGTATCATAAATGCATACACATAACCAAAGGAAGCATTTTTATGTTTACATCATGAATTTTTTCACTGTTTATATTTAATATACCAAATATTATATTTGCAATAAAATAGAAAAATGTACTCTCCAACTTTAAAGAACATAGACACTATACCTTTAATAAAATCACTGTCATTTCTGTTTTATGCTTTCCTGATTTCTGTATTTTATGTTATGAATGTGGTCAATAACAGTATCAAATTATAAAAATACACCTGTACAATTGAATTAGTAAATAATTTAGTTTATTGATACTAGTCAATGAGGCCAAGATTACATTCTACATCAATTGTTACACTTTTAAGAGTAGTATTTATAACTGCATTTTGACAATATTATTCCCCTTTGTTATTCCATAAAGAGGAAGTGAAGTCTAAAGTCAGGCTGTGCCATTTAGAAGCTGTGAGACCATAAACAAGTTATTTAATTCCTTAAGCCTCATGTTTATCTGTAAAATGGGGGCAATACTGATATCTACTAATAGCAACCTTACATGGTTGTTTCATAGACAAATGAAATGATATTTTAAAAGAATTCAGCCTACAGGCACAAAAATTAGTTGAGTAACGGTGACTATTACTAGTATAGTACTAGCTGCAAAAATAAACATGATAGTAATAATAGCAGTGATAAGACAGCATGAATCCAGGGATTCTTTAGTAATCTGGAAAATATACCTAATAATATTTCTGTAACTTAAAATTAAATTTATTTTGGAAAATGTTTTATAAAAAAAGATCTTCTTGTATTTTTTTTTTCCTACTGGAGTCATAAAATTCAGCATTTCTGATTCTTATGAGCAAACTCATCTCTCTTAATGAATGAATCCTTTCTTCAACTACTTTAATCATCTCTGTCTTCTTTTTTCTACTTCCATTTTTTCATTGCATGTAACAGTCATTTTATCCTCCATCAATTCTATGGTGATACTTGTCTGTTTGAAAGAATTTTAGAGCAAATTCCAGAGTTATACTTCTTTAATATATCCAACAGCATTTTTCCTACTCTTCTATGTCCTGCTCTGGCTCAACAGAGCAACATAATCTTAAATACAAACCCAGATTCTTTTCAACAGGGTATATCATAGACAAGAAAGGCTGTGAAATATGCAAATTTCTCACAAAACTAAGAGAATTCCCTAACTTTCTCTCCCGGTGATCCCAATAGGCTAATGGGTCAAACTTGTCTTTGAGAATAGCATTTCTACAAAGCTGATCATAGAGGCGGGCCTCAACAAATGTTTTTTCAGTGGAACTGGAATTATGAATGTTTCTAGTGAATGGTTCTATAAAGGCTAAAATAATCATAAGTCAAATTATCGTGAGTTTTTGTTGCATTCATTAATTTCACTTCTTAGAACAAGGCAATAATTGTAGAGGAAAATAAGACCTATGAATCATTTCGTCTTCTAAGCCTTCTAGGTCAATCATCCGAGCTTTCAGCAGTCATATTCTTTTTGCTGGTAGAGGGTCTTGCCTCAACATTGGTGACTGCTGACTTATCAGGATGGTGGTTGCTGAAGACTGTGGTGGCTGTAGCAATTTCTTAAAACAAGGCAGCAAAGAAGTTTGCTGCATTGATTGACTTTTCCTTTCATGTAAGATTTCTCTCTATTATACAGAGTTGTTTGATAGCATTTTACCTGCAGAACTTCTTTCAGAATTGGAGTCAATCCTCTCAAACCCTGCTGCTGCTTTATCAAGTAAGCTTACATAATATTCCAAATCCTTTGTTGTCATTTCAACAATGTTCACAGCATCTTCACCAAGAGTAGTTTCCATCTCAAGAAACCAATTTATTTGCTCATCCATAAGAAGTAACTTCTCATCCATTCAAGTTTTGTCATGAGCCTGTAGCAATTCAGTGACATCTTCAGGCTCCAGTTGGTTCAATTTGATAGTTCCACCACATCTACAGTTACTTTCTCCACTGAAATCTTAAACCTCTCAAAGTCATCTATGACAGTAGAAGTCAACTTCTTCCAAAGTCCTGTTAATGTTGCCACTTTGACTCCTCCTATCAATCATGAATGCCTTAACGACATCTAGAATGGTGAGTCCTTGCCAAAATGTTTTCAAATTACTTTCCTCAGATTCCCTCAGAAGAAACTCTATCTATGGCAGCCACAGCCTCATTAAATGTACTTCTTAGATAATAAGACTTGAAGGTCAAAATTCCTCCTTGATTTACAGACTGAAGAATGGATGTTGTGTTCGCAACAGAAAAACAGCATTCTTCTCTTTGTGCATCTTCATCAGAGCTCTCAACTGACCAGGTACATTGTAATGATAGTAATATTTTGAAAGAAAGCTTTTTTTTCTGAGCAGTGGGTCTTCATAACGGGCTTAAAATATTCAGTAAACCATGTTGTAAACAGACATGCTGTCATCCAGGCTTTGTCATTCCATTTATAGAGCACAGAGTAGATTTAGCATAATTCTAGAGTAGATTTAGCATAATTCTTAAGGGTCCTAATGTTTCCAGAGTGGTAAATGAGCATTGGCTTCAACTTAAAGTCATTAGGTGCTTTAGCCTCAAACAAAGTCATCCTGTCCTCTGAAGCTTTGAAGCCAGGCATCGACTTCTCCTCTCTAGCTAGTTAAGTCCTAGAAGACATCTTTTTCCAATATAAGGCTGTTTTCAATACGTTGAATATCTTCTTAGTATAGCCACCTTCATCAATTATCTTAGCTAGATCTTCTGGATAACTTGCTGTAGCTTTTAGATCAGCACTTGCTTCACCTTGCAGTTTTATGTTATGGAGATGGCTTCTTTCTATAAACCTCATAAGCCAACCTCTGATAGTTTCAAACTTTTCTTCTGAAGTTTTATAAAATTGAAGAGAGTTAAGGTCTTGCTCTGGATTAGGTTTTAGCTTACTTAGGGCAATTTTGGGGCTGTTTTGGTCTTCTATCCTGACCACTAAAACTATATCAGCAATAAAGCTATTTTGCTTTCTTACCATTCATGTGCTCACAAGAGTAGTAGTTTTAATTTCCTTCAAAAACTTTTCCTTTGCATTCCCAAGTTGTCTAACTGGTGCAAGAGGCCTATCTTTCAACGTGTCTGAGCTTTTAACATGCCTTCCTCACTAAGCTTCATCATTTCTAGCTTTTGATTTAAAGTTAGAGAGAGGCAACCCTTCCTTTCACTTAGAGGCCATTGTACGATTATTAATTGACCTAATTTCAATATTGTTGTGACTCAGAAAATAGGGAGACCCGGGTCGAGGGGAGAGGGAGGGAGACCAGTGGATGAGCAGCCGGAGAATACCCGGTCAGTAGAGCAGTCGGAACACACATATTTATCCATTAAATTCACGGTCTTACACGGGTGTGGTTCATGGCATTCCTCAATGATTATAATAGTGATATCAAAGATCACTGATCACAGATCACTGTCACAGATTTCATAACAATGAAAAAGCATGAAATACTGTGAGAATTACCAAAATGTGACACAAAGACATGAAGTGATTACATGCTGTTGAAAAAAAAAGAAAAAATGATTCCGATAGACTTGCTGGACCAAAGTTTACCACAAACCTTCAGTTTGTAAAAAAACACAGTAGCTGCAAAGTGCAATAAAATGAGGCATGCCTACGTTTTTTAGACCATCACTCTTACTAACATTTTTACAAGTAAACACTGAAATTTAAAAAACAAGTTTACTTAAATACATATTCTTTAGATATTTTTGACATACTATTTTTTTCAATGTTCTTCCTTGAATGTACAGGACTAATTCACATATATATACACACACACACGGTATAAACAAAAATGTGTGAATCTTTGACCCTACCTGGGAGTGAAACACAAATTTCTACCTTTGGCCCTTGCATTTTGTACATTGAATGTGAACAAAGTAAATATGCTTAGCCAAATTACACGTGAAACAAACCTCAAAAAGATACCATATATGATATTTAGGAATAAAGGTAACAGGACGTGGTAAGTGCATAATGATGTACATCAGTTAAAAACATGAAATATACAATTTTAAAGGAGGTTTTCTAGCAAGGAACTTTAGTTAGGGAGAAAAAGATTTATGGTCTTCAATTAATCATAAGTTTAATATGCATCAATGGTGATAGGACTGCTAAAAAAGAATACCACCACCTTAGGCTAAATTAATAGACATTGTAAAAAGGACAGTAGAAAGAATAATCTCATTATATTCTACAATTATTAGATCATGTCTGGCATATTATAATTAGTTCTATACATTTAAGGGAGAACATTGAAAAACACAGTATATCAAAAATAAGGGGCCAAGTTGAAGAAAGTTTTAAAAAGCATGTTATATGGGGAATAGTAAAATAACCAAGTGGTTGACCTAGAAAAAAGAAGACTAATGGGAGATATCATAAACAATGGATATGGATCACTATGGATATCTTTCTTTTGCTGTTTTTTGTTTGTTTGTTTGTTGAGACAGGGTCTCACTCTATTGCCCAGGCTGGAGTGCAGTGGGGTGAACTCTGCTCACTGCAACCTCCCATCCTTGGGTTCAAGAAATTCTCCTGCCTCAGCCCCCTGAACAGCTGGGACTACAGGCGCATGCCACCACGCCCAGTTAATTTTTGTATTTTTAGTAGAGACGGAGTTTTGCTGTGTTGCCCAGGCTGGTCTGAAACTCCTGATCTCAAGTGATCTACCCACCTTGGCTTCCCAAAGGGCTGGGATTACAGGTGTGAGCCACCGTGCCTGGCCTATGCATATCTTTCAACAAATATTAATTGACATTTTGACAAGCACTGTGCTTATGTATGACATAAACACAGAAAATAGAAAAGAAAATTCTTCTGGTTTTTTTTTGTTTTTGTTTTTTGTTTTGAATCAGGGTCTTGCACTGTCACTCAGGCTGGAATGTGGTGGTGTAATCAAGGTTCATCAGCCTAAACCTCCTGGGCTCACACAACCCTCCTACCTTAGACCCCAGAGTAGCTGAGACCACAGGTGGGAGCCACTGCACTAGGTTAATTTAATCATTTTTGCTGTTGTTGTTGAGAATAGGGTCTCACTATGTTACCCAGGCTGGTCTTGAACTCCTGGACTCAAACAGTCCTCCCACCTCAGACTCCCAAAATTCTGGGATTACAGGCATGAGCCACCATATCCAGTCAAGAAATTGGTCTTTTATCCTTTTGTAAATGGACTTTATACTCAAGAGGAGAAGATAGACTTTAAATAATCACACAAAGAAACATTTGATAACAAATAGTGATAAGGAGGAAGAGCTGCAATGAAGAAATAAATAAGCTGATTGGACTTAATTGGAATGGAGCATATAGTCAAGGAAGGTTTCTCTGAAGAAGTGACATTTAAATCAAATTAATAAAGATGGATATAGGGAGAGTGGTCATTCCAAGCAATGAGAATAGCATATGCAATCCTCATAATTAAGAGGTCCTTAAAGTAGAAAAGAGCTTGGTAAAATTGAGGACAAAGAGAACAGAAAAGAGGAACATCACAAAGAATCAAGAGAGAACGTTGTGAGAAGAAAATGAGGCCAGATTGTTGTAGCTCTTTGAAGCTATGTTCAGACTACTGTTGAAAGTGCCAGGAGAAACTACTGAAGAATTTAAGTAGAGTGAGGCAGGGAGACTCACTTTTGCAAAGATACCTCTGGTTTTGGCTGGCTAATGTATTGGAAGGAGGGAAGAGGTAGTGAGGGAGCCCTTTAAGAGGCTACTGTAGTAGGAAAGACAGAGATGAAGGTCATTAGGCTACAAGCGGAGGAGATGGAGACTGAATAAGAAAGACAGATTAAAAATATTTTTTTAGGGCTGGACACAGTAGCTCACGCCTGTAATCCCAGCATTTGGGAAGCCAAGGCAGGGAAATCACGTGAGCCCAGGAGTTCAAGACCAGTCCAGGCAATATGGCAAAATCCTGTCTATACAAAAAACAAAAACAAAAATCGCTGGGTGTGGTGGCATGTGCCTGTAGTCCCAGCTATTTGGAAAGCTGAGGCAGGAGGATGGCTTGAGCCCAGGAAGTCAAGGCTGAATTGAGCCATGATTGCACTACTCAACTTCAGCCTGGGTGACAGAATGAGATCCTGTCTCCAAAAAA
>NW_012101854.1:2664691-2684712 GCF_000951045.1 Mandrillus leucophaeus
ACCATGCACTAGGTAAATGTACTCATTGTTTTATATATATACACACACACACACACATACTATATGTTTTAAAACATTATATATATTTAAGTTATATATGTTAAAAATTATATATACACACACACAGTTTAGAAGTAGTATCAAGAGAATGTGATGATGCATCAGGAAAAGAAAATAAGATGCCAACCAAGACCCACTTTTTCTGGTCTGAGTAACCTCCCTGAGCTAAGGTGGTGGTGAGGAAACTTCTTTTTTTTTTTTTTGAGGCAGAGTCTTGTTCTGTCACTCAAGTTAGAATGCAGTGTCTCAGTCTCCGCTCACTGCAACCTCTGCCTCCTGTGTTCAAGCAATTGCCCTGCCTCAGTCTCCCAGGTAGCTGGGATTACAGGCACCCACCAGCAGGCTCAGCTAATTTTGTAGTTTTAGTAGAGACAGGGTTTCACAGTGTTGGCTAGGCTGATCTCGAACTCCTGGCCTCAGGTGATCCACCCACCCCGACCTCCCAAAGTGCTGGGATTACAGGAGTGAGCCACCACGCCCAGCCGGAAACTTTAAGCTAGAAGTTTAAATGCCCTGTTTTGGCCATAGTAAGTTTAAGAAACTGGATCAGTTGGGTTTTTTTTATTTGAGTGAATATTTAGTAAATTGTCCAGTAGAAGAGACCAGAATTGCTTTGTGTTCTGTAGAAGAGCAGATCCACAGCCACAAATGTCAAGTTTACACAGAGGTCCACTTCAACCAGTTCACGAAAGAACTATTTTTAAAAAACTAGACTGTCCAGAAACCTGCCTTAGAAGAGGGTAAGTTTCCCCTCACAGTACCTCTTCCGGCAGAGTCAGAAGTCTACCCCACCTGTATTTAAAAGATGTCTGCAGTCTTTTTCAACGCTATTGTGTTGAATTTCAGCTATCAAGTTTTAAGACATTGAGAAAACAAAGAAGATTTGCTCTTAGGTCACTGCAGGTGTTTGGTAAGTCATTTAATTGTTGATTGCTACTGGGCACATCCCTTACACCGTTCTACCAAAAGGGCGATTGATTGCATCAAGCAGCTATTGGCTATTTACCAAAACATGCACACTTTCTCTCCCAGGTAAATGAAGGTCAGCCAGCCCCACACGCAAATGAGTCACAGAGGTTAGAAGCCAAGAATTCTCTTCCAATATAACTCTAAACTTGCCTCATGCAAAAGTCTTTAATTTATAATGGTTTGCTTTCATGTTGTGCTTAAACTTAGCTTCAAGCATCCCTCTCAACCCAGCACTCCCAGACAATCAATACCCACAGACGTATAGTCATTTGAGATGATATTCAACTCTGTTGTCATCCCTGCTCATCCCCAAGGCTCACAGTACCGAAGGGCTCTACCCCCAATAACTCCGTGGAGGATGAGAAATGGTGATGATTTCTTCTAGGCCCAGAGGCCCAGAGGATCTCACTAAGCATTCATACCACTTGCCAGCCAGAGTAATGATTTTTTTTTCCCCATCGGTAGTGCTTCAATTTTTCAAAAAAAAAAATTTCTTCAGAAATTTAAGAAGATTCTTTAGTGTGGACTATATAAATACACGCCGGTGGAAAGTTTAAGTTTGTCATATCTCGATGTGTGATTACATATGGAGAGTGGGAGAAAGAATTAACCACATAACTAACCTTCCCATGTTAGATACTGTGTTTAATCAGACCCAGAGATTTGAGGCAAAGTATCCCAGTCCTCCGGAAATAAAAAAGGCTTTTATTTTCTTTTCCATAGACTTTAGTCTTCAGTAATAATTGTGTACTTTGTGATTGTAGCTCAGGAATAGTACCTATCACATTAGAGTTCAATTTTAATATATCTAGAGTTCTTTAATAAGACAGTCTGTTAAGACTAGGGCACTGACTGATTAATAAGTTGGTTCAAGTAGACTTTCATTCAGGTCTCAGTAATAAGTGCTCTGTCTAGTTGATAAATTTCCACACTAAACATAAACGTTGTTATTTGTCATATACTAACTGTTTTAATGGGCCATTCTTCATGATCTTTAACAACCATCAATTGATCTCTAGGACTCAAATGTCACACTGCAATCCAGCTATGTTCAAAGAATCTAAGTTTAAGTGAACTACAATACAAAAGAAGAAAAAAACACATTAATTTGCTCTAGGGACAGAAATATATAAAGCACATTAATGAAGATGTGAACAACAAGAAGTGACTCAGGGCCGTTATTTTTCTCCACAGCAGAAATACTGTAATCAATCCAGACAGTTATATCTTCAGTTCCTCAGGTTTTAATAAAGATAAGTCTAAGAATTCTATTTAGACTTTCAGACCATTACATCTTGAACCATCAGAAATAATCAGATATGTTTTAAATCAGCCAGGAGATAAACTGATCGATTTCATCCTTGTAAAACATAAACTCTAGAGGTAGCTTAATTTTCACATTCATCATTTGTGATTATTTTTCCAGTTCCTCTTTGCTTTAAAAACTACATCAAACTCACATTTCCCTGCAGCGGACTGGCAGGCCTAAGCCACTTAATACAAATAAAGCCCAAAATGCTTAGAAATGAAATGAGTTGTTTTTTAAAGAGGTTCAGGACATACACTTATGTCCTAAGAGTACAAAAGGATATGCCTACTTCTTTATCTGATAGTCTCCGGTGGCAACATTAGCACATCGATGTTTTATGCATTTCATACATAATGCTCCATGTGATTATAAAATGCAGACTGCAGAGCGGAATTAAGTTTGCTGAGAATGGAATGGGACGGGAGGAAGGACATGTGCTATTGAGAAAAATCATCCCATTCCTTTATCTTCTAGGAGATCTGCGGAAGCCTTTCCTTTGGAAAGTGCTCAAAGACAGATCAAATGTGATAATAAAGGTTCACTATCTGAACAGGCCTGCCCTAGAAATAGTGCTTTGGAAATTCGAGGTGGAAAGAAAGGCAGTCTGTGCCAGAAACTGATTAAATTTCAGTCATCTATCCAAAGCAGTCCCTGGTTGCTTGTAAAATGCTCCATATAATTACAGTAACTACGGGTTTTAAAAGAATTTACACATTAGCCTTTATCACGGGACTTTCTTTGTGGGTGCATTTCTACTTTAAAATCAATATCCCTAAAATAAACTTTAATAAGATTTATTAATTTTATCTATGTGGGCCTTTAAAAAGTCAATATCAAATATCTTTCTTCAGATTCTTCTTGGCATTTGAAGAAGCTTAGATATAATCAAATGTCATGCCCTCTGTATGTTAAATGATCATTGTTCTATGACTTTGCTCTTGTATACAACTTAGCCCTCTTTTAAACTTCGAAAGAGTTGTGAATCAATACTAAATACCATTTAAAATGTATAGGTCATCCTGATACATGATCTCAGTACCGTGGACAAGGCCCATTAGTTGCTTCTTGAGCTATTATCTTGCTCAGTGTTAGATTTGAATAACCCGCAGAAGTCATTCGACAGCCCCCAGCCAACCCCACACCATGGTGGCTAAAATCACTTCTTTGAAATAACCTACAGGCTCAGGGAACAAAAAACAAAAAGGCTTTTAGAAAGTAGTGTCCCAGAGAAGAACACGACTACGCTGCATTTCATTCAAAGTGACATAAGGAGCATTGATAGGATACCACAAATTTGAAACCTTTTTCCTTTCAGAAGAGACTGAGTGTCAACATTTCTTTACACTAATCTTCAAAAGGGAAGAATTCCTACCAACTACATACTCAGCGGTTTGTTGGTAGGTGGCTATAATCTTAATCCAGAGAGCAGTAAATTTATAATTTTCATTGGAAAAAGAATTTTGAGGAAACCATAGTTTAAGATCTTCCTTGACACCAGAAGAGTTCCATCCGTAAAGCATAGAGGCAACATCGAATTGTGTTACCCACTAAAAATAAAACCTGTTTTAATGTCAGACATTTGTAAAAGTAAAGGTCAAGTCAACCCCCATCCCTAAAATATAAGCCTCAGTACTAGGTTAGAAGTTTATTCATTAGGTCTCCTTTTTTCTGTCTTTACCCCTAATGCAGTGATAGTATCTTGGAAAACTTATTATAAAGTGAATTCATAATATTGAAACAGAACTTTACTGGGAGTCATACCTTAAAAAGATAATTTAATTAGCTGAGATAAACAGTGCGTCTTTCCACTCAGGTAAAGAAGATTGGAGAGAACGTTCAGATACTTTAACATAGTTAACTATGTTAAAGTGCCCTGTAGTAAGGATCACCTCAATTCCAATATCTTTATTCACCTAATACAACAAATAAGCTAGCTCTAGCCACCCCACTCTTCCTCCTACACACAGAAAAGTGCTATTTGACACACAATTGAATCAAAACATCAAAGGGCACAGAAGTGCTTAATCATCATTTTATAGTCTGCCCTTTAACTGGACTGTTTAAGAGAGATTTTCATTTCCTTTGTTATTAGCTGGTAAAGGATATTTTACATGATCTGCAAAAAAAAAAAAAAAAAAAAAACTATCAATTTATTTAGGATAGAGTTTAGCTGCTTTTAGTGCAAAATCCAATTAACAGTAGTAACTTAATTCAATTAGTGAATTCTTCTCTGACGAAAAAGAAGTCCAGAGGTTTCACAATTACGAGCCATCCACATTCCCGCTGTCTGTCTGCTCTGCCACTCTGCATGCATAGCCTCCATTTTTGGTGAGTGCTTGCAAGATAACACTAAAGCTCTAGTCATTATGTTCACTTTCCCAAACAATAGGAAGGGCAAGGGAGTAAAGGCCTGTGGAGTCATCCTACTGCATTCTTCCCAGAACACCCCACCCCCAACCCCACCGACCAATCCAAAGACTCATCTTTCTGTCTCATTATCCACCCCTATTTTGAAAGGAGGCTGAGAGACAGTTTAATGCAGACAGACATATTGCTGTTTCTGACAATATAGGAAAGCTGCTACATAGGAAGAGGAGAAGAATAAATATTAGGTGAACAATTAATAGTCTCTGTCCCACAGTCTTTATATTTACTCCTTAATATGCTTCTGAGGTGTCTTATTTTGCAGACCTGTGACCCAAAATCTAATGAAAATATTTTTCCAACAGCTAAACAGGGATTCTGTTAGCTAAGATCTTTTAGCTTCATATGTCTGCCTGAGCAGCATCATACTTTAGAAGAGAAAGCTCTAAATATAAAGTACAATTTTAAAATAATTTGATTACATCAAAACTGCCCAAACCACCAACTGTTTTTTAGATGCCAATTTATTTTTCACTTGTGAAACTTTGAGATGATAGGCGTCTAACGTTTCAGCAACTGTTATTTCCAAAGCCTAAAAGAATCAGAGAGGAAAACTGCTGGTTTCACGCTATAAAATGTCCCTATTCTGCCTCAACTGAAACATTATAGTTACCAGTACATTAATATATTGCTCTAGAATTGCAATCTTTATAGATTAATTTTCTGACAGCTCTGCTCGTGTAGATTTACTTCTTTTGCTTTGCACATTTCTGATGATCAGATTTTAATTTCAGTAAAGGTGAAATAGAAAGAAAACTGTTATTTTGATTAAATTGGTCTTAAGTAAATCACAATATTTTTGGTCATCCGAGAGGCTTTTTCATTTCTAGCTGGTATTTGTCATATGCTAATAAACTAGAACATCACAAGATTAATGTCTATTAAAATATGAGTTTTCCTCACCATGGTTAGCATCTCATCATCGTGATGAGGATGACCAAAAATATCTGAAATATGTGGATGTTGTACAGAAAAATGGGGTCAGAAGATAATCTCAAACACTGACCCAATGAAGATTAATTCAAACAGATTTCTAAAACTCTCACATGTCACTGAATGAAACACATGTGATAAAGTGCATGGCCCATGACATCTGCAGGTCATATCTGATTAAAGAAAAGCAAGGTCACACATTTCTATATCAACTTGCATGCACACTTCCTTGGGGAATGTTCTACTGCTGGGGAACCTACAGAGAACAAAACTTTAATTTCTCTAACTACAATCCAAAAATATCTAACGTATCTTACTTGATCAGAGTCAAAGTGTGCTTCAGGGGTCAGTTATCTGGAAAATTTGTATGTCCTTGGGTCAGGAATTATTCTTTTAAACTGGAATATCTTTATAATTCAGCCAAACGAATGGATCTTTCCTATTATACCATGGCATTATCATCTAAGTACACAAAAGCTGTTAACACATGGCATACTTAATCACCATTACCACAAGCTGCCAACAGATGCATCAGTCAACAAATCTATTCTAATCATGTCCTGGAAAGAAGTGTTTCACGCCTTTGGAGGTTGACATCTGCACCAGGCAGAAGTGCAAAAAAGTGTTTAAGGTCCACATTAATTGATACCTGATAGGTGCATTTGAGAAAACATGAACGTTGCTCAAAGGATGTTTTGAAGAACACAGAACACATATTAATAACTATCACTGTTAACATTTTAAAGTTTAACAACAGATTAATTTGGGTGATAAGTACATATGTGACTGAATCATGAATTCCGCAAGTGCTGGAACCATGTCTTAAACATATTTGCATGCCCCACAGTGCCTGGCACAGTGCCTGGTAAATTGAATGCTCTCAATAAATATTTGATGATAATGAGAATTCTATTTTACATCTACATCAAACCAAAACATCAAACTGACGGAAAGGGAATTTTTCACTTTTAGATTCCTTTACTCCCTTATACTCATACCCTATGTAACTGCTTTTTAAAAATCAGACACTGTGAAACTTTCTAACTAAAAAGAAATATGCAAGAATGCAAAAGACGATAGAGAGAGAGGTACCACATTTGCAAGTAAAGAGGAAAGTTTTGGAAATATTTTATGTTATTACTTAGGCTCTGAAATAATGATTAGGTAAGTTTGACTCCTTGGGGGTATGTTACGTTTTCTTTCTATTTTGGGACCATGGCATCCAGGCAGTAGAAATATAGACAATGATACATCAAGTCACAGGCATGATACAGCAATAAATAAGTGCTCATCTTTTGCATAATTACTGCCATACTGTTTTGGTATTATATTTGCTTTCCTCAAATAATTATTAGCTATATACAAATAATATACTTTATTCCCTCGCTACTGGAAAATGGTGCTTGACATTAAGGAAAGGTCAGGTATTATGAGTGGGAAACCACAATGTGCATTGCCTTTAAGGATTATTGAATTAAGAGGTACATACATTTGACAAAGTATAGAAATCAAATAACTACCATGTTAGCAGTGCCATTTTACATGCCATAGATTTATTGACATTTAATAATATTTTTAAAAGTTAAAACTGTGAGTAGTTAGTATGCATTATGGTGTAAAATGTAGTATCACACCCTTGAAGATTATATGAGAGCATTTTAACCAGGGTAAATTAACCAATTCTTTGGACATCAGATTGGAATACAGCTTAAACAAAGGTGTTTAATTTTAGAAAGCACAAAAAATTAAGTCACTTATGTCGGTTAAGTTGTATCTGTTGACCTAGGGGACAAGTTAAATCAGTATCACACCCACTTACACACATCAACACAAACTCTTTCCATGAGCCCAAGTTGTATTTTGATGTTTGGATGTGACAAATGGATTCTGCAACTCACATGGATGCTTGTGCTATAGATGTCATGGTAGAAGGTTTCCAGATGAAATGAGGAGAAAAACAAAAAACATTTTTTGTCCAACTCCATGCCTTTCATTGAAGTGTAAAATCACAGCATAAGTTTTATATTCAGAAATATCACAGGAGTAATCAAAATAAGTACATGTACTCAAGGTTCTAGAATATGTACTCACAACTTCATTTTTTTTTTTTTTTTCTGATAGACAACACAATTTCCACCCTTAATTCTGGAGTCTCCTATTTTATTAGTAGTATATTTGATCAGTAAATAAAATATTTTAGCAGAGCTTAGAAATCAAAAAAGCTTAAGAATCTTTATAGCACTTTCATAAAATATTTTATATGCCAATCAAGTTGTGTAAATACCTCATGGGGACAAACTGATTTATATTAATCAAATTTAGCAGTATCTATGTTCCAAGAGCTTTGGAAACATTAAATTCAAACCTGAAATGCAATTTAACCCCAGGTAGATGTTCTTGTTTGCCATTACCTGAATGATTACATGGCCTTTGAAACTTACACAAGCTTGAAATGTACCCAAAATGTTGGACTCCTCTGAGGAAACATGTATAGCAATGTATAACGATAATACTTTTATTTGAAATTGAACCAAACACCCATAACATATGTGCCTTTTGCCTTATTTTCTCTAGTAATACATCAAAGCAAGGAAGTTTTAAAAAGAGAGAGGGATGTAGAATTTCATATGAAATTTGAAAGCATTAGTTCAGTTTTTGTGTTGTCGTTTTGTGTTTTAAAAGTATGTTTTTCTCTACCTTTGTTTTATTTTTTTCCCTTTGGACAAAGATGTATCATCATAATATTGTGATCTTTTACACTGAAATGAGTTTACAGTTTATACACTAGGAAGTTCAGCGACCTGGGAATTAGGAAACTCGTTTCTGAAATAAGCTGTACCACCATCTGGTCGTGTAACTTTGGGCAAATCATGAAACCTCTCTAGACCTTGTAGATGTTGTTCACAATGCTGTAAAGTGAGGCTATTGGAATAAATCATTTAAAAGGTGTTTATGTTAAGGCTTTCCTTAGCATCTACCAGAGTGTAACCACTACACAGAGGGACCCAAAGGGAAATACCCGGACCTGGACTTTTTATTGCCAACCTGGGCTTCTATCCTAAATCTGCTCTTCTACTTAAAAAAGGGAATGAAAACAACGTAGAATTACCAGAGACACCTTTTATGGTCCCTTCTTAGAGCCTAAGCATCCAACCAGAGGACACAGCCCTTTAGCTGCATTTACCCTGGACACATCCTTCACTTTTTTTGTGTGTGTGGTTTTGTTTGTTTTTTTTTTTTTTTTTTTTTTTTTTGAGATGGAATCTCACTCTGTTGCCCAGGCTGGAGTGCAGTGGCTCCATCTCGGCTTACTGCAACCTCCGCCCTCCAAGTTCAAGCGATTCTCCTGCCGCAGCCTCCTGAGTAGCTGGGATTACAGACACCTGCCACCATGCCCAGCTAACTTTTTGTATTTTTAGTAGAGATGGGGGTTTCACCATGTTGGCCAGACTGATCTTGAACTCCTGACCTTGATCCACCCGCCTTGGCCTCCCAAAGTGCTGGGATTACAGGCATGAGCCACAGCACCTGGCCTCCTTGACTTTCTTTTTAGCCTTTCAGTGCTGGGGGTTCCCTAAGCCAAAAAAAAAAAAAATCCTTACTTACAAATTTACTGGAAAGCTATAGATAGGATATTGTTCTGTGGTAGTCCACAATTATTACTGTGATGAGATTGCTATGATGCAGTGATGGTGGCATGGTTGTGGTGGTGATGACATTGACAAGAGTCTGGTCACTAGGAAAATACAAAATGCATTATTGGTAACTTCATTCAATTTACTTAGATGAGAGTTTGCTTTCAATCTCAGCCTCCAGTTGCAGCTTTTTTGACAGACTTGAAGGGAGCAGCAGGTAGAGGACCTACTACAATCTGAGTGTTGAAACCTAACCCCCAAGAGGTGGGCCTTTGGGAGATGATCGGGACTTAGCTTAGGTCATGGGAACTCCACCTTCATGAATGAGATTAGTACCTCCTATAAAAGATGCCTGAGGGAGCCTGTTTACCCCTTCTACTATGTGAAGACACAGCTAGAAGGTGTCATCTTTGAACTAAAGAAAAAGCCCTCACCAGACACCAAATCTGCTGGTCCCTTGATCTTAGACTTCCTAGCCTCCATAACTTTAAGAAATAAAACAAATAATCCAGTTTATGGCATTTTGTTACAGCAGTTCAAATAGACCAACACAAGATTTCTCCTGATAGTTTCAGCATAGCATAATGGTTAATAGCACGAGCTCTGAAACCAGCTAGCCTGGGTTTCATCTGGTTCTACCACTTGCCATCTGTGAGCCTACATAGGCTGCTCATCCTCCCCGTATCTTGGTTTCCTCTTCTATAAAAATGATACTTACATCTTAGCCATCATGCGAACATCAATTCAATAATGCGTATACTACATTTTTTTCAGATAAATACATTCTCAAAAGGGTTAGCTATTATTAACTACCATTATAACCTATGATCCAGTCTTTCTGTCATATTCGTTTCATTTCTTTTAAACATTTTTCCAATTTCAGGATGAAAGGTTAGAAAATGATTTCTGTGTTGCAACTTTCCCAAATATATCAGGATATTACCATTTTAGTGGCTTTAAAAATGCCAATTTTACTGTTATGATTTTCCAGCCATTAAAATTGATGTTACATAAATATATATTTCTTCAAAGGTCTTAATAAAACACTAAACAAAAAGCAATGAAAAAGGTTTGTTAACATTTACATAGGGCCACCTATGAGTGGCGAGATTTCTGGTAACTTTTCCTATATTCTTTCTTTGTGTATGACCTATTAACACTTTTATTTTCTCAGAATTGGCACTTGTAAAAAATAGTTGCTCACCTCTGCCTGAAGTCATTATCGCACATTGATTATCAGTCAGTACCTTAGAGGAATTAGTTGCCAGTCAGGGACACTAAGAATCCTCACAGGATAGATATTTGAAGGACAGCAGAAGCTGAAGAGCAGGGAAAAGTGTTTTCAGGAAAAAAGAAATAAAGGTGTAAAGGTGTCTTTGGTGTTGATTAAATACAGTGGGCTATGTCAAGGGCTTCACATGTTCCTTTGTTGCAGTATATTTTCTATTACCAAAAATGAGCCTTCCTTACTTGAAACTAACCATCACAAATTCGTCCTTTTAAAAATGAGGTTAAGTAACTTGCCCAAGGTTGCATCTATGAAAGAGCCAAAATATAAAATCAAATGGGTTTGAATCTTGCAATTCTTCCAAGGCCTTATGAATGATCTTATAATAATAAGATAAATATGTGTTTTTTAATATTTGCATATGCTTCTGCAGTTAAAAATATTTTTTGTGAAGGATTTCACCTAATCCCCACACATACACACACAAAAATTCCTGTTGAATATCATTATCCCATTTTACAGATGAAATTGGAAATCTGGGGGTGTGCAATTAATTTAAAATCATATTGCCAGAGCTGGATCTTAAATCCATAAATTCTGATTCGGTCCAGTGTCTTTCCAGTGTCCCACACTATTTTCATTCATTAGTTGATTACACATACAAGGTATCGAAATGAAGTCTACACAAGCCAAACCCTCACCCCTAAACCAAAACTGTGATTCTTGTTCACAAAAACACATAACTTAGTGTGAGAAATAAAATATGCATTCACAAAAGAACTAACCCCTTTCAGAGTACAGACGAACGAATACAGGATTAAACATAATTTGTATGTATGATTCCAACTGCCCCTCAAACATTCCCCACAACTCCATTTTCCCTAATATCTAAAACAGTTTTGGAAGGAGGAACATAATGTATGCATTTCTTTCACCATCTCTCAGTTTTCACAGATTTAGGGATTCATCCCTTCCTTTAGTTATTCTACACGTATTAAATCCTACCAGTAGCCAGGCTCCTGTGTAACATGCAATAGGGCTATAGTGTAAAATAAACGAATGAATGAATGAATGAATGAATGAATGAATGAATGAATGAATGAATAAATAAATAAATAAATAAAAGCATGCTCTTTCCTTCATGGAGTTTACCAACACTTGCAGTGCTTAGTGGAAAACTTCTACTTCAATTGATAGCAACATTAGTTGGAACCTAGATTCCAAAAATTTCCTAACACTTTCTTCTCTTCAGCAATTCCCTGTTTTAAGTGCAAGGCTGCTTTAAGTGTAGCTGTTTGTAAGACAAGGGAGATTATGATCATACTCCCATTGTGATGACCTTCACGTTACCATTCTTTTCATTCCTGATTAACGTTCAGTGGCCTTGTCGGAGATTCTCCTCTACTATGCCAGCCTGCCACTTCCAGATATGTTTCACCTCCCTTCTTTGCCTGCACCACTCAGAACAGGATTTCTGGAAACCTTTTGTGCAAGCTATAATAATGCTTCTTTTTCTAAATATACTGATAAAAATATGAATGCGACTGATTATGACACTAATCAAGGATTAGAAAAGGGAGTGGTTCCACAGTAGCCCATTTTAACCCTCTATTTCATTCATGTTGATGAGGAATAGTTTTCTAATTTCAAATATTAGCCAGGTGTAGAACCAAGTGAGACTGTAAGTCTCGGCGGAGCCAGTTAACTGTGTCCATTTCCTTGATCTTCCATCTGAGTTTGGACTGTTTCTTAACTGCGTTTGTAATATTCTTGTGCTGATTGCCCAGGTCCCTGAGGATTGCTGATGTGAAGTGCACTAGACTTATATATGTATGGTTTTCAGTGCACAAAGTTTCTAGTTGATACCATAATCCAAAGGAGCAGAGAGAGCACTCTAACTCAGCTGGGGTGCCTGGATGGCCTAATCCTCCTCTGGAAAGAGTTCATAAACTTTTTCATGTGTCATTCTGATATGGACAGAAGGCAGGGAAATACTGGGTAGAAGAGGGCAGTCCCCGGTAAGGGCCCCATCCTCAAGTCTGGACAAGTGGCCCAAAGTGAGAACTTTACTTCCCCATTTTCCCACTCGAATGTTACCTTTTCAAAAACCACCCTGGCCTGCCCTGTCTCCCATCTTGTACCCATGAAAACCCCAGGCTTCACTGGCAGAGGAGCAGGAGAGAAGGAAAAAGAGAAGAAGGAGCTTGACAACAGTGAAAAGCAGCCTTGACTTCACAGGAACAGCTTGACAGCAGGACCTCAAAGAAGAGTTCAGCTGGGGATAGTCGATGTCCAGGGGAAGACTAGCTTCCCACTCCATCCACTTTCCAGCTCTCCAACCCTTCCCACCGAGAGCCGCTTCCAACAGCAATAAAATCCCTGGCATTTATCATCTTCAATTTGCTTGTGCAACCTGATTCTTCCTAGATGCCGAACAAGAGCTTGGGATACAGAGGGCTGTCACACTGGGCTGTTAAACACGTAAGCCATCCACGGATGATGAAGCTAAAAGAGCGCACTGGAACACACACCCTCTGGGGCTCCAGAGATTGTAGGTGTCCCCCTAGATGCTGCCATGGTGTGGCACAGAGTTCTGCTCCTGCTGGTGCCCCGAAGCGCTCATCCCAGCCCCTGCACTCGCTCACCTGCATGCTCCCTGTCCCTTGAGGGATGGAGAGCCATGGGCTGAGTAAACAAGCCACCCCCTTTATGAGTACCATGAAAGCATCAGACAAAATTTCCTGTTTCAGTTCTAGCATTATGAGAGCTCTCACAGAAATCATCATTTGCTTTAGAGCAAAGGAGACCAGTCTTCCCTGTGTTTTCATGGTTGCTAGTATATGGTCTTCTTTCAAGTTCATCACCAAGTTCATCTCACTGTCCAGATCAACATTTTTGAAGACATCCATTAGTCTACAGGATTTGTAGCCAACCAAAAAATTGCTAAAGAGAGTTGCCATTTATCTTATACACTGGCAGACTCTTTTTTTCAAAAGTGATTCTTAAGCATTGGATTGTATCAAATAACCAGTTCTAGCCCTTTGAGGTTCTGTTAAATGCACTTTGAATTCTGTGAATTTGCTGAAGCTTTCAGTCAAATAATTTGAAGACAGGGGTACAAATAGGGTCAGATTCTTTAGGTCTGAAAAATATTATTCTCAAGATTCAATTCCCATTTTTTCCAATAACTTTCTCTAAGTAGAACAATAATATACACGTTTATTTTATACAATTATTTTAGAAATTGTCTAAGCTAAAAGTGGTATTGACTTATTACAATTCAGGCTACTCTTGGCCAGGTGCAGTGGCTCACACCTATAATCCCAGCACTTTGGGAGGCCTAGGGTGGCGGATCACCTGAGGTCAGGAGTTCGCGACCAGCCTGGCCAACATGGCAAAATCCTATCCTACTAAAAATACAAAAATTAGCTGGACTTGGTGGCACAAGCTTGTAATCCCAGCTACCTGGGAAGCTGAGGCCTGAGAATCTCTTAAACCTGGGAGGCAGAGGTTGCATTGAACCAAGATGGCACCACTGCACTCCAGCCTGGGTGACAAAGCGAGACTGTCTCGAAAAAAAAAAAAAAAGTACTCTTAATATACACGCAGTTAACATTTTCTTGGTATCTAGTCTGGCTCAGGCACTAGGATATTAACCGATACCACAAGGATCAATGATTACATGGTGTCTAACTTTGAGATCACAGTAATGTAAATTAAGTGAGTTAACTCAAAAACAATCAAGAAAATACAGGATCCAAGAAGGTCCTTTACAACTGTAGAAGTTACTTTGTGCTAACTTTATCATAAACTTGGAAATTTAATAACAATTGTTAATAATTGCGTAACATTCACAATATACCAGATATGTTCTAAGTGATTCTTTATCCCTAGAAAACAGTGCTATTCCTCTTTTGCAAATGAGGAAATTGAGACACAGAGAGATAATGCCACTGGAGTAATTCCAGACAACGCAGAAACTGAACCCAGGCAGTTTGGCTTCAATGTCCAACATCCTAACAAGTTCATGGTACAGCCTCTCACTAAACTCTGCTCTTGACCACTGGGTCTTCGACTGCCCTCTTCTTCCCCCTGTTTTGAAAGTTTTACACCTTTCTTATTCTCCTATCTCGTTACACTATTGTAATTGCCTGGAATGCTCTTCTTTCATCTGCCTTGTGACACTCACTCTTACTCAGCATACAAAACTCACTTCATGGTTTACTCTCTCTCTTGAATCTTTAGTCTGATTTAGAGAACTTCTAGATTCCCATAGTATCTTGCGAATATGTATGTGTACAACGAATATTTGTTGAGCATTGATATATATTAAGAGATAAGGGCTTCCTATGGATTATTTTGTTCCATCTTTCCAACAACCCTATAGGGAAGTCACTCCATTTCACTGAAAGAGTATTAGGACATCATCATAATTAAGGAAATGGCTTAAGGTTAGAATTAATTACTTAATGGTAACTGACAATGTCAGATTCCAACTCAGACAATCTGATTCCCAATGCCTTGCTCTTAAGCATCATACCCATATGTGTGTTGCATACATGTGCACACACACACAAAATTACAATCACAGTACTTGCTTCATTGAGCATCTCACCTTTACTGAAAGCACGTTGAGAGTCAGCCATGGCTTATTTTATTTTGTATTCCCAGTTCCTACTACAGTGCCTAGCAAATAAATACAGCATAAAATCTTAACTTCTGTTAATCTTTCTTATTGTACCTTATTGGTCCCTTGGGTTTTTTGTTTGTTTGTTTTGCCTTTAGTCCTTCACCTGATATTTGTTTTATGTTGTTTCCCAGGACTTGAAACCTTAGCCTTTTCAGTCTCTCAAGATTGATTACTATGGCATTAGCTCCCACCTGTTATACACATGATTTCCAAATTCAAATACCTGTACTCTCTTTGAATTTATCCTTCTCCATACCTTTGTGCATTCTGAACCTTCTACCTGGAATTTCTTTCTTTCCTTTCTCTGACCTAAAAACTCCAAACTTTTCTTCTGGATTCAGCTCAGCCATGAGTTCTGTTAAGTTCATATGTTCCTTCCTTTTTAGTTCTTATCTACATATCTTAGGTAGCATATCTTGTGAATTGCATCATATTACAATTATGTTTACCTGTATCTCTTGACCTTAGGAGATTATCAAAAAGAGCTATGCTACATTCATTTTGATGTCCTAGTTCCTGGAAGAGTGTATCACAGAAAGTGTGCTTAGAAAATTCTTTAATAAATGAATGAATAAGAAATCTGAAGAATATATTTTTAGTGATACTATATTTGCAAGAGGGTGCTTTTTATTGGGAAGCTATGTGTTAACATTCCGTCATTTTATAATGAAAGTAATTTAAAGATAGCATAAACAAACAGTGTGTTACCTCTACTTCAAATATAGATTTAATGTAAGGAGATTAATATTTTATTCTGTCTTTTTATGCCTTTTCAATGTGTAATTAACAATAGGAGGACACATTAACCTTATCACTAATATCCAAGCTTCTGCTTTTTGAAGAGTCAAAATCCTTTGCCCAACTTGTACTTGCCCCAGGTCACGAGTCCACATCAATGCTTCTGGTACAGAAGCAATTTTTTCTCTTTACTAGGGTAGCAGGGTCATCTGATTGGACTTTCCATGGTCCTGACTGAATAGGAAGGGAATTAAATTGCAGTGTCAAAGGAAATTACTCATTCTAAGAAGCATTCACACATTATCTATGGCCAAAACCATCTCTGACACTCATTTATGATTAAAATTAAAAGTAAGAAAGAAGAGGCAGTTTGGCAGCACTTCTGTGAAAATAAAAATGTGACGACCAAATTAAATCGATGGTGCTGGTCTGTGGCACGCCAGATAAGAAAGTGGTTTTCTCAGTGGTGTTTTAGAATTGAGAGGCATACCCAGTGAGACAGGAGAGGAAATGTACGCTCCAGTGTGAGTTAGTCTATACAGAACTTACTTCTAGAACAAACCTTATTTAGGTTGATGGCCAATAAATTCAAGTCACCCAGACATTCTCTCATGGAAAGTTGTTAGGAAGCAAAGGGCTTTTTTTTTTTTTTTTTTTAAATAGAGCTTTAAAGATCTTAAAGGAGAAAACTTCTCTAAAACAAGACCATTTTCCACATCGTCAATGGACACGCACTGTTCTCATTTTTTTTTTGCCATAGTCCCAATCATATGTTTGAAACCTATCACATGTCTAAGGTAATTGGTGGTTACAAGGAATGGTGGAAAACATAATTTCTTGATAACATATCCCTGAAATAACATGGAGTTGAGGTCAAAATGTATCCTTTAAGACATTTAAAAATTATGCAGCCTGGCTTTAAAACTGTGCTGAATCCTTTGTCTGTACAGGAAATAAAATTAAAATGTTAGATTTAAAAGGAAGCTCAATATTGATTATTAGAAGTAAAAATATATTTTTTGAAAGGCCATGGAACTATTTTAGTTTCTGGAATAAATATAGCCACAAAGATAGTTTAAAAGAGAAAGGCCTCTAGATTTATTTAAAGATATGTCATCTCCGTGGCCTCTTCACAAAGGGCAGACAAAACAAAAATGATTTATCAGCAGGGCCATTTACCTTTTAGAAAACTGTGATTTGTTTTTTATGTAGGCCTATTTTTATACTTTTATTTTATTGCCTGGCACTTAAGCACTTAAGAATGTTTTTCTTCAAACATCAGTTTTCTCAACCTAGTAAGCATTTATATTAGCCTTATAAAAGCAAGCTCTTTTCAAATTTGAAGTAACAGTTTACTATTTATTTCATTCTGATTCTTAAGCATTTTAATGGAAGGATACTTACACCACTCTCATGTGACCATACTACTAGATGGTTCTACATTTCTATCAAAACATGTTTGTAGAGCTCACTGGGAGTTACATATATTTGTATATCTATGATGTACCTGCCTGCTAAAGCTCATCAACACTAATGAAGAATTAGTATCAATTACTCTAGTAAATGCTAGTAACTGCACTTATTGTAGATCAACATTTGAACTAAACAAATACAAATTCAAATTCTAGGTTTTTATATTTTCCTTTAGGAAGTGTGAATTCTAATGAAAACTATTTATTTCCTGAGAAACTAATAGAAGATGGGTAGTTGTTACTGTTTTTCAGGCAAATGTATTCAACGCAGACTGTGAAACTGACTGTGTCTATGAGTGGAACTAGACTTAAAGTTAGTGACAGTCAGATTTCCAGAACACTGAACCCGTGAAACAAAGATTTTTTTGGATCCTGCTATAGGGCTAGAATTATAATGAACCAAGCATAGGTATTTAACAACAGATAACCATTTTAAGAACAACAAAATTTCCCGCCTGAATATTTCCCCTTGGTAAGATTATTGTAATAAATGCCCAAATTAATCTACTAAAATATTACTTAAATGTCCATATGTTTTAGATCCTATGTTGAGTCCATAGAAATTACAACAAATACTGAGGAATTAGAGTTACGGTGGAATTAATCAAATCAAATTAAATCTCCATTCCAATTGTATCGTGTACCTTTGACAATTTTCTGTGCGTTTTTTATGATCTTGAAAGAAATCAATTGATCTCGTCTGAATTTTGCTGTGCCACTAAATGATATGAATCTGTGCCATCACTATGATTCCTGGGTCAGTCTACTATTTTATAGCAAACGATAGCTGGAAAAATATTCCATCTGGCAATTTAGTGATAATTTTAACCAAGTATCAGTGGAATTCAAATTTACTTTGGTCATTCTAATAGTTTTAAAAAAAATCAAAGTAATCTGATAAATTTCAATTTTCCATTAAGTAATTTATTTTTCTTAATGTAGTTCTTGATATACATATTACGTATCTTACACTTAATATGTTCTTTTATCTTTCAACAGCATGGTGAGGTAAATATTTCCTCACCTGATAGGTGAAAAAATCAAGACTCATAAATTTAGCCAACTTTTCCTCTGACACACTGCTAATAGGTTGTGGGATTTAGATTTGGGATCAATTCTTTCTGTTTGCAAAGTTCAGCTGTTCATCCCAACACCAGCTTTTCCAAATTGCACTCTGTGTTTTTCTAGAAATGTCTGTCAATAGATACTCTGAGAAAAAAGTATGCAAGTAACTTTTTTTCTAAAATAAATATTTTTAATGTATACGTAAATAAGATAATAAATACATGCTTACTATTATTATACAACAATCTTTTTTTCTTTTTTTTTTTTTTTTTGAGACAGAATCTCAGTTGCTGGGATTACAGGCACGTGCCACCATGCCCAGATAATTTTTGTATTTTTAGTAGAGATGGAGTTTTACCATATTGGCCAGGCTGGTCTTGAACTCCTGAATTCAAGCAATCCCCCTACCTCGGCCACCCAAAGTACTGGGATTACAGGCATGAGCCACCAGGTCTGGCCAACAATCTTTCTTTAACAATAAATTGTTATATTTATAATTGTGTGTATAATAAAAACATGTTTTAAGGACCAATGAAAGATTAGCACAAAATTCAGAACTATCATTTCCTTGTGTCTGAGCTTAGGCTACTATAACAAAATACCACATGCTAAGTGGTTTAAACAACTGACACTTATTTCTGATAGTGGGGTAGCCTGGGAATTCCAAGATCAGGGTGCCAGCATACTCAGTTTTGGTGAGGTTCCTTTCCAAGGCACATGGCTGCCTTTTCACTGTATCCTCACAAGACGGAGAGAGAGAGAAAGAGTGTGACACAGAGAGAGAGAGAGAGAGAGAGAGAGAGAGAGAGAGAGAGAGGGTGTGCACTGGTGCTTCCTCTTCTTCTAAGGAAACTAAATCCAGTTGCTGGGGGTCCACCTTTAGGACCTCATCTGAACCTAATTACCTCTCAAAGGCCCCACCTCCTAATACCATACACCTAATACATTTGGGAGTGGGACTTCAACATATAAATTTTGAGGAGATACAAACATTCAATCCATAACAGCTAAGGTGGCAAATAATTATGTGGTAGTTTAAGGGAGTAAAACACAAAAAACTGTAAGTTATTGTCAATAATCTGGTTTATGGATTTTGTGGTAGATTGACATGTGGTCATTATATTACAAAGAAAAAAAATTTTTTTTTTTTTTTTTTTGAGACAGTGTCTCCCTCTGTTTCCCGGCCAGAATGCAGTGGCCCAGTCTCAGCTCACTGCAACCCCCACCTCCCAGGTTTAAGCAATTCTCATGCCTGAGCCTCCCAAATAGCTTGGATTACAGGCACACGTCACCACGCCCTAATTCGATGTTCTATGATAGCACATTGGTAGCCTGAGATTGGCCATGATGTAAGTATTTATACACAGAAATGGCAAATGTTATAAATCAGGTTTAATTTATTGTTTTGTTAATTGTCTGGACTTAAGAAAGTGACACAGAAAATGTTAATACAGCAGATTATAGACCGGGCACAGTGGCTCATGCCTGTAATCCCAGC
>NW_012101854.1:2684762-2695820 GCF_000951045.1 Mandrillus leucophaeus
TTTTTTTTTTTTTTTTGAGACAGAATCTCAGTTGCTGGGATTACAGGCACGTGCCACCATGCCCAGATAATTTTTGTATTTTTAGTAGAGATGGAGTTTTACCATATTGGCCAGGCTGGTCTTGAACTCCTGAATTCAAGCAATCCCCCTACCTCGGCCACCCAAAGTACTGGGATTACAGGCATGAGCCACCAGGTCTGGCCAACAATCTTTCTTTAACAATAAATTGTTATATTTATAATTGTGTGTATAATAAAAACATGTTTTAAGGACCAATGAAAGATTAGCACAAAATTCAGAACTATCATTTCCTTGTGTCTGAGCTTAGGCTACTATAACAAAATACCACATGCTAAGTGGTTTAAACAACTGACACTTATTTCTGATAGTGGGGTAGCCTGGGAATTCCAAGATCAGGGTGCCAGCATACTCAGTTTTGGTGAGGTTCCTTTCCAAGGCACATGGCTGCCTTTTCACTGTATCCTCACAAGACGGAGAGAGAGAGAAAGAGTGTGACACAGAGAGAGAGAGAGAGAGAGAGAGAGAGAGAGAGAGAGAGAGGGTGTGCACTGGTGCTTCCTCTTCTTCTAAGGAAACTAAATCCAGTTGCTGGGGGTCCACCTTTAGGACCTCATCTGAACCTAATTACCTCTCAAAGGCCCCACCTCCTAATACCATACACCTAATACATTTGGGAGTGGGACTTCAACATATAAATTTTGAGGAGATACAAACATTCAATCCATAACAGCTAAGGTGGCAAATAATTATGTGGTAGTTTAAGGGAGTAAAACACAAAAAACTGTAAGTTATTGTCAATAATCTGGTTTATGGATTTTGTGGTAGATTGACATGTGGTCATTATATTACAAAGAAAAAAAATTTTTTTTTTTTTTTTTTTGAGACAGTGTCTCCCTCTGTTTCCCGGCCAGAATGCAGTGGCCCAGTCTCAGCTCACTGCAACCCCCACCTCCCAGGTTTAAGCAATTCTCATGCCTGAGCCTCCCAAATAGCTTGGATTACAGGCACACGTCACCACGCCCTAATTCGATGTTCTATGATAGCACATTGGTAGCCTGAGATTGGCCATGATGTAAGTATTTATACACAGAAATGGCAAATGTTATAAATCAGGTTTAATTTATTGTTTTGTTAATTGTCTGGACTTAAGAAAGTGACACAGAAAATGTTAATACAGCAGATTATAGACCGGGCACAGTGGCTCATGCCTGTAATCCCAGCACTTTGGGAGGCCGAGGCTTGCAGATGATCTGAGGTCGGGAGTTCGAGACCAGCCTGACCAACATGGAGAAACCTCATCTCTACTAAAAATACAAAATTAGCTAGGCATGCCTGTAATCCCAACTACTCAGGAGGCTGAGGCAGGAGAATCGCTTGAACCCGGGAGGCGGAGGTTGTAGTGAGCTGAGATCATGTCATTGCACTCCAGTCTGAGTGACAAGAGTGAAACTCTGTCTCAAAAAAAAAAAAGCAGATTATATTTAAAAGTGTGTTTTGTCCAGAGTTGTTACAACATCAGTAACATAAATAATCAAGGAAATATTTTTCTCATATTTAAAAACTATTTATTTTCTAATTTGGCAAAGAAACAGCGAATGCTATTCATCAAGTGAAGTTCCAGCATACATCTTTGTTTATTCAACTTTGTGTTATTCATTAAGGTAAACAAAAATATTAACCAGCATTTTCATCAGAACTGTATTCATTCACCAATAATAAATTCATTCATTCATCAGACTTCTTTGCCAAATTGACTAGTAAATAAACTTTACTCAAAATCTGATTTTGTGACACTGTTGAAAAATTATAAAAACTGGCAATGAATTTTTGAAAGAAATAGCCATATTGAAGTATAGGTATATAAAATTTATAATCAATATTATTATATTTTTTATTATCAATAAAGTTAATGCTACATGGCATCTGGTTTCTAAGTGATCCAAGAGAGGAAGAACCAGAGGAAACGACATGCTTTTTATGACCCAGCCTTAGAACTCACATAGCGTCTTTCTTCATGAAACAAACCCAAATATAGGGTAGCTCTCAAAGAATGGTTGGTTATCAATAGATGCAAGTCACTAAGCCTGGGCCACCTCCAAGAATAGGCTGTATCCTCTCTCTCGCTCGTGCTCTCTCTCTCTCTCTGTCTCTCTCTCTCTCCCCCTCCCCACGCTGCACTTATCTGAGATGATACATTGTCATTGCATCTCAAGAACAGCTGCCAGTGTGCCATTGACACATATGCATTTTAAAGAACCTCTCTGGCCAAATAACTTTTGATAGCCATGCATTCTGCTACATTGTCTCATCTATTCTTATCACCACAAAATCCATCCCTTCCTCAAAGTAACTGGAAGATTAACCACATTTTTGTTAAAATATAAGAAAGACAAGTGATAAATTATCCATTAATACAAAACTAAAAAATAGAGATATAGAAAATAATTTTCACTTTGTAAATATTAATGCAACATAATCTGTACAGCACCTAGAAAATTCAGGCGAACTGCTTTTAGTCAACTAATCATAACTATCCTAGATTCAGAATTATTTTGTGAAAGAATGAGAGAAAAAGAGAAAGAGAAAGGCAAGAAAGAAAGTGGAAAGGAAGAAACTATATGTAAAAATGTAAAAATACTTAGAATATTTTTCATTCATACTTTAAAATTCATTAGTAAAAATATAGATATTCAACTATTATGAAGTTTGAAATATTCATGATATATTATATTCACTTAACTAAGTACCATTTCAAAAGATTTGAGCTTTTGTTGGATCTATTCTGGATTCTGAATTTTATCAAAAAATTATTATTTAATATTTCTAGCCTCTATTGTATCACATTTGATTTTCTACAACAAGATATAAGACAGCAATAGCAGTACTTTGCTTTTCCATAACAGTTTCCACAGCGAGTTTGTAAAAGTACTGTCTGTTAACCCAAAGCTAAGTTGCACACTGAGAAATGTTGACAGGTATTTGGGGAGCGGAGGATGAGGTAAAAGGGGAAAGAGGTGGAGACATTCACATGAGAATAAAATACTTTCTATAAAGGCTTGCAACGTGTTTGCAAAATGAAAATTATCCATTATGCTTATGTAAAAATAGGTCAGAGTCACATTTTTGCAATTGCTATAATCCTTTTGGCTGCTGTGAATACCCACTCCACATCTATGACATTAAAATCTCATAATCAGAAGGAATAATTTGTTAAACCATCTTTATCTCAAGAATAGGATCTTCAAGCTCAGTATAGTCCACATCCCAAATTTGATCATGTCAGCATCAGAGGCTACTATTAACTTGTGTCTCCTCAAAATTTATATATTGGAGCCCTAACCCCCATGTGCCTATACCTGGAGATAGGGACTTTAGTGAGTAATTAACATTAATTAAGGTGATAAAAGTGGAGTCCTATTTCAATAAGACTGTGGCTTTATAAGTAGAGAAAGAGATCTCTCACTTTCTCTCCCCACTTCCTACCCCACCACATGATGGCACAATGAGAAGATAGCCATCTATAAAGACAAGATGAGAGCTTATACTCAGACAAAAATCAGAAACTGAAGCAGCTGGTACCTTGATCTTGGACTTTCCTGCCTCTAGAACTATGAGAAATAAAGTTCTATTGTTTGAGCCAAGCAGTTCATGCATTTTGCTATGGCAGTCTTAAGTGACTAAGATTTTGATACCAAGAAGTGGGGTGCTGCTGTAACAAATACCTAAAAATGTGAAAGTGGCTTTGGAACTTGGTGATGGGTGGAGGCTAAAAGAGTTTTGAGGTGCATGCAAGAAAAGCCTAGATTTCCCTGATGCGACTATTGGTAGATATACAGACCTTAACACAATCCTGCTGAGGGTTCAGAAGGAAAAAGGAGAGCTGAAGAGAAAGTGTTCATCTTCTTAAGTGAAGATATAGTCACGAATAGAATGTTGGTAGAAATGTGAACATTAAAACCCATTCTGGGTTGGGTGCAGTGGCTCATGCCTGTAATCGCAGCACTTTGGGAGGCTGAGGCAGGCAGATCACCTGAAGTCAGGAGTTTGAGACCAGCTGTCCCACATGGCAAAACCCCGTCTCTACTAAAAAAAAAAAAACACAAAAAATAGCCGGGTGTGGTGGTGTGTGCCTGTAATCCCAGCTACTCAGGAGGCTGAGGCAAGAGAATCGCTTGAACCCGGGAAGTAGAGGTTGCAGTGAGCCTAGATCATGCCACTGCACTCCACCCTGGATGACAGAGCCAGACTGTCTCAAAAAAAAAAAAAAAAAAGTTTCTGGCAAGGTCTTAGATAGAAATGAGGAACAGTTTATTGTAAACCAGAGAAAAGGTGATACTTATAAAATACCAAGGAGCTGGACTGAATTGTTTCCTAGTATTTTGTGGTAGAACTTGCAAGCAACGCAATTGGATATTTAGCTGAGCAAATTTCTAAGCAAAGTATGGAAGATGCCGCATGGGTCCTTCTTATGCTTATAATAACATGTGAAGAAGGAATTGTTACACAAAAAGGAATCAGAACTTGGATGTTTAGAAAATTCCTCATATTGCAAAAAATGAGAAAGCTTGTTTTAAAGAAAATACTAAGGGCGTGGCTGAACAGCGAGTTGATAAAAAGATCATGGATGCATTTCACGGACTTAATCAGGCATCTCTGCAAAAGCCAGGAATACAGATGAGATTAAACCAGCAGAGACATTGACAGTTTTAACTAAAAAGGGCAGAGAAAGCAGGACAAATGCAAGAAGCCTATTGGGCTTCTTGGATTCTACAGGCCTTAGACCATAAAGCTATTCAGCTGGGAATGTGCACTTCTCAGAAAAGGGAAGAATGAAACTGAAGATGAATCAAAAATCATCAACATGTCGCTCCCACCACAGGCCCAGAGGGCAAGGGTACTTCCTCCTTTGTTTCAGCAAACCAGGTAGCCACCACAGAGGCCAAGTGAGTAGGGCCACCCCACAGAGCTGAAGAAACAGAGCTGCACTGCAGAGCCATGGGGTGATGTTGACACCCCATTGGCCTGGAAAGTAAAGCCTCAAATTAAAGAGGATTACTCCCAAGCCTTAACATCTAATGGATCTTAGTTCTCCTGTAGCTAAGAGTCTCTAAAATGCACTCCCCCAACAGACACACACACACACACACACACACTCTTATATACAAACACACATCCCTGGTTTAATTCAGATGTTCCTGGTGTTTTAAAACAAGGCAACGACAAACTTACCCTTTTGTAATCAGAATCTATTTCTTGACAATAGCCCTTCTCCTTCCCATCTGCTCCACTTCTCTGACCATAAAAGATACAATTCGTATTTTAGTTCCAGAAAAGGAGTGGTGACATGGGGAGGGCGTTGTTGAAAACAATTTTATTAAATGCTTCAGATGATTTCTCTGAACTTAGCTAAAAGTAAACATGAATTGAGATGAAAATGCTTGAGTTTGAGAGCCAGACTTTAGAAATGTTAAAAAAAGAAAGAAAACAAAACCAAGAATAAATAGCACCACCACCAACAACAACAAAGAAAGGTCTAACAATGAACAGCTTTCGAGGACTACTCTTTCTTGCTGTCATTACAAAATAAAAATGTTTTAAAATTAGGATGATATAAAATATGAGATGGCTGACCAAGCCTTTCCAGTGTAATACTGGGACACAGTAAACAATTACATTATATAAACCAACCATCTGAGAAGAAATGATAATTAAAGTAATGCATCTGCATGCTTCATTGATTTATGAATTTGTTTAATGATTCCTGTTCAGAGTAGCAAAAGCTATTATGCATTCACTGATTTTAAGAGACAATATATAACTGCATGACCTTTTGCTGCACCAGTGGAAGTAATCTGCAGTAATACTCCAGGAGATTCAGTCACACTGATTTTTGATTACACTTAAACCATATATATTTTTACTTCACTGAAAAAGTTTTATGACTGTATATTCATAACTATTGATTGTTTTGGAAGGAATCATGGAACCCAAGCAAAATTGCCTCCCAAGAGCTAAGGTTAGGCTTAAATCAATGCAAGCAAAGCCATTAAACCGTGTTGGGGATATTGGCACCAGGGCCGTCTGCATGTCTCACTCTACAGCACTGAAGAGGTGTCTGCTTGTAACCAGGTGCTGCTGGACAAATGCTGAGTGATAGGTGGCCATTCTTATCAGGGAATTTCTTTGTTTATATGGTGTTCAGTCACAAGCTGATCCTTCTATTCATGTTGTCTTGTGGTGTAAACTTTGTTTGTTTTCATTTTGTTTTAACCTGGGAGCCAGTAAACTTTGCCACACAGGCAAATCTGAGAAGGGAAAATGGAAACTTAAGACTAAGTGATCACAGGAATGGCAGGAATGTAGGGATGGTCTTGGTGCTCTGAATTTCGAGCTCTTTCAAAAAGTTTTTTCCTTCTACCCCACCCCCACCTACCTTGCACCAATTTCTTTTAAAAGTCAAAGGTAGAGATGTTAAAGACCTGTGTTGTGAGCTGCACACACACACACACACACACACACACACACCAGCATTCATTCTTTGGAATCGCTAAGTCCAAGCATTCTCTCACCAGCACGTCCATGCTTTACTGGAAGCAGATACAAGAAAAATATAGGAACAGCAAATTTGCTGTATCAGATCAGACCCCATATTTATCTATTTCTGTACATTGCCTCTAGGAGTGACCAGGAGGTAATGTTTCATTAGGAAGGTGGGAGGGAAAAAAATCAAACAACAACAAAATATGTTCTATAAGCATGCTTTAGACACGCATTCCCCAGTCAAGAAAGCACTTTACAATCTTCAATTCTCATGCTCTTTCATCATTTTTTTCTCCTGTGCACCTTCCCAAGTCATATCAAATTTAACATAATGACTGCAAATGTCATCTGAGTGTTCCATAAAATATTTGGCAACCTTACAATTTATTGTTCACTTTTCTTTATTCCTCTTGTTTTGAGATTTACCTGTGTTTAAACGTTGATTGTGATTTTAGGAATGAATTTTTAGGGAATAAAACAAAAAATACACTCTGTGACAAATAACTAGCTTTGATTTCCTAAGTGCATAGCTATAACTTTGCCTCATATGACTTTATCATAGGATGCATTGTATTAAATGATAGAGTGATTCATTCTACCTGAGAATGTTCAGACAATAATTTATCCGCTTACTGTTGTGAGAAATCTGCTCATAACACTGTAGAGTGAGGTTTATGATTGACCCAATGAACATTTGTAAAAGAGTTGTGTTCTATAAGCTAAGATTAAATTAGATCTTCAAGGATTTTAGTAAAAATTTTCCAAAATCATTTTGTAGGCAATTTGAAAATAATTGCTAAGATTTGAATCTAAAGAATAATTGGTGAACAAGCCAATGTAATGACAACTGATACTGAAGAGAAATCAGATGAAAAGGTTTAAAGATAGAATTCCTTCAGAACTTGGGGCCAGATTTCACGGAAATACAAAGAAAGCACGTAGAAACAGTCTACCAACGTAATGTCTTTCAGTAGCAAAATTTAATGACAATAAAGCAAGGTTGTGATACTTGACAGGTTTTATGCCTCACATTCGGCAATTTAATATTTTTCAGTTTTTTTACATGTAGGCATTTGTTTATGCATGCATTTGGAGAACTTGACTGTGATGAGGCATTAGACAGTGTGACTTACATGTTAACATTATTGCAATAGCATTGGTTTTAGATGAGCATATCTTTGATCATGAAAAGAAGAATTTTGCTCATTTTTATTGACTTATGACTCAAAGAGGTGGTTCTAAATAGGCAATGCTCATTATGTTTCTATTGATTTTCATGAATAAATGCAAAGTTACAGAAATAAAAAATGTTTAAAATCTGAAACATATTTCCCACCCCACCAGATTATGAAGATTTAAAACTTGATCAAAATTCGACCCTAAATTATTTGACAATGTCTCCATAAGCCTTTTAAGGGTCACTTAGCATTTCCATTACAAATCTTGACTTTCAGAGGTTTAACGCTTGGCAGTTTAAAGTTCCAGGAGCCTGGAACTTACACAAGTTGTCAGTCCAGATGTTTTTTATTTATTTGTGTGAGATTGTTTCTTTTCTTCTTCTTCTTTTTTTTTAACCGTCTCTTTTTTGTTTCACTGAAAGTGTTTTTAAAACTGCTGGTAACTTCTAAAGCACACAAAAATTAAAAGCTTTAAGCTTTTGTTCTGCACCAGAGCCATAAATACTTTGATTTCGAAATATAAGGTGTAGGGAATTACACTTACTTCCCACCCCGTGATGAAAATAAGTCAATCCAATTTGATTCTAGAATCTCTTACATGTATTATGACAATGATGATAAATAAAATAAATTGTAAAGTCAACAAGAAATAGAAATCTGACGATACTAAACCAAATTGAAGAAACCCTATTAAATGGACAAGTTATTTGGCAAATGTACAAAGAAAAAAATGATTCCAGATTAATTGTTTTAAAAGAAAAAAAAAAAAAAAAGTCCTTGATGTATTTTACCCAGCACGTCAAACCAGCAAGTATGGGGAAGGAGGTTTGAATCCTAGAGGGAAGGTGCTGAATACTCAGAATCAAGTTCAAATTAAATAATGTTTTTAATGCTTACATTTTCTGTCAAAAAAGCATTCCTGTTAGCGACTGTGCTTGCTTTTTAAGAACCTGAATGACTACATAGGTGACAAAGTTATAAACCCCTTCAAAGAGCTGACAAGTGTCTAAGTCAGTTTAAAAAGATTAAGAGTGGCTCCCTTGTTCTAAAATTATACAAAAGTGCCATTTCACTTTTCAAGCAATTTGAAAGCCATTCATTTCAGTGGCAGGTAGCCAAAACACAAAAGCCAGAGAATGGCAGCAAAGATGTCATACCGGCATACACAGATGTTTTCCAAAGGTTTGTACTGCTTCTAACCTCAAAGGCACAGCCTCAATAGGTTGCACAGACAAAAGAGTCACAGCAAAGATCTGCACTAGGTGCACACACGTGTGCTGGTTTCTAGCATGCCCCGACTCACCCACAATGCTTGTGATTCTGTCACTTAACTCTTGAGCCCGGATGCCCAAGTTAAAGAGTTGAGGGTGACGGAACAGAATTTGTATCATGCCATATATCTGATGGACAAAGTCTCAACATAGCAGTGGACGTTCTGATGGGCCACACCTAAGTTTTAGTTTCTGAAATCTTGCTGTTTATTTACCTCTGATGAATCAATGAGAATGACACAAAACCCAGCAAAATACACCCACCTGATGTATTGGAAATATAACCTTACACAACCAGCTTAAACTCTTGCTGTGAAATCTTGAATTTAAACAGCCTGAAATTGCATAAAGTTTAGTTTAAGTCTTAGGTCAGGCAATATGCTAGTTCTGGGGGTTCTGGAGGATACTAGATTAGATAAGCAAGATAATCATGGAAAATGAAAAATTCTGTTATACCTCAAAATTCTAGCTTCAATTCTTTAAGACAATGGCGATTAAATAAGGATTAGTGTTATTTGGCCTTTCTGTCAACTTAAGATAGGTTATGTGAGAGAGGAAAGTGACTTTTAAAGCTCCCTGGGTAAATTTTATGCACCTGTTTAGTTCACAGCCATTCTTTTTAGTCGTGTAAACACTTTTGGTGTAGAAGGGAAACATATACATAAGCAATCAGGTAAAGTTAAAGCAGTAGCAATGGAATCAAAGGGAAAAGAGTGTTTAAGTCTGACTAGTAGAGTCAGTTAACTCAGCGAGTCAACTAACTCTATTGAAGGGGTCAATTAGGTCAGGTCAAGCAGGGATTTAGGAATGGAATAGAAAAACAAAACAAATTTTTTGAATATTCAAAGAGATGGTAGTGTTGGAATATAAATTGAGTGTTGGGGGTGAAAAAAGGTTGGAGGTAACAATAGCTAATGTATAATGAATGCTTGCTTACTACATATTGGGCAATATTCTGCATATGTATGTAAGTTAATCATCACAAGAACCTGATCAATGGGTGTTATGATTAACCTCACCTTACATCTCAAGATTTGCATCCAGGCAGTCTCTCTTCCAGACCCATACATGTAGGCATCTCCTATACTGCCTGAGTGTTATAAACGAGACTGCATTGCCAGGAAAGGTAAGAGAATAGGATCCTCGCTTGACAGACAAACAGTTCAGATTGGGTCCTTTTATTCTATAAATATTAGGGAGCCTCTGAAGATGTTTGAGCAGGTAAAGGCCACAACAGATTTGCTTGTTACCTGAATCAAGGACAGAATGATGAGAGACAAGCCTTGGAGGAGAGGAACAAGAGTGTAGGAGAGAGTTCTGATGGCCGGACCTCAGAGCACACTGGAACCTAGAAAAGATGCAGATTCAGGGGCTCCACTACACCTGCAAATGAGAATTTCAAGGATGATGAGAGCTTTAAAGACCAAAACAAGGAAGTTAGAAAAAGGAAAATAGATTCGAAGACAAATTTGTAAAGATTTTACAGGATATGATGATTGATTGATAGTACAAAGGTGAAGAAGAGAAAAAAAATCAAGATTGATTCCAAGGTTGGCACATGGAAGCTCAGTGAAGAGCAATGTCTTCACAAACTTAGAAAATTGAAGGGGGAGAAAAGGGTGAGTATGCCACATTTCAAGTGGCCCTGGGATGACAGTGTGAATGTGTCAAGGATGCTATGGCTCTGGATCTCACAAGAGAAGCCTTGACAGCCTAGCTGTTGGCAGTCACCAGCGAGCTAAAGGTAAGTGAAATCATGTGAAAGGGCGAGAGTGTCCCAGGTAAAACGAGTAGTGTAAGAGAAAGACTCAGGCATGAATCTTTGAGAAGTGTAGCATTTAATAGGTGACTATCAAATGACAAATCTGCAGAGTGTCACAGAAACTGGAGGGCTGAAAAGGGAAAGTAACAGCACCAAGGAACTCTGATATGAGAATTTGGAAGTAAGAAAGAGTGGCAATAAACAGCATAGACTTTGGAGTCCAGCAGACTTGGAATCTAATTTAATGGGTAGTTCCTATAAGCTAGGCATTCAAGAGTATTATATA
>NW_012101854.1:2697375-2699885 GCF_000951045.1 Mandrillus leucophaeus
TATGCTAGTTCTGGGGGTTCTGGAGGATACTAGATTAGATAAGCAAGATAATCATGGAAAATGAAAAATTCTGTTATACCTCAAAATTCTAGCTTCAATTCTTTAAGACAATGGCGATTAAATAAGGATTAGTGTTATTTGGCCTTTCTGTCAACTTAAGATAGGTTATGTGAGAGAGGAAAGTGACTTTTAAAGCTCCCTGGGTAAATTTTATGCACCTGTTTAGTTCACAGCCATTCTTTTTAGTCGTGTAAACACTTTTGGTGTAGAAGGGAAACATATACATAAGCAATCAGGTAAAGTTAAAGCAGTAGCAATGGAATCAAAGGGAAAAGAGTGTTTAAGTCTGACTAGTAGAGTCAGTTAACTCAGCGAGTCAACTAACTCTATTGAAGGGGTCAATTAGGTCAGGTCAAGCAGGGATTTAGGAATGGAATAGAAAAACAAAACAAATTTTTTGAATATTCAAAGAGATGGTAGTGTTGGAATATAAATTGAGTGTTGGGGGTGAAAAAAGGTTGGAGGTAACAATAGCTAATGTATAATGAATGCTTGCTTACTACATATTGGGCAATATTCTGCATATGTATGTAAGTTAATCATCACAAGAACCTGATCAATGGGTGTTATGATTAACCTCACCTTACATCTCAAGATTTGCATCCAGGCAGTCTCTCTTCCAGACCCATACATGTAGGCATCTCCTATACTGCCTGAGTGTTATAAACGAGACTGCATTGCCAGGAAAGGTAAGAGAATAGGATCCTCGCTTGACAGACAAACAGTTCAGATTGGGTCCTTTTATTCTATAAATATTAGGGAGCCTCTGAAGATGTTTGAGCAGGTAAAGGCCACAACAGATTTGCTTGTTACCTGAATCAAGGACAGAATGATGAGAGACAAGCCTTGGAGGAGAGGAACAAGAGTGTAGGAGAGAGTTCTGATGGCCGGACCTCAGAGCACACTGGAACCTAGAAAAGATGCAGATTCAGGGGCTCCACTACACCTGCAAATGAGAATTTCAAGGATGATGAGAGCTTTAAAGACCAAAACAAGGAAGTTAGAAAAAGGAAAATAGATTCGAAGACAAATTTGTAAAGATTTTACAGGATATGATGATTGATTGATAGTACAAAGGTGAAGAAGAGAAAAAAAATCAAGATTGATTCCAAGGTTGGCACGTGGAAGCTCAGTGAAGAGCAATGTCTTCACAAACTTAGAAAATTGAAGGGGGAGAAAAGGGTGAGTATGCCACATTTCAAGTGGCCCTGGGATGACAGTGTGAATGTGTCAAGGATGCTATGGCTCTGGATCTCACAAGAGAAGCCTTGACAGCCTAGCTGTTGGCAGTCACCAGCGAGCTAAAGGTAAGTGAAATCATGTGAAAGGGCGAGAGTGTCCCAGGTAAAACGAGTAGTGTAAGAGAAAGACTCAGGCATGAATCTTTGAGAAGTGTAGCATTTAATAGGTGACTATCAAATGACAAATCTGCAGAGTGTCACAGAAACTGGAGGGCTGAAAAGGGAAAGTAACAGCACCAAGGAACTCTGATATGAGAATTTGGAAGTAAGAAAGAGTGGCAATAAACAGCATAGACTTTGGAGTCCAGCAGACTTGGAATCTAATTTAATGGGTAGTTCCTATAAGCTAGGCATTCAAGAGTATTATATACGCATCATTTTATTTAATCCTCACAAATAACCCTACAAGAAAACTACAATTACCAGTCTCCTCTTGCTAATAGGGCAAATAAATCTTAGAGAAGTTTAGGAACTTGCTCAAGGACACTTAACTAGTTAATGATGAAACTAATATTCTGTTTCTTTCCCTACAGCCAAAATTCCTAATCAGATTCTAAACTTCCTCAGTAAATCCATACTTCAAATGCAAAAACATGTGTATCTTGTTGAACATTGTATTTTCTTGTACCTAGCACACAACCAGAACCAGATTAGTTTTTCAATAAGCATTTATTGAATGAAAGAAAGAACAAGAGTTGAAGGATAACTGTGCATGTTTCTTCTCATCATGTTATCCCCTCCCAAAATGCCTTCCCTCTAAACTTATTTGAAACCAGCACATCACTCATCTCTCATCCATATCATAAAGCCTACCCTGAAAACCCCATCCAAAGACAGGCCTCGTTTTCCTGTACCCATGCATTCATGTGTGCCGCTTTCATAGAATGTATTCTATCTTGTCTTGTATCACTACTTCTCTTTTGGGATTCTTATATTTTGCTTCACAAGAAGGCAGCAATCTTGCAAGGACAGAAATATATGCCTGTATTCCTCCCTGTCAACTAGTCCCATGCATTTTACCAGATAGGTCTTAGTAATTGTTTGCTGATTGATTTAACTAATTAAAATCAGGGAATATAAAATGACATTTAACCCATGGCTGCATCGCAAATACAACGTTCTGCCCTTCATCTTTTCCAGACATATTTCAAAGGATGTAAAAAATAGACTTTAAGAAAAGCAACTGTATAGGAAAAAAAATACATGCCA
>NW_012101854.1:2700865-2774665 GCF_000951045.1 Mandrillus leucophaeus
GCCAACATGCAGAACCCTGCATGGGAAGACAAGAGACTATTAGAAGCAGGTTCACCCTGGGCCTGCAGCTTCTGAAATCCCACAGGTGTTCTGTAGGCAACAAAAGCCTCTTTTTATGTGCCACTACCAGGAGAATGGTGACCTACTCCCTTCCAGCCAGACCTGACCTTATCTCTGTCTTTGTAACTCCTGGATTAGACCATTGCTCTGCATTTATACAGATAACACTGACATCTGCCTAAGACCCTCATCTTGTGCCAAATTAAGAAAAAAATGTGTTCTTACTCCCATTGTTACATATTTTTTTCCTCCTGGTATTATTCTTTCTATCTCAGGGTATGAAAAATGTTAGCTTCAGAAACCCCAACCAAATGCTTACCAATTGACATGAAATTACCCTATCAGGTAATGATTTGCCAGTGGGTAGAAATAAGAAAAACCTGAGATGGCCCGGAGGACAATTCTCAAATGTTTCTCTGACTCCCACCTCTAATATTTATACAATTTCTCTCCTCAATTAGATTTAAAATGAGCTAAGAGACGTGGTTTTATCTCTAACAGGAATGTTAAAAAATTAAAGATGCTAAATCCCACATAAAATTTCACTGAGGCTTAGGTTATACCTTGCAAAATGCTAATTCCTTTCAGGGAAGCCAAGATTCTCAATTCACATCAAAAAGGTGTGGATCGACGGAAACAATATGAGCTTTTCACCAGACATGGAATCAACTTCTGTCTCTTCTGATTACTATATGACGCTGGTCACATTACTAAGTCTGAAACTATTATTTTTTTATTTTTTGTAAGAGAGGGAGAACTCAGAAAATTAGAAAGCAAGAAAGATTAAGAAAAAAGAAGTGAGAAGCTCTCATCCTCTTCTTTGTGAAGGAATCTCTGATTATTTTCTCTGCATTATGAAGCGATATGTACTCAAGACTTCTGACAGAAACCTTCTAAACATCTTCTCAGTGGGATGTTTCTGTCTATCTTCAGGAGAACATTAAGAAGTTTCCTTTTAAAACTCATTAAGAATCACACATTTCCCTTCATCTAAGATACTAGGTACTTAAAGCTTATCTGTCCAAGGGATAGCTAGATAATGGCTGCTAACATCCAAAGGCCTTATGAGACAGAGCATAAACACAGCAAGACACATCATCCTGGGCCTCTCCTCCTCTTCCTCCTGCTTCTTTGAAGGAGCAAATGTTGAAGGAAGAACACTGTGACTCTTTGGACTTTCTCAGGCCTTGCTTACTCTTTGCCCCATGATTTATGTTCATAGGCTATGAAAAACTAATATTTTGTGATTAGGCTCCCAGATTCCCTCTCTCTTCAGTGTTTACAGGGTAAATATCCTACACCTGGGTATATAACACCTGCCTCCCAAACCCATAAGTTTTCGTTCTAGGCTCCTTTACAGTCAGTTGATAGCTTTACCAAGCCCTCTATATCCACTAAAGTCATTCATCTTCACTCTTTTACTAGCCATTTCTTTCAAAGTGTTCAGCATATTTATTAGGCTATAACTCAATTTTTTTAGCTCTTTACTTTTTTGTAGTGTGATATCATGGGAAAAATTAATTAAACAGTTAAAATCCTAGCACCATTTTGGATAATTTTTCAAATTTCAGAAATTCCTTATTATTTAATCTTTACAATAATGATATGATATAAATAATATTAACACCACCATTTTACAGGTAGAATAAAGAAAGCTTGGCCGGAGCAGGCAGGGTTGGGGAAGAAGGTAGGAAGGTGAATACGTTGCCTAAGGTCTCACAGCCAATAACTAATAAAATCTGTACATAAACCCAGGTCTCCTGGCTCTAATGTGCATGCCATTTTCACTAAACTATTGTGCCTCTGAAGTTACTTAAACTCCTTAAGCTTAAATTTATTCATTTACAAAATGAGGATATTAATCTCTGCATAGCTCAGAACGCTCTTATGGAAATCAAATAAGTGAAAGTGCTTGATAAACATTCAAATGTTATGAGAATATGGGGTAATAATAAAGTAAATTAGCAAATGCTGAATAACAATCATTTTCCTATAAGTCATTATACACATTAAACTAAAAGACACTTATTAATATTAGCCTTTTTTATTACAAGAATCAAGCCCCTAGCGTGAAAATTAGACCTCTAATTCCCTTGTCAACATAATTTGTTTTAAAAATTACAAAAGCTAATTTATGGAAACAAGGTAGATTTTAGACTTTTTAAACTGTGTGACAGAAGGTGAATTTCCAAGGCAATGTGGGGAAAGATGGGTTTTTCATAAGCATATATGAGAATATTTTTCTCACATCATCTGAATAAGGTATAGTGAAGAAAAGATGTGACCTCGGCTCTCTTGGAATGTATGTGCCTTGACGACTAAGTTGAAGATGCCATTGTATGCCCTGTGTGCTCAGGGTAAAGTACAAGTTTGAATCCAGATTTTCCAGAAGTTAATAGTGTCCTAGATTTTTGCTATATTAAATTCAGTCTGAGCCCCTGAATAATCCCATTTCAAAAATAGATATGTGTGCAGGAGAAACCCCACTTTTGTATTCTTCCATTTCTTCAGAGATACAGCATATATGAAATTTTCTTTCTAGTATACATTTCATGTATAGTTTGATTAAATTCCATTGGTACAGTTAAAAATCAACCTGAATAGGACATCTTTGTTTTTTCATCTTGCATTTTAGAGATTCCAAAATTCTTGTCATTTCGGAAATCATGAAAATTTGTGATTTATATTAAGTACCTACTGCTGTCCTCACCTAGCTACAACAGTAAGTGAAACAGATGAGTTTGAGTTATAATAAGAAAGCAGGATAGTAATTAATCAATTACACAAATTTAAAATTAGAAATTTTCATCAGTTCTATGCAGAAGAATTACCTGGTGGCAGAGAGAGATCTACTCCGTAGAATGGAGGAAAGTTCCCTAAAGAAGTGGTTTGAGTTAAAATCTGGAAAATGGCCAGAAGTTAGAGAAAGAGGACAGAGGAGGTGGAAGAGAGAAGCAAATCCAGGGAAAGGAAAATAGTGTATTTAAAAGTCCTGCTGTGGAAAGGCCTTGGGTTCTGCCAAAGAGGTTTAAAGAAAAAAAGAAAAGAAAAGACAATCTGTGTAGTTGGGAGGTGGTATGGAAGCATGAACTATGCAAATGGAGGCCAGATCATGCTTGAGCATAGACATATCCTTGAGTAAGAACAATAAATGAGCAGGCCTTAAAAACGACAGTGTTCCTGTAATCCCAGCACTTTGGGAGGCCAAGGCGGGAGGATCACGAGGTCAGGAGATCGAGACCATCCTGGCTAACACAGTGAAACCCTGTCTCTACTAAAAATACAAAAAATTAGCTGGGTGTGACGGCCGGCTGAGGCAGGAGAATGGGCGTGAACCAGGAAGGCGGAGCTTGCAGTGAGCGGAGATCACGCCACTGCACTCCAGCCTGGGCGACAGAGGCAAGACTTCATCTCAAGGAAAAAAAAAAAAAAAAAAAAAGACAGTGTTAGCCTAATAGGTATATTTGATTACTTCATTCTGATATGTTTATTGAACATCTGCCTTTGTGAAGCATTATGCTACATGGTCAATTGGAGACAGAGTGGTGAATAATACAGACCACTGTCCATGTAGAGCTTACAGCCTATACTTCTAGTCCATCTTTGGGTACCTATAGTCTTCAATATGCATCACTATCCCTAGAGGTATATGGGAACAGGAGGCAAAACTAGCTTTATTTGAAATCTATGCCTTAACAACTACATATAAGTAATGCCAACTTGGTACTTACTTGGTATTCAGTATATAGCATTAATATTTAACTCATTTTCTTAGTCAACATGAGTAAATCTTACTCACATAATAGGCATTGCTAACATGATTACAATACGATTAAGTTTTTATTTTTACCTTGATCTTGCCCCTGAGCTCCAGTATTATATAGTAACTACATACTTATCATCTCTACCTAAATAGCTAATAGATATCTCAAATTTAACATACCTCAAAGCAGAACTTTACATTTACCTACATAAATGCACTTACCCTCAACCTGTTTCTCTTAGTCCACATTCAGTGAAAGAAACCACCATTCACTTTCTGAAGCCAGAAATACTTATGAGCTAACCTTGATTCTTCTCTTTCCCTCATTCTTCCCACATCCAATCCATCAGCAAGTCCTTTTAGGCCTACCTTCAAAATATCTCCGATATTTATCTTCACAGCCTTTCTCACCTGCGATAATAGACAATAATCTATTCTTACACAGTAGCCAGGGTGATCATTCTGTAACAACCGAGTTATGTCAGTCCTTAACTTAAAATGCTCCAATTACTTCCCATTTGAATGGAAACTGGATATCCAACCAGGCCTTCAAGACTGTACATGATCTACTCTTTACCCAGTTCTCTCACTTCATTTCATGGTATTGGAAAAGTTTCCATTTTGTGTTAAAAGCTTCACTCTGCCTATTTTAATATTCCTTAAACAAATCAAGCACAGCCTTTGAACTTGCTGCTGTTTCCTCTGCTTAGAATTCTTTGTCCCCAGATCTTTCGTTGACTGTTTTCTTCTGTCATCCAGTTCTCAATTCTAATATTATTTCATCAAAGAGACTTTTTCCAGCCATAAAAATAAAGAATATACTCTATATACTTAAGAAAACACAAGCCAAGAGGACCAAAGGCTTTCCAGGAATGAAGGGCAACACCAACAGGGAATGTGTTTCTGAAAAAAATAATGTGTATGCTCCTGGAACAGAGATTGTATGCTACTGGAACTCACATTATGAATATCTTACTCATCCAAATCATTCTCTACAGTTTTATGCAGTTTCATTTATGCATTGTTTTTACTATCTTTTTAAAAATGTGCTTACTTTCTGTCTATGCCAAGTAAAATATAAATCTAATGAGAACAGGCATCATAACCATCTTTTTGTCATGTCTGTATTTCCAGGACCTAGGGATGTGATCGATAAATATTTATTAAAGGAAAAAGGGAAGGGAAGGAAAGAAGGAAGGAGGGAAAAAAGGAAGAGAGGAATGAAGAAAAAGAAAATACACAGCAGTTTGTCCAACAAAAACAAATTGGCATTCTTTATCTTTTTATATTCTTTCTTAAACTTGAAATAGTGTAAGAAAAAATATTTTGTATGAAGCATTTCAAATACGTTTTAATGCATCCTGGAAAGAAGACTTTCTTCCGACCTTGTATCTATGTGGAAAATTTGAATAGTAAATCTGTAGATAACAGAGAAATGAAAATGATAAGAGGAAACTCCCCTCTCCCCACCCCCATAAGAAGAAAGCCCCTAATCTTGCACTGCTGGGCAATGTTAGTTGCATTATCTTCTTTTCCATTTAGTCTTATATTTTAAAAGAAGCAGAAAAAAGGAAGACAACAAACCACAATTACAACTCAAATGCATGTTTATTCTGTTGGGCATCATTCGTTAGACAATTCACTGGGCTACATTCTCACAATATGTATTATTCCCTCTGAGTAGAGATCCACTGATTTCCAAGTCTCTAAGCTGCCATTTTGGAGACTGCTGAGTGCAAATATTATAACGCCATTTGGGATACTCTAATGTGCTTTTTAGAAAAGTAGTTTCTTAGCAATAGTCAAACTTATCCTGATTGGGGTTTGGGCTACGATGTTGCTGAGAAAAGATGGCTCTGCTTGCTCTTATGCTTTATTTTTAGCACTTTAAAATTAACAAATTCTATCAGAGTTCTTGCCCAGAACTTCCATTATTCTAAGCAGGGTGGTCAAAGCCTTGAGGAAGTCCTTGAGTAAGTGCTCCTTAAGGATGGGAACACTATGCTATAAATCCCGGTATCACAAAGGACACTCAACAAATATTTGTTGAATGAATAGATGAATAAGTGAATGAATAAATAAGTGAAAATATGTTAATTTTTAATTTCTTTCTCGACTGCTTAGAAAAATAAGCAATCTGCTTTGCCAATCTGATGCTTCCACTTTAAGCAAAAGAGAGTGAAATAGAAACTTTCCTTAAAGTACAAAAGGGATAAACACTTTCTTTTCCCTGAATTTTTTATGCAAGACATGCTTATTAAGTACCTATTATATACAGGGTATTGGAATGAACAAGAGCAATTTTTGAAATCTGTCCTCAAAAAAAATCTATTCAGAGAGAACCCCATGAAACTTCATAGCTATCTATAGAATTTTTTCCTCCCCCATTGACTAAACCTCTGTTCCAGTAGTATACACTATGGTTTTTCTTAGAAACAAATTCCTGGTTAGTGCTGCCCTCCATTCCTGGAAAGCCCTTGGTACTCTTGGTTTGTGTTTTTTTAAGTATTTAGAGTATATTTTTCAACTCTAATAGACACTATGCCTATATTAAGACATCCCAAGGTGCTAAATATTAGACAGCATTTCTTTGGTCCTCCATGGGATTGCTTCCTCCAAGACACCTTGGTATGATGTTCTAGGCTTTCATTAAGCATTCCTATGGTAAAACACCATAGGAATCTCACCTTGACATTTAATGTAGGAAATTTTTTTGAGGACTTTTTTCCCCATTATATGCCTCTGCGTCCCCTCTCCCTACGAAGTGTCACATGAGAAGATTTTTCAAAACTAAGAGCTGGTTAAATCCTTGTTTCTCCCAAAGAACTCTTTTCATTATGTTCAAGGTTAATCTTATAACTTTTGCAGCTGCCTTTTGATTTTTTTTCTTTGACTATCAGAAAGCTCATAGTTGGAAATGCAAAGAAACTTTAGTCATTACATGGGATTACATTGCCCTTCTATCATTACGCTAATTCCTCCACAAGAAATGAGACAATAAGACCCTCCAAATTTATGTGTAAAATTTTTAACAACTGAAGTTAATTTCAAAAATATAAGGTATATTTTTTCCCCTTTCTAGGAAATATAGCAGTGATCAATGCAGACTAAAAAGAATCTGTCTGCATAGAATTAATATTCCTTGTATTGGTCCTTACTGTTTTTTAACTGAAAGAAATGCTCACCATTTTACCACTAAAACGATCACATATAGCTAATGTTTTGTTACATTTCCTTTTTTCTGTTTAAACATGAAACCTTTTCCGTGTTATTAAAATCTCTTCTAAAATAATCAAGTACTGTTTCATTCAGTGGTTAGCCCATGATTTACTTAACCAATCCCAACATCTTAAATATGCAGGTTGTTTTCTGCTTTTTAATAATTGTAAGCCTCTTGTGCTTTGGGATTATCAGACTATGGGACCTTCTAGCACTTTTTCTGTTGGATTATGACAGATGCACACATATATCATCATACTGTATTCACCATAAATAGATTATTTTACTTATCAGAATTTACATACATATATGTATGTGTACACATATATATGTATATATGTGTATGTATGTGTATGTATATATGTATATGTATGTATGTATATACATATATATGTATGTGTGCACTTACTAGCTATGTTTACATACTGGTAGATACTTATTAAGCAAAATGAGTATCTTAAATTATTTAAGTATTTGGATGTAATTATTCACATAAAAAAGTGACAATAAGAAGACTTAAAATTTAGTAATGTGTAGTATTCTTGATAGTCTTAAAAATTAAGAGTAGGGAACATTGATTTAATCTTTGAGAAAGAGACTTTCTGTGATATTTCAACAATTCCCTAGCTACAATCAAGCGTACTAAAGGGTAACTTAGTCATTATTCAAATTAGGCAATTAATGAGTCAATCCTATGGTAATCCAGCTGAATAATTTCTTCTCTAGAGGTGTCTATACATTGAACGAATTTTCCATAAAGTTTGACAATTAAAAAAAAAAACCAATGTGTTCTAGTACAGAATTATCCTCCCTTTGTGGGACTGCAGGACTATCCACTGGGTAGAATTATCGCATAGGAGTAGTCACCAGAGAATTCAAAGTTATATTAGCCCTAGGTCTAAAAAATTGACTAATTTGTCAAATAAATGACAAATGTCCTCCACTATGCTGCTAACCATCATATAAATGACAAGTGTCCTCCACTATACTGCTAACTAATCAATTCATTTAAAATAGCATCTCTGTGTAACAAAATCATCATAAAAGATTGTGTTTTGTTGATTTTTTTCCCCCAATAAAGAGAGGGAACTTTCTTAGTTGCCAAGTCAAAAGATTGCAGAAAATACCTGAAACCTGTATAATCTCATTGGGAGATAAATTTCTGCTTCTATACATTGTACTTGGAAAACAACAATCTAAAAATGGAAGGCTGTACATACTTATACCATAGTATTTTCTGTAGGCCCTTCTGTAAATATCTTCTGTATTAATGTGTTCCTTTCTCTACTTTGAAATGAAGAAATTCTTCAAGTGAACTACACTGCAAATGACTTTTCTATGGGCATTTAATATTGCTGAAATGCTTCTGTATTTCTTTGTGAGGAAGAATAAATTTTTACATTCTGTAATAGTAAAGGACTTAAGTCATTTCCCAACACTTGCATTTGCCCCATTCTCCCTTACCCCCACTTTAAAATTCAATAGAAAGTCAGACTAAAAAAATTGGGAGAGGAATTTTTTAGCAAGACAGAGGAAGGTTGAGCCTTGAAAGTTTTCATTTTTTTTTTCTTTTTTTTATGGTTTTGCCTTGGTCTAGGATCGTTTCTTTCATTTAAGTCTGAGTCAAAGCCCACCATTTGTGTTATGACCAATTTCCTGTTCAAAATACAGTTCTTCATAGGTATTTTCTGCAATTAAGATTTCAACCTATACAATCACTTCATAAGTAAAGACAAAGAAAGAGTGAAAACACTGATTATTTTTAATGTGATAGACCCAGGTATAGAACAATTCAATTGGGTAGGTACGGAAGGTTAACTCTGTTGTCTGAACCCAACCATTCCTAAGATGAAATGTGGTAAAAACAGTTCTTTGAGTACTTGAAAGTTTAAAACTGCACACGTTACTATGAAAATTACTGTGAAAAAGAGGGAGGATGTAAAATAATTAGCAAGAACTGAAAAATTGTAAGCAGTATATTTGTAATCAGCCACCAGAATTCTTCACAACCAGTAGTATCTTTGAGGAGTCAGGAACAATGGGATATTGGTAATTAATTAATTAATTTTTATTTTTTGTTTTTGAGACAGAGTCTTGCTCTGTTGCCCAGACTAGAGTGCAGTGGCGCAATCTCAGCTCACTACAATCTACACCTCCCGGGTTCAAGTGATTCTCCTGCTTCAGCCTCCCAGGGAATTTTTATATTTTTAGTAGAGATAGGATTTTACCACGTTGGCCAGGCTGGTCTTGAACTCCTGAGCTCAAACGATCCACCCACCTCGGCCTCCCAAAGTGCTGGGATTATGGGTGTGAGCCACTGCCTCTGGCCGGTTTTTAATATTTTAAATCTGTCACTTATTTGAGTCTTGTATTGAGATAACCAACCGTCCCCTGCATTTATTTGCTTTCATTTGCTTCTCCAACCTGCCTGACAGCTGACCCCCTGAGGCTGAAGCTCAAGTGGGAGTATACTGGGCCAAGACTAACTAGGCTTCATGTCAGGACGTTCCATCAAAGAGGGATCCAAATCTTAACCAAAAGTCAATTTCTGTCATGTCAGTCCAACAAAGTCAAGCCAAAAGGGAGGCTAGAAGTCAGGAATTGGAAGATGAAATGGTGATTGAGACAGTCAGTCATACTGAACCAAGGTAGAAACCAAAGTGAACACTGTTAGAATAGAAAGGAGACACAAGGTGAAAAGTTGCCAAAGTGTAGGGAAAGTACTGGATAGAACTTATGGAAACCTAATCTTGTATTGCACTTTCATTCATATACAGTATAATACACATCCCACATTGTCCTTCAAGTCAGATATAAACAGAGGTCTTATAAGCCATCCTCCCTCCTTAGATCATGGTTATCTCCACTTCTGTTATGTTTATTTCTATCAAGACTTTAAAAAATAAAGTGTGTTTCTTCCTTCTGAAATCAAAATAAGTGAGACTACAGTTTTGTGACAGAAAGGGCATCTCTCTTCACCGCACTGAATTATCTAATAATATTGGTTGGGAAGTGTAATGGAGGATCATCACTTAACAACCACGATCCCCACAAGCATGATTGGGATGGAAACTATATTTTACTGCCCTGATTCAACATAAGCACTTGTTCAACCTTAGTTGAAGTCTACTGGATGTTAATACCATTGACATTGGGTCCCTCAACCTTAAGTGACATCTCTTTTACTGACTAGCGATCTGATTTTTCAACACATTACCCAATTTTCCCAAGGCTTAATTTCTTTAATGAAAAAATGGGATAAAGTATCTCAGTGTTGTTTTAAAGGCTAGATGTGCCCATTAACATATATGAACAGTATTAGCAGAGGGTGTGACTCCTCATAGGTTTTTAATAATGGTTTATTTCCATTCTCTGCTAGTCCAGTGATTTTCCTTCTCTTCTGCTGAATAAGGGAGACAACATTAGAGATAGTCTGTTGGTTCTCACAGACTATCATTCTTTTTATACCTTCCTCTTGAAAATGTCTCTGAAAATCTTTAGAGAGTAGCTCTTTCAATCATTAATTTCCTGTTTCTCTACTAAATTGTTTACTACAGTAATGTTTAAGAGTAAGCTGTGCAAGGAGAAGGAATCTTAGGCACCTCCAACACTTCATGAGCTCTTTACTAAGGAACTCACCAAGATATGATACATTTGGCTCCAGAAAAAAAAAAAAAAGTAATTCTAATTTGGTAAGATATGTCCTTTTAAAAAGTCTTCTTTATTCAAAGAAGCAGGCTCAGTGCACAAATATTTATAGCAACATGACAGAAACTCTACAAAACCACTGTAGCCAGAGAGTAGTAAAACAGAATTGTAAAATTAAACGCAGAACTTATTTGGTACAAATGGTAGATTTCTACCTAGTTTTCTAGCTTTACTCTTGCTATCTTTATGCTTTTTACTGACCCAGGATCACGTACTGTTTAATATACACCAAAGTGATATTTCCCTGTTAATCTCTTAAACTCTCCTGCCCTTGCTTTAACATAGAAATAACTTGTCTTGACCAGAATTTCACACGTAGGCTGTGAATTTAGCTAATCCTCCTTTGAAATAAAATAGCATGAAATGCCTCCATATTTCAAGTTTAGTCTATGTACCTTTTTACATTCTCTAATGAATTTTAGTTACGTCTTTTCAGGTCTATGATTTTTGAAAACCTCCCAATTGCTGGATTCTATGTGATGAGACTCTCTTCATTTTTCTGCTTCTTTGATCATTTCTACCTCTCCTCTTCTCCTGTCTCTTTAAGCATTGCTGTATCCCCAGCAGATTATCATGAGTTCTACATTCTCTTTTTATGCTACATACTTGCCTGGGATGATCTTAATCACCCTCTGAATCCTTAACAATTTATGAATTCTAGTACCATTAACTTTCTCTCAAGCTCAAGACCCGTATAATCCACTGGTTACAGAACAGTTCCACCTGGATATTTCACAGTCACACAAATGTAAAGTATTCAGCAACTTTCTTGCTAGCCCTGTTCTTCCTCACATATATCTCGGTCAGTGTCACAAGTTTCTATGTACTTGAACAAGCCTGTTTCCAGGCAGTAACTCTTGTTTTGTTTTGTTTTGTTTTGTTTTATCAACTTTTATTTTAAGTTCCAGAGTACATATGCAGAATGTGCAGATTTGTTACATACATAAGTAAAGTGTGCAATGGTGCTGTGCTGCAGGGATCAACCCATCACCCAGGTATTAAGCCCAGCACCCATTAGCTGTTCCTCCTGATGCTCCCCCTTTCCCTGACTCCCAAACGGGCCCAGGTTTCTGTTGTTCCACACCATATGTCCATGTGTTCTCATCATTCAGCTCCCACTTATAAATGAGAACATGTGGTGTTTGGTTTTCTGTTCCTGGGTTAGTTTGCTGAGGATAACCATTTCCAGCTCCATCTGTGTCCCTGCAAAGGACATCACCTTGTTCCTTTGTTTTCTTTTCTTTTTTTTTTTTTTTTTTTGAGAGGGAGTTTCACTTTTGTTGCCCAGGCTGGAGGGCAATGGTGTGATCTTGGCTCACTGCAACTTCTGCCTCCTGGGTTCAAGCAATTCTCCTGCCTCAGCATCCCAAGTAGCTGGGATTACAGGCATGTGCCACCACACCCAGCTAATTTTTATTTTTAGTAGAGATGGGGTTTCACCATGTTGGTCAGGCTGGTCTCAAACTCCTGACCTCAGGTGATCTGCCCGCCTTGGCCTCCCAAAGTGCTGAGATTACAAGTGTGAGCCACCATGCCTGGCCTGATCTCATTCCTTTTTATGGCTGCATAGTATTCCATGGTGTAACTGTACCACATTCTCTTTATCCAGTCTATCATTGATGGGCATTTGGATTGGTTCCATGACTTTGCTATTGTGAACAGTGCCACAGTGAACATACACATGCATGTATCTTTATAATAGAATGATTTCTATTCCCTTGAGTGTATACCCACTAACAGGATTGCTGGATAAAATGGTATTTCTGCTTCCAGATCTTTGAGGAATTGCCACACTGTCTTCCACAATGGTTGAAATAATTTGCATTCCCACCAACATATAGAACTGTTCCTTTTCCTCCACAACCTCACCAGCATCTGATGTTTCTTGACTTTTTAATAATCACCATTCTGACTGGCGTGAGATGGTATCTCACTGTGGTTTTGATTTGCTAATAATCAGTGATGTTGAGCTTTTTATCATATGTTTGTCAGCTGCATAAATGTCTTCTTTTGAGAAGTGTCTGTTCATTTACCAGGCAGTAACTCTTAACTGGCTTTCCTTTTTCTTTAATCACTTTCTAAGTCTTGTCAACTTGTCTCTTTAATGTCTTTCAAAAGTGTTAGCCATCTCCACCTCCACTGGCCACTTCCTTAGTTAAGGCCTCCATATTTCTCCTTGCCTCATTCATACTTGCCACATATCTGATGGAATAATTGATTTAAATGCACATATGGACATGTCAATCTATTGTTGAGAATCTTTAAATTATTCTGTGCCATGTATGAGATAAAGCCAAAACTCTACAAATGGCATACAAAGCCCAGTACCTTCCAATCTTTAATGATTTCAACATCTACCTTTAATGTCTGTTCTTCACATTTTACATTGCTACAGTTCTTAACTGCTCACTGACTGTCCCACTACCTCTATGCTGGCTGACTGTCCCACTACCTCTGTGCCCACACTTCCCCATCACACCATTGTTTTGCATCCCTCCATCCCATTTCCTGACGCATACTTTCCTGATGCATAAATGTGTTCACTCACATCTCCACATACTCATACACTTGAGCTAGCTCTTATTTCTCATCTTTTTTTTTACATAATTCCCTTATAAAATCCCCTCTATCACCATAAAATATCCTGCAAGACAATTTCCTCCTCCTTCTCTAAAAAATCAGAATCTTCTATATATTTCCATTATTGCATCTAATATATGTATTATTCAAGAATCCAAAGTGACAAGTGGTTGACCTTCTGACTATTCACTTTTGAAAAAAGTGAAGAGGAATAATAAAAGAAAATAAATGTTTGTAGGGATGCATGTGGGTGTGGGAGGCTTAGGAGAGTGAAAGATACATTGAGGCAGAGACAGAGACACACACAGGCAGAGAGAGAGATAGTGATACATAGAGAAGACAAGATAAATGAGGACAGAAAGAGAAAATGCACACGCATATATTTAGTGATTCACAGCATAGAATCCAGCAGTTGGGAGTTTTTCAAAACTTATATACTTGAAAAAATACAATCTATATATACATCGTTTTTTAAACTCCCTAATGAAATTTTGTGACTTCTTTTCAAGTCTATAGTCTATATGTAAATACATATACTTCTTACTTGATACTAGTAGCAACCTCCCACCATGCAGTATTTCCAGAGTTGTTTTTGTTTGAGTTATGGTTAAAGGAGTTTGTACAAAACATTCAGATGTAGTCTACTGGCAAAATGCATGCCGCTCTATACGGGGTCTATTGTTCTGTTTCTGAAGGCAATCTTGCTTCAGCCGAATGGATGACCTTATTCTAAAGCGATTGGCTCATTTGAAAGGCCATGTATGCTTTTTTCCATGTGCAAAAGAAAGCTAGACTAAATCAATTTATATTTCCTCATGAACATGAAAAAAAAAATCCCTTTGGCTCAGAAAAGCCATGGCAGAAAAACATGTTACATAAAACAAGGCATCATTGAATTTGAGCATTAATTTGCATGAAGCACTTGTAATCTTACAGGAAGCACTAGACTACATTTGGCATTGGAATTAGGTATTTTTACTTATTTATTTTTTATTATCACTAAGTTTTTTAGAATTGAGGTACTGCAAACTGGAGAGCAGCTTGTACTGATTTCCAAAGCCAGTGGAACAGCCTTGAGAGTTTCTTCCTTACAGAGTGATGTCATCAGTTAGTAAGTTTCCATAGTGCCCCATACCCTACCAAAGAAGTTCCTCTCTGTATTAGTTCTACCTCACCTGCCAAGAAATGAAAACACACAGCTTCCTTTATTCTACAGTGAAACAAAGTGGTTTGGACACAATTTGGAGGGGAACTGCCAGAAAAAACAAAAAAAAAGTCTCTAACTTAATAATGTTTCCATACATTTAGGTGCTCTTCTAGAATATATAACTTTAATTGATTTTTTTTACCTTTTTTTATGGAATACAACTGGTATAGTAGAAATTGAACTTTGGCATTGACCCAGAAATGTAAAGAAAAGATATAAAACTTTATAAAATTCAAAACGATTAAATCATTGTTGGAGAGATTTTTTTCTTGTTGGCTTTCACGAAATAGTACAGTGCTTATTGCTAACAGAAAATCATCCTAATTTTATCTAGGGGAATGCTTTTGTCTGTTTTATCTCAGACAAAATTCTAAATAAGGTGATTCATTAAAACCATATTATATACCAAAGAAACTGAAATAAGTGCTATTGTTCCTACATGAAAATTATGCCCATAATATACTTTTTATAGTTAAATATAGGCATCCTAAAAATCCTTGTGCATTTCATTCTCAGAAGACCCCCTACCCTACAAAAAAAGTTTTCAGGTATTAAGACCTGAAGACAGTTAAAACTTATCTTGCCATCAAAATGCCTAGGACAGAGTACTTCAGAAATTTTGAATGACTCGAATCCTTTTAGGAACACACTGCAGCACTTAAAATCATCTAATCCCTCATTAAATATGATTTTTGCCCCATGTGCTTTTAAAAATCTTCACTTGTATGTAATAAATTTTCATTTTGGAGATACCAAAAGAATTAAGTTACACTAAGTATAATAGAATCATTGATATTAGAGATGAGACAAACATATTAGGCCTATCTTTTGAAGTCTCATGAAGGACAGTTTTCAATATCGTGTGTGACTTAGTGAGTTCTCTAGTCTAGCGTTTAATGGGAATTTTCAGTGTGCTAATAAAATGCTTTTAAAAATCTATCTATTTAGGCCATGTGTACCCGAGTGAGGCAGACATTACTGAAAAGGGGAATAAGTTCTCATTTTCTGTAGTTCATTAATAGCAGCTTTCAGTGGAAAAGGCAGCAGCATCTTTAGGGTCTCCACCATCCACAGAACCATTACATGAGCCAAGGCAACTAGAACCAACCACCTCACCCTTTTAATGCCTGTTTGAACTTTGAACTACAGCCATAGGAATAAAACCCCAGTGTTCTGTGCAAATTAGGGTACATATTTCCGCCAACTCTATTTTTATATACCAAGTAAGGTTGAAATAGCATAAGGCAGAGAAACAATGGGAACTGGAAAAAGACAACTAAAAGACGGGGAGTAGGATGATAAGGAAAGAAAAGTATCAACAAAAAAGATGAGTTTGTGGAATGACATCTGGGTTTCCAAAACTAATGTTTCCCATTAAAAATCTTACACATTTCTATTAATATTGACAATTGTAAATACTTGCTTGCTATGAATATAAAATAAGAAATGTAAAGCGTTTGGCGCAGCATAGGACAAATGTTCCATAATTAATCATTTTTCTTCCTTATAAGTGAAACTTTGCATTACCTACAAGAAGTAACCTGAAATATAGTGTAAAGGTATAGCCTTAAATCCCTGTGATTGTTTTTATCTTAATTGTTTCCTGGGAAAGACAGGCCATTTTTCAGAAAGTATGCCATGTTTTTGAACAAGAAAAATTATGCACTTCATCATGGGTTATTTGATTCACCCATCCATCCATCTAACCACTCATTCATCATTCAATAAACTCCTATTGAACAAATCATGTCTTGAGTATTGTGATAACTGCTGGGAATATTGAACTAAACAGAAAATCTAGCATGCTTAAATTACAATGAAAGTAACAGATGTAATAACAAACAAAGAAAAAAGGAATAAGTGCTAAAATGGAGGTCTGTTTTAGGTACAGCTGACAGGCAGTCATGTGAGAAGGGTCAGTGTAGAAGGCTTAGAACACTGAGATCTCTGTCCCGAGACTAGTAAGCTGTCGCATAAAGATCTTAGATATCACATGTCAATGTGAAACAAACAACCTGTCCATTGTTCAGGTGAAATAGGAGGTCATTCTCAAATCTGCAATGTCAGTAGAACCTTACAAATTCTGCATCAATCAACTTTTTTTAAATGGGAAACTATTACAGTAGTACTTTAATGAATCATCTGAAAATAAAGATAAAGTCAAATCTTGCTGAAAAAAAAAGTGAACAAAAGTCTTCATAAATCATTCAAAGAATATTGGTGCATCTTAGAGCCCAGGTACCCATGTTACTTCTAAGATATAAAAATGTTAAGCAATGCCAAATAATCGCACATTATGTAAGGCGGACAGAGATGGCAAACACGAGGGGGAAAATATCAGTGCAGCCAAGATTGCTATTCTCGTTTGTACCCTCATGCCTCCATTTGCTAGCACCTGTACAACCTGGAAAGATTATCTGTTGCTGGATCGATTGATTATAATTCAGTATAAGTTTCACAGTGTTACCTCATCAGATGTTGGTTTCCTTTGCTTATGACTCTTGATTAATTAATTAGTTGATTAGTTTATTTTCTCTGTTACTCCATCTCATTCCAAAAACATGTTGAAGTACGAATTTTCTACTGGTTTAGTAATTAACTTTGCCCTCTGTTAAAACAATGTACATAAATAAGCAGTTAGAGAGACTTTTTCTTTCTGTAGGGAAGCCCTTGAAACGAAACTATACCTGTCTACTTATATGTCTGACCCAGGCACACAGATTGATGATGTACTCCCATATTATTTTGCTTAATCACTCCTCTATTCTCCAGAAGTGTGTTGGCAACAACTTGGTATAGCACTGTAATTATTTCTTTACATAAATGTCTATTCCAATGGTTCTCAAATTTTAATGTACATCATCACATTTATTCAAAGGGAGAGAGCTTGTTAAAACACAGCTTCCAATAGTCTCTGATTCAGTATGTCTGGGTGCAGCCCCCAAACTTTCCCTTTCAACAAATGCTATAGTCATGCTAATGCTGCTAATTTGGGGGTCGCATGAGGAGGACCTCTGTCTTATCCAATATCTGGTAAATATCTAGTTGGTGGCAATTCAGTCTTACCTCTGTACAGAACCTTTTAGAAAGTGTTCAATAAATGTTGATAACATTGAATAAATGAGAGAATGATTGTTCCTGATTTAGTCCTCTAAGATGGAGATAATTAATAACTCCTGATCCCACTTCTCAAAATGTTAGCCTATGAAAAACCCTAAGCAGGATGAGCCTGGGGCAAAACCATACTTACAGCTGAAAACCTGGACTGGAAATGTCAAACATTTCCATCTTCAATTTTCCCAATGAGTTCCACATATATTCTTCGGAAGATTCAAATAAGCTTAATAACAAGATGGGTTATGAAAACTGAGAACGAGAAGGAGTAATTACAAAACTCCTGTGAGTTCATCAAGAACAAACAGAGCCTGACTGGCAGCATTTTTCCCTTAGTGATGTTACTTAGGGTTCATCAGGGAAATATAACTAACATAAAGTATCTGGGACCACAAAACAGCCTCACTTCTCTTGTAAAATATGTTAAAAAAAAAAAAAAAGTTTAATGTCTAGAAAAGTACATAGATTAATAAAGATGAATGAATGAATATACAGAAGTCAGCCTGAAAGACATCTCTAGTGGTGCGGCCTAAGTGTGACACTTCATTGTTTAACCTTAAATGTGTGTTTTCACCAAGAGTTTGAATGATGACATGGAGGATGGGCTACCGAAATTGCAGATGATTCAAAACTGGGAAAAAAGAAAGTGATTTAGGAGACATAATCTGAATCTGGCAGTATCTGGACAACATGAAGCAATGAACTGAAGCAAAAATTACATTTAATAAATGTGATCATGTAAAAATCTAGTAGGTCCAAAAATTAATCATATCACATAAATCTTAGATTCAAGGATACCGTGGATAAGAAAGGCGGATAAGCAGCAATAGATTTAACAGAAGTCAACAATATGTTGTGGCCACCTTTAAATACACACGTGCACACACACAAACATACACAAACACACATATTAATATATATAAGAATATACGAACATGTAAGCTTAGCTATAGATATATGTGCAGACATGTGGTACGTATGTATTCCATCCATTTATCCAGTTATTGACTCAAAACCATTAAAGCACACAACAAAGCCCCAACATGACACAATAAGTGGGGCAAAAATATTTAATCCCATAAAATACAAGCTGCCAGCCAGTCGCGGTGACTCATGCCTGTAATCCCAGCACTTTGGGAGGTCAAGGCGGGTGGATCACCTGAGGTCAGGAGTTCGAGACCAGCCTGGCCAACATGGCAAAACTCCATCTCTACTAAAACTACAAAAATTAGCTGGACATGGTGGCAGGCACCTGTAATCCCAGCTACTCAGGAGGCTGAGGCAGGAGAATCACTTGAACATGGGAGGCGGAGGTTGCAGTGAGCTGAGATCGTGCCACTGCACTCCAGCCTGGGCAACAGAGTGAGACTCCATCTCAAAAAAGAAAAACAAAACAAAACAAAAAACAAGTTGCCTTGCTAGGAGACTAGTGAAATGAGTAGGTCAAGTCTGCCTAGCTAATCCACTGACAATTCTGGGGCTCCTGGACAATTAAACTGTGTGTACTTCCTGGCTGTGGTAGCAGTTGTCTGCTCTGGCATACATATCCACTCTTGTGTCCACTGTGGCTCACATATCCATCAGAACAATTTAGGATCCTGGGATTTACTGAAAATTCCAGCACAGTGACAGCTATTTCAAGCATCTTCTAATTAGTTGGCACTCATTTCACTGGCCCTATCCAGGAAGATGATGCAAGACAGTACTGAAGACACAGAGATCCAATCTTTGCCTCCTGACTTCCTGAGTCCAGGATGTCCCTCCTTTGTCCAGATGGCTCTCATTTGAGACCACAAGTGGGTGGGATATCGTGCCCAGCACCAATCTTGCTGGTCTGCTTTAGGGCTTCCATGGGAGGCAGTTATCATGGAGTGTTGTTCCAGACAATATGTTAGTTTTCTGGCCCACAGAAATAGCAACACATCATGCCTGTCCTCAGTCAAATAAAAAGATGTGAGCACCTGTGAGCAAACTTAGCTTAATATCTGTCTTAATAAGTGTATACAAAGAGCAATGGCAGCAACATAGACCACTTAAGTCCAGCTCAAGGAGTCAAGGAAACTTCATAGAGGAAGTATTAGTATAGCCCAAAATTAAAGGATAAGTAGTTGTTTGCTGGAAAAGTTTGCCATTCAAAAGCCAGAAGAGGAAGTGGAGTGGTAAAGCAGGACCAAATTATGAAGAGCCATGAAGTTCATGGAAAGGTATTTAAGATAGCAAACAGCAGCAAGATGGATCATTTACAATAATAAATAGTTATAAATAAGAAGAGGGATTTTATCAATTAAGAAGCTATGAATGAATTAATTGTAGCAAGAAATATCAAGTGAACATTCGTGTTTTCAACACATTTATACAAATGTGAGTACCATATTACTGCTTACAAACATTGGAAACATTACCAATGTTCCAATTACCACTGGAAACAAACATTAGGTGTTTCTAGCATTCTACTATTGGCTCTAGGATTAGGGAATTTTGAAGTGGAATACTGCAAGGATATCAGTACTTGGAATCATCTTACGTTATTTACCAGTATCTTATTTTGGACGATTCCTTGACTATGTTCAAAGGTATCCCCTTAGTAAATGGAATTTTTGGACCCCCCCTCCATGGGACCTTGCACTAGATTCAAGCTATAACGTAGCGGCGGCCTCAGGGATAAATTCAGCTCTGGTTCATAACTTAGATTTAATGATTTTTTTTTTTCAAAATGCTTGATGCTATTTTTAAAAGCAAGAATACATCCTTTGACATTTTGTTAATTAGAACAAAGCACCCATATTGGTTCTTATACTTACTAACTTCAATAAAATAAATTAATTCAATTTTTAAAATACAACGCCAGCATCATTACCAAGATAGCAATATATACCAGCATCTACCCTCAGGTGAGCTGGCCCCTGCCACTCCTGGCATGGCCCTGTTGGCTCTTCCCCTTACTGGGCTGAATAATACAGATATACGTAGCCTTTCATCACATGTCAATTGTCAAACTTTGAGAAAAAGCTTATTTGTTCAATTCAAAACCGTAAAATCCAAAGCTGGACATACTAGTTATTGCTAACCTGTTCCAGAGAACCATTAGACACTTTCCCAGCTGCCTGTGGGGTAACTTCTACTTTTCACACTTTTCCAGAGCTGAGAAGGGAACAGCAGAGTGCTGCCAACCAAATAAACATTGCCAAGTGGCCTGGTATTTTGGGCACTTTTCCAGCCTGCTTTGTGGAGGCGGCCCAAACGCCATAATGTTTCTAAAATGCCTAACTGGGTTGACTAAACCCAAAGTAATTCCACACAATGGTGATATAACCTGGTTAACAGAATGAGTCTCACCATGTCCTTTTTTCCCTCCTTCCTTCTTTCCTTCTTTCCTTCTTTCCTTCCTTTCTCCCTCCCTCCCTTCCTTCCTCCCTCCCTTCCCTCCTTCCTTCCTTCTTTCCTTGCTTCTTTCCTCCCATCCCTCTCTCCCTTTCTCTTCTTTCCTCACTCTCTCCCTCCCATATCTCTTGTCAACTATCTACCCATCAATATTTTGTGATTTGGCATGAGGTCCACTTAACTCATGCATGACGGAAGAAGACACATACCCCAGGGGTTGATCAGCGTCTTCATTGAGACACAACCAGATTGAATACGGGCCAAGACTGTTGGAAGTTAGTGTGTTCAGGCAGGGGTTGTCAACACTAATAGCAGAGTGCATGGGTCAAGAAGATAAATTCATGACTTTTTATATTTATCAAAAACAACCAGGCTTGATGCAGTTGCTCACACCTATAATCCCAGCACTTTGAGAAACTGAGGAGGGAGGATCACTTGAGTCCAGGAGTTTTGAGACCAGACTGAGCAAAAAAAGTGACATGCCATCTCTCCAAAAAAAATTTTTTTTTTAATTAGCTGGGCATGGTGGCAAGCACCTGTATAGTCCTAAACTACTCAGGAGACTGAGGTGGAAGGATCACTTGGGCCCAGGAGTTTGAGGCCACTGCACTCCAGCCTATGTGACAGAGAAAGACTCTGTCTGAAGAAAGTAAAATAAAACCACCAAACTAAAGCAAAGAACCAAATAGTATTTCTAGCAAAAAACATCAATCATCAGCAAGTATATGAAATAAAGATAACCGTAATATTGTGAGATTACTCTAAAGTTGAATATTCCAAAAAATGCAAGTGAAGTATTCAGTATACTGTCTGGCATTTAATCAATTCTCCGTAAATGGTCCTATCATGATCATTATTACCCTCCTCATTCTTTAGTTATTGTCTGTAACAAAATTAGCAAAATCTTAACTTCAGACCTGTGTTGGTAAAAATCATATCCAGTTAGTGGCTGGTTGCTCTTTGGTACATACTCAAACTAAGAAGGCAGGAAAGGTATTATCCCAGCAGCAGTGTACGGTTAAAAACCCTCAGATTCATCGAGGCTTATACTACCTCTGAGATTCCTGCAGGGGTCATGTTACACGTCACCAGTCTACATCCAGGTTGATTGTTAGGTTTCCTCTTTGTGTGACATGTTATGATTGGATAATTAGTGAGAATGTATTTAATTGCTAGAGAATTATTCTTCACTTAAAAATTTTTTTAAAATGTTATGCTCTAACTTTTAAAAACTTCAAAAAAAGTAAAACAGTATATTACCTATCCTACCACCTTAACACCACATCTCTCACCATTTTGTACCTAATTTTGAATTTTATGCTCTTTTAAAAATCACAGTAATAATGTGCATATAGAATACCATGGTGATACCAGGCACAGTGGCTCACACCTGTAATCCACACACTGGGAGGCTGAGGCAGGCGGATCACAAGGTCAAGAGATGGAGACCATCCTGGCCAACATGGTGAAACCCTGTCTCTACTAAAAATACAAAAATTAGCTGGGCATGGTGGTACACACCTGTAGTCCCAGCTACTCAGGAGGCTGAGGCAGAAGAATCGCTTGAACCCAGGAGGCGGAGGTTGCAGCGAGCCGAGATCATGCCACTGCACTCCAGCCTGGCAACAGAGAGAGACTCTGTCAAAAAAAAAAGGAATGCCACAATGGTTCACAATACCTACATGCATTGCAGTGATAAAGAGCAGGTTTTGTGATCAAGATGTCCAAGTTCACCAGGTATGGTAGCTCGTGACTGTAATCCCAGATACTTGGGGGCTGAGGCAGGAGGATGGCTTGAGCTCAAGAGTTCAAGACTGGCCTAGGCAACTTAACTAGACCCTGTCTCTACAAAAAAATTAAAATATAAAAAATAATTAGCTGGGTGTGGCTGTGTGTGCCTGTAGTCCCAGCTACTTGGAGGCTGAGATGGGAGGATCACCTGAACCCAGCAGTTCCAGACTGCAGTGAGCTGTGATTATACCACTGCACTGCACTCCAGCCTGAACAACAGAATGAGATCTTGTATCTCAAAAAGAACAAAACAAACAAACAAACAAAAATGCCCAGGTTCAAACTGTAGCTCTGTTGTCTATTAGCAACGTAACCTTCCCAAGACTTAATCTCCCTTTACGTAAAAATAAGGACAACAACAACAACATGTATCTCATTAAGAAAACTAATTTAAGAATCCATGTAAAGTGCTTTCTGAAATGCTCAGGACATAGTACTCAATAAATATTATAACATTTTAATGGTTGAGAGTAGTACCTAATCTTTTAACCCTCTTTAACCATAGTTAACATCCAATAACACAATATTATAAATGATGCTATAGATAGCAAACTTTCAGGTTCATAACACCCTATCAAGAGATGTTATTACTATTTTTAAAAAATTTTTGCTGAAGTGATCATTGAACGATTATGCTTGATTGCCATATTTGTTAATACTTCTCTTAGCTGTTTATTAGCATTCTTACTTGAACTTAACTAGAGGAAATCTATCACTTTTGCCAGATTTCTTCTTTATCTAAGCTCCTCATTCTCTACCTCCTTCCCCACCACCAAGCCACCTGTGCACAGGGCAACTTCACGCGAGAGAACTACAGAACACAGCAGGTCCATATTGAAACGGGAAAGGTTCCCTTGTTCCCCTTGAAGGGCTGGTGATAGCAGTGTGGCTCACTTCTTCAGTGCCCAGCGGCTCAAACCCCTAGGGGAGCATACAGACGGGCAGGCTGTGGGGCTCCGACCCCATGGCAGTGTCTAGGGGTGAATGTTTACAGCTCCTGAGGCCCCAGTGGGCGTATGTTACAGGGTGCTCTTTTAATTTAGCCGTCTGTATGCAGCTGTGTTAGCTCAATGAGACCCCCTTTCTTTTCATAAGGAGAGAGAGATTTCTGTATCCCGGGGTTTCTTGCCTTGGTTACCGGAAGAAAGGGGTCACACATGGGCTTAGGGAATGAGTGCAAGGTTTTTTTGAGTAGAAGTAGCTTTCAGCAGATGGGGGAGCCAGAAGGGAAATAGTTTTCACCTGGAGTCAGACTGCTTGGAGGCCAGGGCTCTGCTCCGACTGCCCTGGCCAAACTCCACCTCCTCCCGGGCGATGGCCTGCCTGCATGCTGGCGTCTGTCGGTGTGCTCTTGTCAGCGTGCTCCCCTCGACATCCTCTCAATGTTCTCTACACTTCCAGCTGCTTGTCTTCTTTGGTTAATATGCTCCCTTTGCTGTCCAGCAGCTTCTGTCTGTGCCTTGCTAGGATCTCGGGTTTTTATAGGCCCAGGATGAGGACATGGTGGACCAGGGTGGTCTTGGAAAATACCACATTTGGGCGCAAAGGCAGAAGTGCCTGTCCTCACCTAGGTCCGTGGGGGTGGAGCCCTAGCCAAGGACCACGCCCTCCTCTACCCAACACTTCCCTTCCGCCCTTCCGCCCTTCCGTGTCATTTAAACGGACCTCGCCTTTCCCTTCCCAGCACTCTCTTATCAGTAAAAACCTGTCCTTCTCTGGTGAATTCATCTCTCACTTTCCCTAACACGCAAAAAATTCTAGGACTCAAACTCTTTCTATTCCCCTCCTTCTTTCAGAAGCCTGCGCTACAAACTCTAACTTTTTTTCCTCCAATCTAAATTTTATTTGCATTTCTTTGACTGCTAATGACGTGAACGTTTTCCCATATGTTTGTTTACTAGTTGTATTTCCTCTTTTGTGAATTTTCAGTTCGTGTCCTGTGCCTATCACTTTTGAATGTGTATGGGCTTTTTAAAATCACAGAGTTCTTAACAACTTATTAAACGTAGAAGGGGATAGTCTTTTTGAAATAAGGATATTTTATATTTATAAAGCCAAATTTACTGGCATTTTTATGATTACTTTTTAATCTTTTGCAAATTTGTATTTGTCTTCTAACCAAAGATCTAGCTATTTACTTGTTTTTTGTTGTTGTTTAACACTGGTTTGATTTTTATTTTATTTTATTTTAACATTAATCCATCTGGAACTTATTTTGGAATATAATATGAGGTCAGGGAATACATGGATTTTTTCCAAATTGCTAACCATTTATCCAATACCATTTTTGACTAAGCCTTCTCCTCTCTATTTTCTTGACTTACAATGACTTTAACATACATGGAATTTTTACAAATAATAGCATGCATTTCTAGGTTATTTATTATTTTTCATTCAGCTGTCTATTTTTATTCCAAAACCGCAGATTTATGTATTATAAGCTTATAATGTGTTTGGTGGTGGTGGTGTTAGTGCTTTCAAATTTACTTTGATAATCTTAGCTGTTTGTTCTTTTTAAATGAATAGTAGGGAAAAAAAATTGAAATTTCCCCCAAACTCTTATTTTATTTCAATTACATGAAACACATAAATACATGTGGAAACTGCATGAAATATATAAATAAGTGAAGTTCAATCATCTCCTTTACAATTATGTTTTGTCCTCAAACATCTTATGTTATAGATTTCAATAAAATTTTAAATTTTCTTTATGTATGTTACTTGTATAGATTGGAACTGTATTTGTGATTTTTCTTTATATATGATTTAGAATTTCCTTTTCAGATTATTCCTTGCTTACCTTTTGTTGGTACTTTGACTGAAATCTCTTCTTTTAATTATATTGCTAACTTTATATTAGATATGATTATATTGTCAGTCAAATTCATGATCTTTTACTTTATAAAACTCTTCAGGGATAACTTTTCCCAAAATTTATACCCTATATTTGGTTTCATGTTACATTGGTTGATCAGAAATCCCTAAATAATAGTAAAACTTAGTGATGATACTAGGGATCTTAATCTTATTCCTCATTTTCATGATTAAATAATGGCTGTTGGTTCAAACTAGAAACTCTTCCCCTTGTTTAAGAAATAGCCTCTTCAATTAGCAAGGCATGGTGGCACACCTGTAGTCCCAGTTACTCAAGGGACAGAGGCGGCAAGGATCACTGGAGCCCAGGAGTTTGAGGATGCAGTCATCTGTGATCCACTGCACTCCAGCCTGGGGGACACAGCAAGATTTTGCCTCAAAGGAAAAAAGTAGCAAAATAGCCTTCTATTCCTTTTAATATTTTCATGAAGAGTGTCTGCAGAAATTTTGTCTATTTAGTAACTTTTGACATAAATATGTTATTTATGTTCTTCTAATATATTGATTTGCCATTTTTGATGAATAGATTTTATAATATTGCATCATGTTTTCTCTCCTTAAATTAAACCTTATGTGATTATGGTAAATTATTTTTCATAAGACTCTGAGGATGGACTTATAATCCAAGAATTTAAGCATAATAATTGTTGTATCAAACATTTCCCTAAAGTCCTGTTCCATAACCCCACTCACCTTTCTTAAGCTTGCCTGGCCTGATTTTTGCTGAAGGAGGTCACGCCCTTCCTTGTTTGCGATTCCTTTGTTCAACAGTAGTTTAGTTTTCTCCCTGAATATTTGTTCCAATGTTTCACTAATTATCAACATGCAAGAATCTTGTAGATATTCTTTCCAATTGTTGGACTAACTGAACCCTTCTGTGCTTCAAGGTTCTAAATGATTTTAAACATAGCATGGCATATAATCATAATTATATAGTATTTTTCCAGGGGAGTTAGTCTGTTGTTCACTAACAGTTAGCAATACGTCAGCCCTCACAGCAACTCACATCAACATTCATAGCTATAATGTAGGTTTTGTTCTCCTCTGCCTGATTAAAATTTAAAAATCACCCAGATCGAACGTACGGGATTTTTCAGTATTCCATTATTCTTGAGACTACTATTGCTATTTGAGTTTAAAATAATAGCAATCTGAATGTCCATTAAGTAAGGACTAACACACAATAGGGGTAGCTGCTGTGAGCCAACTACTTGTTAGGCATACTGTGTGCCTGGTGACCCACACATGCCAGAGATAAAAATGAACTATTTTCAATTGAGTGCCAATGTGTAGGTTCTTTGCTTTTTTAAAAGCAACTTTAACATTTAATTTATGACTAAGAGAAAGTTATGAAGCATGGAGGGGTGGGGGAAGCAGAGGCAAATAAAGAACGTAAACTAAGAAATGAGTTTGATCAGAGACAAAACTGCATTTAAAGACCCTGGTTCCACTGCCTGAGCTGAAAGTCAGCCAAAAATAAATAGTGACAGATGAAGAGAAACTTTGATTGATACAATTGTTCTTATCTTCAGATCTCAGAATTACTAGGAGTAATAGAAAATATGGAAGATTTTTATTAAGTGTGTAGGGAGACACTCCATCTTGCAGGTCTGATAGTTACAAAAGTTGAGTGTTTCCATGAGGATTTCCACTAACATTCGGGAATGTTTCTATTTATCAAAGAAAACTTCCAAGATGCTTCCTGCAAGATCTCCCTATTTGTTTTACTTGTATGCCTAGCTTTACAATTGTCCATGCGTTCATTCAGCCTGTATGTGTTATGCACATACAAGTCAGGCACTGCCTTAGTCTTTGGGGATACCCCAGGGTAGACAAGTTCACAAGTTTGCACTATTGTTCTCATATACACATCATGTGCTCTTTCCATTTACTACTCCAATGGTCTTTGTTGAGCCACATTACAGGAAAGCCTAGATAAAGGAAAATAACTTTTCCCTTTAACGCTATTTTAAATGGAAAACTCAACTCTCTTCATATTTCTTTTAAACTGATTTTTCCTGTGTATCAAAGTGATTGACCTGAGCTGGTTCCACTGAAACATCTCACTTAAAATATACAAGATTTGCTTTAAATTAGCACTCACATTGATAGATTGAACAGGTAAAAAAGGCTTTCAGGTTGTAAGTATTCCATAAAGTGGGAGGCAGGAAAGGAATGAGAAATAGATGGAGAGAGAGAGAGTCATTATTTGAGCCACCATGGGTGATTATATATTCCTCTTTACTTAACAACAAAAACTTCTCTAGAAAATAGTTTGTCAAAAACGCTCAACATCTCGGATAATTTTAAAAAATGGATACACTCTGCAAAATTTTAAAGGCCTTTATATTACTCACTCTTGACCAAGTCTTAGGAAAACAAGCTCTCTCCTAAACTACTAGTTTAAAAAAAAAAAAAAAGAAGGCTGGGTGTGGTGGCTCAAACCTGTAATCCCAGCCGAGGTGGTGGGTGGATCACAAGGTCAGGAGATCGAGACCATCCTGGCTCACACGGTGAAACCCCGTCTCTACTAAAAATTAAAAATTAAAAAATAAAAAAGAGCAGGGCCTGGTGGCAGGCGCCTGTAATCCCAGCTACTCAGGAGGCTGAGGCAGGAGAATCACTCGAACCTAGGAGGTGGAGGCTGCAGTGAGCCAAGATCATGCAACTGCACTCCAGCCTGGGCGACAGAGCGAGACTCTGTCTCAAAAAAAAAAAAAAAAAAACAGAAAAGAAAAGCAGAAGAAATGTGGTACATGTTTGGAGACAAACTTAACAAGGTCTATCAAAACTAGAAAATGCAGAAACTCCACTCCATTTTCCTTTTTAGGAATTCTTTTCTGTAGATGTGCAAAGATATACATCAAACTGTACATTGTGGCTTTATCATAGAAAACAATTGGAAACAATCTGAATACCTGTCCATTAGGAACTTGTTAGAGAAACTAGAGTATACTCATATAATGGCATGTTATGCAGCCCTTAAAAATGAGAGCGGTCTATCTGTCCTGTACATGAGGAAGTATGTTTTTAGGTAATTAAAAAGTAGGTTGCTGAAGTATAGTACAATCTCATTTACATAGAAAAAAGGTGTACATTTGTGGGTGTGTGTGCACGCATGTGTGTGACTAGAAAATTGCCAGAAAGATATGGAGGAAAAAAATCTTAAAACTCATTACCTAGTTGGGGAGGGTGATAGAAAGGAGTGGATGGGTGAAGGCAGGAAAAAATATTTTTACTTTTCCCTTTGTGCTTTTACCTATCATTTGACTTTTCACCATTTTAAATTTATCTTTAAAAAATGAATCATTTTTCTTTGAATTGTGTAAAATAGCAGGTTTATAACAGACGTGAAATCAGAATGTACTATTTCAGCCACTGTCACAATAATTTTAGACATTATGTGTTTTAAGGAAGTTTTACTGGTATATGACCTGAAACATTTGAATGCCTTCTGATCATTTAGAACACTCTAAGTAATAACGTATCCGCAATTACTAATATATGCTTGAAAGTATGACTGAGACAGGCCATTTCATTATGTACCTGGTAATAGATTAGGGTACAAGGAACAGCCAGGTTATCAATTTTACCCACTCACTTTAAGTACAGAAGGTTTTAAAAATAATTTTCAGACAAATTACCTTCTGTATCGATTGTGAATGCTTATGAAACAATGACTTTATCTTCCTCCTATTCACTTTGAACACCATTGCCTAATTGCCACCATAACCTTCACAGTTGTCCAACCAGACATCAAGTTGTAGTCAGTTCTACATATGTTGCCTGTAGTCAGGTAGTCTTTGATAAATTTATAAAAAGGGGACATAGTATTCCATTCCTTTGTTCTTCTGCACACCTGGAAAGAATACTTAAATTTTATCAATACTATTTCCACATAGTCTTTGATTATATGGTCACATAAAAGTGATGATCTTATAAATTTATTTAAAACCCAGTATTTTTCTTTAGTAAGATACAGCTTTGGGGACTTGGTGAGTACTGAAAAATCATAAAGCCATGTGAATATAAGCCTAGCATGAAAATACATTTTTTCAGCTGGCTGTATTTTCCAAAGTTGTAATATATTCAAAAGGCTGCATGAAATGAGGGATAGAAAGATGTTCATATTACTACATTTGTGAAACATGAAAATTTGTGAAAATTTGATCTATCACAATTTCTGTTTACTGTCAAGTAAATGAAATCAAAGGAGAAAGGCAGATCATGTGATATATTAATGGGAAAGAATAGACCTGAGGGTAACTTAGGTAAAGCACATAGAAACATTTCCTAATACACAGGGCTAGTAAACATTGTTTTGGGGAGAGTGGCAAAAAAAAAAAAAAAAAAAAAAGTCCTAGATAATACTTAATGAAACTGGAATCCCTGCCCTGGAATAAGAGAAAGCTATCGTGATCACTTCGGAGAACAGATTTTAAAAACATTCTTTGATAACTAACTATGTGCTATATATTTCATTAAGAACTAACATAAAAACTAAAGACACTCTGCAATATTCAAACCAAGAAGAATCCTTGGAAGGAAAACTAAGGAAACAATTCTAGTTTTCAAATCTAGAGTTGCTGCTAAGTAAACATAAAGATTTACCCAAGAAGATCCCTGAAATAATTCCTAAAGAAAATGAAAGATCTTTAGAAACCAGGAAAATAAGTGTTAACTTGAAGTCTGAGACCACATAGCTCGATATGTCTCTATAATTGTCTAATGTCCTTTAGGAACTTGTGGCTAATTAAAAAAAAAATGGCTTCAGAGCAATTCTCATTTGTTTTCTGTTTAAATAGCGCAATCTATTAGGTTTCAATGTCTCTAACTTGAAAGAATTTTATTTCTTTTTCCTGAAAAAAGTTCTATTCTTTACCATAAAAAATGACAAGTACAAGGTCAAATTCAAAGGTAATCTAATGACATGTCTGACTGTTCCTCTATCTAAATGAAATAAAACAGACACAGTCTCTTTTATAAAGGACCTAATAGAATAAACCTAGTAAGCAGGAAACCATTTAGAGTAGTTGATTTGGCCTTGGTTTTAAAGGTGACCAGCATTCCTTGGTGTGTGGTAAGGTAACAATTGAATTGGTTTTGTTTGCTAGCCGCCATAATGCTTTCTCTTGCAGTGTTTTTGTATTGTGCACCAATACATCCTCAGGCTTCTTTTTCCTCCCCTGTTTGTTAGTCACATGGTAACAGATGTGTGTCCAATACCAGATGAGTATACTGTTACTCACAGTGATTTTCTCTGCAGCAGTCTGGAAGCATGCATTGCCTTTGTCCTGGGACCTTGTATTTTTGGTGGCCAGGCCTTACAAAAGAATATATTACCAAGCTAGAAAACATTAAAATAAATAGTGTGACATGTACTGTATTACTAACTTTAAAACATCCTTTACTAATCTGATGCAAACAATTGGTGCTAAATACATGTTCATTGAATTAATGGTCATTATAAAATATAGCTCTTGCTGCCATTCTCATGAATAGAACATACTTTCAAATTGCACCCTATTAAATCTTACATCGTCTCTACTATTCTTTCTTTTTCTGCCAGCAGAAATGCATTAACATATGCTGCACCCATCACACAGGAGAAGCCTCAGTTCAAAAGTATTTCTCTCTCCTCATCTCTGCCTGTTTTCAATGCTGTCCTCTTCCACCCTTTGTCTATCAGTATCATCTTTACATTGTATGAGGACAACTGAGACCAAGGTTTTGCCATTACTTTGAGGAATGGTTAGGCAATATGTCACAAATACTAGACAATCATGGCTTTTTAAAAGAAAATGTTAGTATAGTTCTAACTTTAATTGGAGTTGGTATTCATTTTGGAATTAACATTAGCTAGTATTGCTTTCTATTTGAGATCCTGCAGAAAGTTGCCTACTCTTCAGAAGACGGTAGTATTGGCAAAGCCAGTCAAGGAATGTTATGTGAAAACACTTGGACTTGTAAAACAAAATACCAATATTAATTGTTATCATTATTGCCTTTTGGACTGTGCACCAAACCTTGCAGGATATTTCATTTACCAAAATTTTTCTAAAATAATTCCAGATCACAGAGAAGGAGATTATGCCAGCAAAGTACTTCTGTCATAAACTTTTAGAAAATTAGGAAAATCTTAAGTTTCATATATAAATTCCAAATTGCCCAAATAATCATCTTATTTTCTATATAATAACCAAAAAGGTAGATTGTATTTATGATTTGTTTTCCATAGAAGGCACTGTTCGCATGCTTTAAATACTTATTTCTTTCCATAATTGTATGAGGTAAGTACTGTTATTGTCCTCTTTTATAGAAGAAGAAACTAAAGGTTAGAGACTTAAAGTCACTTGGCCTATGTCATGTAATTAAACAAGGGAGTTTACCCTCAGAGCTCTCAATTTTAATTACCATATATCTGAAGTTATTCACCAACCAATTGTTAGATGATAGGCACTGTGGTTTTGGTTGTCTGGAGTTTCATAATGATGTAGGTAGTATGGCTTTCTCTCGATTAATTCTGCCTGGGAATAGGGGTGGCCTCTGGAGTTGATGGATTACTTTCTTCAACTGAAAAAATTATCAGTCCTTTTCTCTTCCAATAATACCTCTGTCTAACCCTCTCTCAACTCTCCTATGGGACTCTAACACATACTAGAATTCTTCCTTCTATGCTCTGTATTTTTACCTTTTCCTTCCTTCTTTCCATCTTTTTAGTTCTCAATGCTTTTTCTGAATGATTTCTCTGACTACAATCATCAGTATTTTATGTCTTGTTAAATCTGTTCATTGGGTTGTAGTTTGGTTTTCTGAAGTTTTCTAAAAATGGGTAAGGTGGTATTTTTTTCAAATGTTCTGTCACTTTTTATAGCTTCTGTTTCTTGCAGCTATTTTCAAACTTGTCTTTTAATTCTTTAATTATAGCAGTAATAGTTTCAGTTCCCTGACTGGTAATTCCAGTATCCAAACTCTGTAGCCCTGTCCCTTCTGACTGATGATTCGCCTGGTTTTCACACAGAGTGCTTTGTGTGTATTTAGTCAGGAGGATTCCTTGAGGCCTAGCATGGAAGTGCCTTCCTCCAGAGAGAATATATGTTGATTTCTGCCAGATGCCTAGAAGCACTAATAGTCTGGAATCTTTTCAAATCAAGTTCACAGATTACAGATCCCTGGGCCACCAAAACAATGCATAGTGAAGGCTGCAAATCAGTAAAAATACCAGCCACAACTTCGATTTTCTCTCTTGCTCTTCAATGTGCCAAATGACTACGGTCTGAATGTTTATCTTCTCACCCCTCATCCCACCTCGAAATAAATGTGTTGAAATTCTAACTTCAAAGTGATGAATTTGGTGGTGCAGCGTTGGGAGGTGAAGAGTGAGTGTCCTTGTAAAAGAGCGCCCAAAGGAGCGCATTTGCCCCTTCAACATGAGAGGGCACAGATAGGGGAAACGTCTATGAGGAAGTGGGCCCTCACATCAGATCTGCGGGCACCTTGATCTTGGACTTCCTAGACCTAGCACTGTGACAAAAAATTTTCTATTGTTTATAAGGCACTACTTTGTGATATTTTTCAAAGCATCCCAAACGAACCAAGCAATACTCAGTGCAATCCTCTGTAAGCAGAGGATAGAAGAGTAGAGATATGCTTATTACTGATTCCCTCATCTTTTGAGGATTGGGGCTTTTTGGGCCCCCAGTTCAATGTAGGTAGATTGTCTTTTACAGTCCCTTGTTTGAAGACCCCCAAAGAGTCGGCCAAAACCATAGCTTGAATCTGACAGAATTCAAAAATACCTTTGTGGCAAAGGCAACTTCAGCACCACGTTTTCAACTTGCTTCTCTGGATCCCCACCTTTTCGTTGATTTTGTCCTGTTGACTGTACTATTTTACCATCCCTTAGATGTGCTTAAGAAAATGTTTTTAATACAGTATTTTTAGTTGTTTTCAGCATGAAAATCTCTCTGAATAATATAACCTTTACTGAACTACTCAACATTCAACTATGTAACCATTATTAAAAAGAGAGGTCATGTAAACAATGGAGACAAGGTCTCTTTCCTTTTTTTTTTTTTTTTTTTTTTTTTGAGACGGAGTCTTGCTCTGTCGAGTGCAGTGGCCAGATCTCGGCTCACTGCAAGCTCTGCCTCCCGGGTTCATGCCATTCTCCTGCCTCAGCCTCCCGAGTAGCTGGGACTACAGGCGCCCGCCACCTCGCCCGGCTAGTTTTTTGTATTTTTTTTTAAATAGAGACGGGGTTTCACCATGTTAGCCAGGATGGTCTCGATCTCCTGACCTCGTGATCCACCCGTCTCAGCCTCCCAAAGTGCTGGGATTACAGGCTTGAGCCACCGCGCCCGGCCCAAGGTCTCTTTCCTAATAGAGATTACATTCCAGTCAGAGTCATAGCCAAAAAAAGTAAATCAAAACACAAAATGATTTTGAGTTATAATAAGAACTATGAAAAAATTCTAGAAAATGAGCTGAAAGAGATATTAATGAAGGAATGCATAGAAGGGAAATATTGAAAAATAGCTTAGTATTTTTCCTAAATTTCAAAGAAGTTTAAAAAGTTAACAATAGCATAGGAAGAAATTTAAGGTTATATAGAAATTAAAGTTAAATTAAATGACAGGTGGAAATGACATAGGCAACAAATGATTTCGGGTATTATTGAAAGAGGCCTGGATTGGGAACGGAGTTTCAAGAATGGGTCCCATGTATCATTCACCTGCTGAATGATCTTGGAAAAGTCATGTAACCTATTCAATATAATTCAACCACAAATACCACTAATTAACTGCGCATTTGTTGTTTATCTAAAATACAAAATACTCTGTTAGGCATTGGGTGGGAGTGGTCAGAGAGATGAGCCTAAAGCATGGTTCCTGCATTTCTTGCAATGTGGACATACTATAAGGCTAAAAAGAAACTACATCATAGAAACATAGATTTAATTTTAAAAACAAAAAAGAAAGAAAGAGAGAAAGAAGCTATATATACAAAATTCCATGTCTGCTAATCTGACTTTTAATCCCAACTCTGTAGCTTGTTTGAGCTTGAATAAATCTCCTAACCAAACGATCTGATAATACAGGTTGAAGTAGTGGTCTTAACATTCTATGGATTCCTCTTCCTCACCTTTCTACCACACACCTCACTGTAGGCTGGCAGTGAGCAAAACAAGGAAGAAGAGAAATTCTGAAACTTCATTCTTAAACCAACCAGAAGAGTTCTACTTTTATCCATTCTAATATTGAGCTTTCTTATAATATTAATATTTTATGAGCATGAGCAAAGAATGGTGCATCTAAAAAACATCTGAAACCCACTGATTGGTTAGTTGGTGTTGTTGAAAAACGTAAAAGAGTTATGACAACTGTGTAAGACTGATGTTCATTCTACTAACTGAAGAAACGAGAGAGCTGCAAAATAATTGCAAATGGTCTGCCCAAAAAGGCATGAACCAAATATTAGCCATTGGTACAACATACTGGTATTAAAGTGAAGATATGGATAGAGAGAGAGACGTAATACATGCATAGATATGCAATTTTAATTTTTAAAATACAAATGATTCATACTTATGACAGGAAAGCTCAAATAGTATAATAGATAATAATGTGAACAGTAAATGCCTTCCCTCCTATCATTTGTTTCAATTTATTGTATATTCTTCCAGAATTTTTCCATACCTATCCTAACAGATTTATGTAGTTTTTCATACAGAAAGGGAATTATACTGTACATTCTGTAGGGCAGTTTGATCTTCTCTCTTAATATAACTTGGACATGTTTCTGTATCAGTACATATTGATCTACCATCTTCTTTTCTGGTACTGCAAAGTATTTCATTATATGAATGCAACAAACTTTCTTTCACCAATCCACTGTGGATGGACATTTATTATGTTTTCATAACCTGTTTTCAATTGTTTTTCTATTACAAAGATGCTGCCACACACACACCCGTTACATTACCAGCTTTGAGTATATGTGGGAACTGCTTTGGCAGCTGCTGTGTCATGTATTTTCTCAATCAAAAGATAATTCAAATACAAACACTCATAGAAACTTTTGACACTTAAAGGAGATCCTCATATTAAAACCGTTTGGTAACTACTGAGTTAGAAATTCATTTTAAGCTTTAGTTTAGCATATGCTGTTTGAAGTGTAACTGGCAATCAAGTTTGTTAACAAATGTGATAAATAAATGCCCTTATCTGAAACTCACCAAAATTGATTCATTGATGCAGCAAACTCATTTTTTGAGCACTTATTCTGTGCTCCGGACTGTTAATATAGGAGTGACGTGTGGTTTGTGCTTGTGGCACTTGTGTTACAGAAGGCCTAGAGACTGCCGTGCTAACATCAATTGCAACACCACTGTAGCAGGTGCTGGCATAGAAGAGCTTCCCTGTGATTTTACTATTGTAACGTAAACACTGAAAATATGAACTAGAGCTACTGCTCTCTCTGTCAATGTATGTAGTCTTTCTCTAGGCATTTTCAGGAATTGTTTTCTGTAAGGAAAAAAAGAGAATTTGGCAAATAAACTTCAGTTTTTATATATTTTCCAATCATTTTCTATCTGCGGCTCACATATTTTTTTCTCTAAAATAAAGTAAGGATTTATCTTTCTATACTTACCTCTCTAGCAAGTCCTGTGCACCTTTATTTATCTTTATGTGCCCTTTGAACATAGCAGAGGTTTATCCTTACAAATGTCTGTCTATGGTAATTTCAGACTAATATCTGACAATTTAGCCACTGACACTTCACTCTCCAAACCTGTGCCTCACTAAATGCTACTTAGTGTCTTTTCTCTGATCAAGACATGCCTATCTGGCTTTCTTTTCTGGAAAGAAGAAATGGAGACTATCTAGGCACAAGTATTTCACTCTGGTCAATGAAGCTTTGAAATGCATACATGGAATGTCATAAAAATATTAAGTACTACCATTTATTAAATCCTTACCATTGTAAGTACTTTACCTACTATGTTCTTTATGTGTATTGTCATATTTAGTTTTTGTAACAAGCATTATCTCCAGTTTACTTATGAGAGGCATGAAGCATGGGAGAAGGTAAGTCACAAAATCATACGACTTACAACTGATAAGCTCGATTTAAGTCCAGATCTGTCTATTGTCCACACTGTCAACCATTATACTGTACTGCCTCCACAGGTAAAGAGTGTTTTGAAATATGGATAGTATTGCTATCCATACACCATGTGTAAAAAAGCACCAAATATATGCCTCTCACCCTTCCTCCTACCCCACCCCCACAAAAAAAAAAAAAAAGAAGCAACATTTTTTGAGCTTAAAAAGAAACCTCCTGCCTGGATGCCATGAATAAAAATAAAGTTTATTTCAGGAGGAAGATTTTGAATATATTTGAAATATTTCAGTTTTGTACCTGCCTTCCATGTAACTTTGCTGCCTTAGGATCTTTATGGATACTAAGTCTCATCTATTTTTACCAATTTCTGCTAAATTATGCTGGAGGAGCATGCTAATGCTAACAAAGGAGCCAGCTTGACAGATAGAGCCCCAAGGAAGAAAAAAAATTATCTATATTAGAGTAGTATTAGTCTAATCCCACATCCCAAAATGCCATACTTGGATTAACCAATCTCCATTAGATAAGCAGGAAATAAATTAGCAATGGAAGACTTGGCCTAACCTCTCTGCTGGAAGCATATTATTAAGAGACCATGCCCAATAGTATTAGGGAGATATGTGTTTGACTATGATCTTGAAATCCAATGGGAAATAGAGTGCCAACTGGCAAAGTTTCTTTATATTAGTTCAGTCTCTTTTTTTTATATAATGCAGTGTGGGTAAAACTATACATATTTCATAAAGTCAGTCATCTAGTATAGACTGTATCTATCACTACGTTACAAAATTTCCTGCAAAATCTTGCTCTAATATAATCCATCTCATCTTACTGATTCACAATGTTTTTCTGAAAAATAATGACTGTAACTTTTTGTGCCCCATCCAACCAAACCATACTTCCATAAAATTCCTTTCCTCTTTCCTTGTTTGTACACACTTTTTTGATTGTTTGATAACATCTGAACATGAGAGTGTAAATTTCAGCATTGTTGATGTTTCCTAATGGTTATAAGTTCCAGCTGTTTGTTCTTTTCTCTCCAATGGAGATCTAACATTACAAAGGGAAAGAGGAAAAAAGAAAATATAACTAGATCCCTACTCTCTCATTAGAGAGCAGATAAATTGGATGGTAAAAATTCTGTTAGCAATTATATTTTTTAGAAATCAGAAATTCTCAGCAAGCGATATTTAAACATCCCCAGTTGCCTCTATCTCTTTGGGGTAGGGATGAGATTGGTGAATAGAGCCTGGTTATGTAGAAGATTCAGATAACACACAAAACTCCATGTCCCAGTGAGGAAAAAAAAGCATTGTACATATGTAGAATTTCATGAGAGGCATTCAAGAACATTTTATAAAGTAAAACATCAATTACCTCATATATGAGGCCCTCTACAGCTAACAGTTCCTATTCTTATTGTTCTCTAAATAAATCCTATGCCAGCTTAACTTTTTAGTAAGAAAAGAAGATTCTACAATCTTCCGTTCCCTGTTTAATTACTTAAGCATTGTTGTCTTGTTTTAATTTAGCAGCAGGGAAGAAATGCCAACGAAAGGCATATGTGAATCAAGAGGTAGGCGGATGCTACCATATAAGACCCTTATATAATCACCTAGCCAAAGTTTAATACTAAGAAGGGTTGTGCCAAATAAATGCATGAAAAGATAATAAACAAGGAATCTATACCATTTATTAAATAAACCTTAAACAACCAAATAATAGTTGAACATCTGCTATGCTAATATCATTGTCTGGCTTTTTTTTTTTTTTTCCTTTTTTTCCCAGAATGAAAGTAACTCATTGTTTTTCTGAATATGAAAGTATTAACATGCTTATTGTAGAATTTACTGATATTTGAAGGTAGCAAGAAAAAAGATATCATCCATGATCCTAACACCTTTCATGGAAAACTATAAAACATTTTCATTTCTTTCTAGACTTTTACTGCATACATCAATATATAGATGTCTATTTTCTATTTTAAAAATGGAATTACAATATGTAGTTGCCTGTTTTTTAGAAAATGCAAGTTTAAGTGGCTCTATACTTTCTCCTATTGAATATAACGGATGCCATAGATTTTTTGTTAATGATTTATCATTTATATATATGTATTATTATTTATTATAGATTCTGACTAATTGACAAATCTCTTATCCACTCTTCTATTTGAAAATATACAGTCAGTTGTTATTTATAGTCACTATAAATAGTGATGCTATAGAACACGAGAACTCATTCTTCTTATTTAGCTGTAATTTTGCATCCGTTAAACAAACTTTCTCTATCCCCCTCCTCCTGTATCCTTCCCAACCTCTGATAACCACTATTCTATCTTTACTTCTGTGAGATCAACTTTTTTGGCTTCTACATCTGGGTGAGAACATATGGTATCTGTCTTTCTGTGACTGGCTTATTTTATTTAATGTGATGTCCTCCAAGCTTATATATGTTGACACAAATGACAGGGTTTTATTCTGTGTTGTATGGTTGAATATTATTCTGTCATGTATATACACCACATTTTCTTTATCCATTTGTCTGCCATTGGGCAGTTAGGTTGATTCCATATCTTGGCTATTGTGTATAGTGCTGCCACAAACATTGGAGTGCAGATATCTCATCAATATACTGATTTCCTTTGTTTGGATATATACTCAGTAGTTGGATTGCCAGATCATACGGTATTTCTAGTTGAATTTTTTTTCAGGAACCTTCATGCTATTTTCCATAATGGCTACACTAACTTACATTCCCACCAACCAGCATGTAAGAGTACTCCTTTCTCTATGTTCTTAGCATTCTTGCTAGCATTTGTTACTTTTTGTCTCTTTCTCTCCTTTTTTTTTTTTTTTTTTGAGATGAGTCTTGCTCTGTCACCCAGGCTAGAGTGCAGTGGCATGATCTCAGCTCACTGCAACATCCACCTCCCAGGTTCAAGCAATTCTCATGCTTCAGCTTCCTGAGTAGCTGGCACTACAGGTGTGTGCCACCATGCCCAGCTAATTTTATGTTTTTCTAGAGATGGGTATTCACCATGTTGGCCAGGCTGGTTTTGAACTTCTGGCCTCAAGTGATCCACCTGCTTCGGCCTCCCAAAGTGCTGGGATTACAGGTGTGAGCCACTGCCCCGGTCAGTTATTTTTTTTCTCTTTGATAATGGCCATTCTATCTGGGGTGAGATGATATCTCATTGTGATTTCAATTTGCATCTCCTTTAGGATTAGTGATGTTGAGCATTTTTTTCATATACTGGTTGGCCATTTGTAAGTCTTTATTTACTTACTTATTTTGAGAGAGATGGTTATTCAACTCATTTGCTATTATCAAATGAGATTATTTGGGGATCTGTCAGAATTTTGCTATTGAGCTGTTCGAGATCCTTGCATATCCTGGTTAGTAGTCCTTTGTCAGATGAATACTTTGTAAATATTTTCTCCCATTCTGCTGGTTGTCCCTTCACTCAGTGGATTGTTTTCTTTGCTGTGCAGTAGCATTTCAATTTGATATAACCCCGTTTGTCTATTCTTGCTGTGTTTTTGAGGTCTTCTCCATAAAATCTTTATCCAGGCCAATGTCCTGAAGTGGTTTCCCTTATGTTTTCCTCTAGTAGTTTTATAGGTTCAGTGTTTACATTTAAATATTTAATCCATTTTGAGTTAGCTTTTGTATACAGTGGAAGATGGGAGTCTAGTGTCATTCTTCTGCATACAAATATCCACTTTCCCAGAACTATTTATTGAAGAGACTGACTTTTGTCTAATAAATGTTCTTAGCAACTTTGTCAAAAATCAGTTAGCTGTAAATATGTGAATTTATTTCTAGGTTCTCTAGCCTGTTCTATTCTTCTGTTGTCTGTTTTTATGCTAGTACCATGTTATTTAGCTTTGCAGTATATTTTGAAGTCAGATAGTGTGATGACTCTGGCAATCCTTTCTGCTCAGGATTGCTTTGGTTATTCACAGTTCTTGTGGTTCCATATTAATTTTAGGGTTTTGTTTCTATGCAAAGTCATTGCGTTCCACTGAATCTATAGATCACCTTTGTCTGTATGGTCATATTTAAAATGTTAATTCTAATCCATGAGCATGGGACGTCTTTCCATTTTTGTGTCCTCTACAATTTCTTTCACCAATAGTTTTAGTTCTCCTTGTAGAGATCTTTTACCTCTTTGGTTAAGTGTATTCCCAGGTAATTATTTTGTAGATATTGGATATGAGATTGCTTTCTTGATTTCTTTTTTACTAGTTCATTGTTGGTGTATACAAATGCTATTGATTTTTTCATGTTACTTTTGTATCTTGCAACTTTACTAAATTTGGTTATTGGCTGTTTTTGTTAGAACTTTTAGGGTTTTCTGTGTATATGACCATGTTCCCACAAACAGGGAAAGTTTTACTTAGTCTTTTCCTCTTTGGTTGCACTTGTTTCCTTTCTTTTGCCAGGTTCCTGTGGCTAGGACTTTCAGTACTATATTGAGCAAGAGTGGTGAGAGTGGGCATCCTTGTCACGTTCAAATTCTTAGAGAAAAAGCTTTCAGCTTTTCTCAGTTCAGATGTTAACTGTGGGTTTATCATATACGGTCTTTATTGTGTTAAGGTACATTCCTTCTATAACTAGTCTGTTGAGGGGTTTTATAATGAAGGGATACTGAATTTAATCAAATGCTTTCTCTGCATCTATTGAGGACATCATACTGTTTTTATCCTTGATCCTGTTTATGTGATTTATCACATGTATTGATTTGTGTATGTTGAACCATCCTTGCATCCCTGGGATAAATCCCACATGATCATGTTGAATAGTTTTTTCATGTGCTGCTGAATTTGAGTTGCAATATTTTGTTGAGAATTTTTGCATCTATGTCTGTCAGGGATATTGGCCTCTAGTGTTCTTCAATTGTTGTGTTCTTGTCTGATTTTGATATCACAGTAATGTTAGCCTCATAGAGTGATTTTGGAAGAATTCTTTCCTCTTCTGTTTTCTTAAAAGGTTTAAGAACAATTGGTATTCATTCTCCTTTAAATCTTTGGTATAATTCAGCAGTGAAGCCATCAGTTCCTGCACTTTTCTTTGATGGGTTCTTGTTTTTATTACTGATTCAATCCTGTTATTTGTGATTAATTTGGTCATGTTTTCTATTTCTTCTTGGTTCAGTCTTGGTAGGTTGTATGTGTCCAGGAATTTACCCATTTCCACTAGGTTTCCCAACATGTTGGCACAGAGATATTCATAATGGTTTCCAATGATTCTTTGTATTTCTGTGATATTAGTTATAATGTCTCCTTTTTTGTTTCTGATTTTATTTATTTGGGTCTTTTCTTTTTTAGATAATTATTATTATTTCAATTCTTTTAAATTTATTGAGACATTCACAGCCTAACATGTGGTCTATGCTGAAGAATGTTTTATGTGCTGATAAAAAGAATGTGTATTCTGCAGATGTTGGATAAAAAGTTCTGTAAATATCTGGTAGGTACATTTGGCCTAAAATGCAGTTTAAATCCAAGGTTTATTGGTTGATATTTTGTTTAGATAATCTGTCCATTGATGACAGTTGGATGTTGAAGTCCCCAACTATTATTGTACTGGAATCTGTCTCTCCCTTTAGGCTAATAACATTTGCTTTATATATCTGGGTGCTTGGCTTGGGGGTGCATATATTTTTGTAATTGTTATATCCTCTTGCTGAATGGATCCCTTTATATAATGACCTTGTCTCTTTTTACAGTTTTTTACTTAAAATCTGTTTCACTTGATATAAGTATAGCTACTTCTGCTTACTTTTGGTTTCCGTTTACATGGAATACCTTTTTCCATCCCTTCATTTTCAATCTATTTGTGTCTTTACAGGGTGACATAAGTTTTTTTGCGTATAGCTGAGTCATGACTTTTTTATATATTCAGTCACTTTATAACTTTTAAGTAAGGAATTTAATTTGTTTACATTTAAGACTATTGTTGATAGGTGAGGACTTACTCCTGTCATTTTTTTGTTTCCTGGTTGTTTTTATATCTTTCATTTCTTTTTTTTTCTCCCATTTCTATCATTGCAGTTTGGTGGTTTCCTATAGTGAAAGTGTGTGATTCTTTTCTCTTTTTCTTCTACCGATCTGCTCTACCAGTTAATTTTATACTTTTGCATGTTTTTGTGGTGTGATTATCATCTTTGTCCTTCCATATGTAGGACTGCCTTAAGCATTTCTTGCAAGGCTGGTCTGGTGGTGATGAATTCCCTCAGTTTTTGCTTGTCTGGGAAAGACTTTATTTCTCTCTCATTTCTGAAGGGTAGTTTTACTGAGTATACTTCCTGGTTAGCAGTTGGTTTTTCCTTCTTTTTCTTCTTCTTTCAGCACCTTGAATATATCACCCAATTCTCTCCTGGTCTATAAGACTTCTGAGAAATCTGCTGATAGTCTAATGGAGATTTTCTTACACATGACTTGACACTTTTTTCTCACTGTTTTAAAAAATTCTCTCTTTGTCTTTTACTTTTGACAATTTGACTAAATATGCCTTATACAGAATCTTTGGGGTTGAATCTACTTGAGGAACTTTGAGCTTCCTGAATCTGGATGTCCATATCTGTATTAGTCTGTTTTCAACTACTATCAAGAACTGTCTCAGACTGACTGATTCATGGACAAAAAGAGGTTTAGTTGACTCACAGTTCCTGAAGCTTAGCAGGAAGCATGACTGGGAGGCCTCAGGAAGCTTACGATCATGATGGAAGGTGAAGGGGAAGCAAGCACATCTTACCATGGCATAGCAAAAGAGAGAGAGTGATGGAGGAAGTGACACACACTTTTAAACTATCAGGTCTCATGAAAATTTACTCTCTCACGATCATGAGGACAACAAGGGGGAAATCCACCCCCATGATCCAATCACCTCCTACAAGGCTCCTCCTCCAATTCAACATGAGATTTAGGTGGGGACACAAATCCAAACCATATCAGTATCTCTCTTGAGATTTGGGGATTTTTCAGCTATAATTTTATTAAATAGGTTTTCTATGCCTTTTTCCATCTCTTTTCCTTCTAGAACTCCCTAATACTAGTAAACAGTTGTTCACTTAGTGGTATCGCATACGTCTTGTGGGCTTTCTTCACTACTTTTCTTTCTACTTTTTTTTTCTGATTGAGTAATTTCACATGACCCATCTTCAAGTTCAAAGATTCATTCTTCTTCTTAATTAAGTTTGCTGCTGAAGATCTCTACTATATTTTTTATCTCGTTTATTAAATTCTTCAACTGCACAATTTCTGTTTGGTTCTTTTGATATCTATCTCTTTGCTACATTTCTTGTTCATATTATGAAGTGTTCTCTTGATTTTGATAAATTGTCTATCTGTATTTTCTTATATATTGCTGAGTTGCCTTAAGATTATTATCTTTAATTCCCTTTCCAGCAATTCATAGTTTCCTTTTCATTGGATCTATAACTAGACAGTGTCGTGTGGTTTTAGTGGTATTATATTTCCTTGCTTTTTCATGTTTCCTGTATCCCTGTTTTGATGTTGATGTCTGTGCATCTGGTGGAGTAATAACTTCTTCCAAACTTTCTACAGCAGCTTTTGTAGAAAATGACATTCACTTGCAGTTAGGTTTTAGGTTGCTGGTTGGGAAAGGTGTCGTGTTTTTCCAGGTAGACAGAATGGTGTTCTTAAGCTATATTCAACATTAACAATAACTGTGTGTGCCTCAATGGTCTAGGCTATAGAAGTCTGTGGCAGTGGTGCTGGTAGCATAGGTGATTAAGTTCCTCAGTGGTAAGGGCTTTGGGGGTTCCTTCTGTTCCCATTTCCTCCCAGTGGAAAGTCTTATCTTAGGGTATGCCACTTGTCTAGTCTGACATGACCTACAAGCAGCTGCAGCAGCACTGGGTTCCAGATGCAGGCACCAGGAACATCTCTGGGGACCATGTCAAGACTCAGAGTCTGTGAACCCACGGTAGCACCTGGACTTTGGGATTCAAGTTTGCTCTCTGTGGCAGAGATGAATGTAGGTTGCCCATAGAGCCAGGATCTCTGACTCTAAGGCACTGCCTAGAAGCTCAGGCCCTAGGAGCTGGATTGTAACTGTGATTTTACCCCTGGGAGACTGGGAACAGTACTGGCCTAACTCTAGGGAAGAAAGTGTGCTCTGGAGGTTTGGGCCTGGGGAGCAGGGTAAGGCTGTAGTTGAGGAACCTGAGCCAATAAGTCTCAGTGGCAATGTGGGTCACAGGGGATGAGGTGCTACATAGTGGTGACTCTAGACCCTGAAATAGTGAAGCTCAGCTGTATCCTAGACTCTGTTAGTCCAGGTGCAGCAGCAGCAAGTACCCCAGAATGGCTGGACACAGCTGTCTTTTGGGTCCCGGGAGATAGGGAGCAGAACAGCAATGATTCCACTCCCTAGAAAGAAGGGTATCTCAGCAGTTCAGACTCTAGGAAGCGGGTCCAGCTCCAAGGAAGTAGAGTCCTAGAGTTATTTTGCCTTTAGGGTGAGATGTCTTAGCTAAGCCAGCGCTCTGTTTCCCAGAGATGCGAGGTACTGTGTCAGCTCAGCCCTAGTGTGCATAGCTGTTCAGTTCGGCCATGGAAGGCAACACTTTCTCAGGGAACAATATGCCTTCTTCAACTCAGGCCCAGGAGTGTGGCTGTTCTAAACAGCTCAGGTCCCATTTCCTTAGGAGGCAGGGTGCTACTTCAGCTTAGGTGCTAGGATTTGTGGCCACTCTGGGCAGCCAAGGCGTAGCTTCCTCGTGTCAGGGCACTGCTTCAGCTTTGGCACCAGGAAGGTGGTGGCCAACGTATGTGCTCTGGGTGGCCAGAGTATTGTTTCTCTAGGAGGCAGTACCTCTTCAGCTCAGGCACAGAGGGATGAGACTGTTTTGGGATGCATGGTGCTGCTTCATACCCAGGCAGCTCCCTCAGCTGCCTGGAGTTCACACAGGCAGGGGACTCCAGTGGTGAAGACTGTAGTGGTCCAAGGTGCTGCTTTAGGCAACCGGGATCCTCTTGCTTACCTGTTCCCTGTAGGGAGAAGTTCCTCCGGGTTTCCAATTGATTCTACCTGTGGGAAGATGTGAGGGAGGCCAGGTACTTCCTTCTGTTCTCTATGTGGCCATGCTGAGTTTCTGTGCTCTCCAGGGTCTCTGTAGCTCCTTTAATGTATGTCGGTACTGTACTTTAGTTATTGTATTAAAATATAGTTTACTTGTTGTTTTGGCTGTCTTTGTTGGGGAAATGAGTGCTAGAAGCTTCTAGTTGACTATCTTGCTCTGTCCTCCTCATTTTGCATGTTTATGAGAGTGCCTGATTTCCAGGAAATTTTTTTCAGCCAGTCAACCTCAGGACATGCCTTAGTTGTCCCTGAAGTCACTAAGCAGCATCATTTCCAGATGCCTGTTCAAATTCACTGAGCATTAGGGGGTTACCTGTTAAGAGGTATAAAACCCACATAAGTGTGTCTGATTTTTAACTTTTAACTTCAAAATAAAATAAGCCCAAATATATATATATTCTGTTTATATACCTAAAAACTTCCTCTCCTTTAAGTTACTAACTTGTTCAGTCATAGAGAAGAAAAGAATGAGAATATTTCTCTCTAAAGGATTAAAATTAGTAATTGTTTGCTTGTTCGTTTGTTTGGTAATTCCAAGAGATGTAAACTAAATGGACATAAATTGGTAAGGAGAGATTCAGCAGCTGGCATACTTTCTTTTAAAATGGGTAGCCAAATTAGTCTATCTTCCTGCTTTCTCAAATACCACTGAAATCTAGCCTCTTGACTCAATGAGAAGATCACTATCTCCCTATACTGTGGGGTCCTGATAGGATCCTTGCTGTTTTTCTTAGCCTAGTGCTCTTACGCACAAACAGACAGCACCATGGCTGGGAAATTGAGGTCAGGAGGGAATATGCCACTCTGCCTGCCAGGCTCCCTAGTATGTTATTTCACCTGCTGGGTACAGAAACTTCCCTCCAGAGTTCAACAGAGAAAGTACTTCCGTGATTAATCACATACAAGCTCCTGCACCCAGGGGTCACTGGGTGAGGATTCTTTGATATACACCAAGAGAATCCACCATATAAAGGTGATATTACTGCTGCCGTCAACCCTCTCGGTATACATTATTCTAGCCTATAGGTTCTAACCATAGCCAGCTTGTTTTAATAAGATTTCAGAAAGAGAATCAACTCAAAACTGCTATAACTACTGTGAAAAACAAAACAAAACAAAACAAAAATTCGCCCTGAACTTTCTACCCTCCTCTGAAACAAAATAACTCAGGTTTCTCTTAAGTCGACCTTGTTTTTCCTATTGTCTTCCATTTTCTTAGTATTATCTTGTGTCTATATTTTCTATCTGAAACAACCCTGAAACAGCACTGTCCACGGAGCATTCTTGTTCTCACAGCCTCCAACATGCCATGCATGTGTACCAGTCTTTATCCAAACTCCCACCATCACCCCCAAACAGCCCGACAGAGGCCAGAGAGTTTTGTTGATTAATAAGGCAAACATTGACTGTGCAGCTGTCTCATTTTATGCTGCACACCATTCTAGGTGCCAGAGATAAAAGAATAAGCAAACCACAAATAATTATTACATTCACGTAGCTTTCAGTATAGTGGAGAAGACACGCATTTTGCAAACCACTTTTTATTAAAATATGTAATAAAAACTGTGACAAGCATAGAATGGAAAGGTTCACTCAGTTGAGAGAAAGCCTAACCAACAGATCTTTATTTACTCAGACAGATCTTGGAAGATGTCCTTGATGAGAACCTTGGTAACAACAATTAATCCCAGTATAGTAACAATTTAAAAAAAAGGAGGGGAGCTATTGGAATGTACATAACACTTTTCCTTGTTTTTTTGTGTGTTTGTTTGTTTTGTTGTTGTTGTTGTTGTTTTTGATACAGAGTCTCCCTCTGTTGCCCAGACTGGAATGCAGTGGCATGATCTCAGCTCGCTGCAACTTCCACCTATCGGGTTCAAGTGATTCTCATACCTCAACCTCCAGAGTAGCTGGGACTACAGGCGTGCACCACCACGCCCAGATAATTTTTGTATTTTTAGTAGAGATGGGGTTTCACAATGTTGGCCAGGTTGGTCTTGAACTCCTGACCTCAGGTGATCCGCCCACCTCGACCTCCCAAAGTGCTGGGATTACAGGCATGAGTCACTGTACCTGGCCATAACACTTTTTCTTTAATGATGGTACCTCTAGGTTGGCATATCAAAAGTAGTGTTTTTATCAAATAACTCAGTAAGTGGGTACTCTTAGGAAAATGAGTTTAAAATTTAGAGATGCCAAAATGCACATTTACATACATTCTGCAGTGTATATGTTTCTATATTTGTACAGTTATCTACCACTCTTTCTAGGATGACAGAGAGAGATGGTAGTCAGTAAAGCCAATGTCTTTGATTTTTTTTTTTTTTTTTTTTTTTTAGACAGAGTCTCACTCTATTGTCCAGGCTGCAGTGCAGTGGCATGATCTTGGCTCACTGCAGACTCTACCTCCCAGGTTCAAGTGATTCTTCTGCCTCAGCCTCCTGAGTAGCTGGGACTACAGGCGCGTGCCACCACATCCAGTTAATTTTTGTATTTTTAGTAGAGACAGGGTTTCACCATGTTGGCCAGGTTTGTCTCGAACTCTTGACCTCATGATCCACCCACCTCTGCCTCCCAAAGTTCTGGGATTACAGGCTTGAGCCACCTCACCCGGGCGTCTTTGATTTTTATCAGAAGATCTGATTACAGTTTCTTACTTGGTAGTTAAATATAAGTTCACTCTACAGCATGGTGAAGCTGTGACACCAGAATCAGATATACAGAATACCAACCCCCTTGCCACCATCTACTAGCTGTTGATCTTAGGCAAGGTAATCAACCTTGAAGCCCCAGTTATCTTTACTTTAAAAGGAAAATAATGTTTGTATCTTGGAAAGTTCCTGTGAAAATTAAGTAAGAAAATTTTATAATAAACCCTTGTAGTGTTTAGTATGTCCCAGATACTGTTCCAAGAACTTCCCAATATTTAATCAATTTATCTTCATAATAAACCTACGAAGAAGGTTTTTTAATGAGTTTTGAATCACATTTTATATATGAGGACATGGAGGCATAAGGAAGCTACTGGGCCAAGGCAAACAATTAGTAAGAGGCAAAGCTCAGATTCAAACCCAGAACTTAAGCTCTCAGTCACTTCACTCAGAAACTTTGAATAAGTATAAAGCAATGAAAAAAGTGTTTAATAGGTTGTAAGCATTTTAAAATGTGAATTACTTTCAATATAGCTAACTTTTTAATCCATATTCTGGTGAATAGTCGTTTCAAATTTCCTCAGACTAATACATTTCTCCAGGTGGAGATTTAGATCTCCTCTTCCTTTTCCTTAATTTCTTCCTCTTCCTCTTCCATCAAACTTATCATTTTTTTCTCTCATGTGCATTCTTATTAATTCCACCTAAAAGATATGTGGCATCTCCTTATCTTTAATTTAATTACAATAAAAGAGTAGACAAATCAAGATGACTTAATATTTATAGATTTGTATAATATCTGAATTGAATATAAATATGGCTTTTAGCAAAAAATTCTAAAAGCTATGTTGACATTCTAGAATAATTTTTCAGGTATTCCTCAAGAGTGTTGAGGTTCTAATACATAAATTCGTCTTTCATTGTCTTCTCCACTTGGAAGTTACTATGTTGGCTTATGGAACAGAGTACATATACTACCCTGAATTTTATGGTGGTGCTGTAATATATGCAAGTGTAGCATGAGGAATGCCCACTCTGAGGAGCAGCGTGCTTGCTTTCACTTTCTCGGGGAAAGTCAATTTCACTGAGATACTATCCCTTATCCAACATCACACACACAAAATGGGAAGAATGAAGTCTTTTTTGTCATTGGCAATGATTCTGTATTAATTTAGAATTGGATGTACTGCCACGTATTCAGAGAACTGAATACCCCAAATGTGATATTGGAAAGTACTATTTCAGGCCAGGTGTGGTGGCTCATGCCTGTAATCCCAATACTTTGGGAGACAAAGGTGGGAGGGTTACATGAGCCCAGGAGTTCAAGACCAGATCCAGTCTCTATGAATAATTAAAAAATTAGCCATGGAGGTGTTGCCCACCTGCAGTCTCAGCTACTCAGGATGGGAGGATCACCTGAGCCCGGGAGGTGGAGGCTGCAGTGAGCTGTGATTGTACCACCACACAGCAGCCTGCATGACAAAAAAAAAAAGGAATAAAAAGAAAAATACTATTTCATATATTGAACAAAACATATCTCACATTTTCAAAATAATAATAGGGATTATTTTCATAAGGCCTTTTATTTTCCAACAAGTTTAAAATCAGTTGAACAGTCTCCACACCTCCCCCAAAAAAGTCATTATGAAATCATAATTATGACATGTAAAGGAATTGTTTTTATATATAATGCCTATATATTCTTTAAAAGGAATATTTCATTTCCTTTTAAAATCCAATAAAGTGTTATCTCCTCATAAAAAATTATATAATTTTAGTCCTCTTGAAAAAGATTATAATTAATCTGAGGTTTCAGGCACATGCTTAATCTATTAGTAGAAAAATTTCCCATCTTTACTGTAATTATCTTGAAAAACTTTGAAAAGAGACTTTGAAAAATCTTAAACCATACATTAAAGTATTTTGAATATTGCTCTCTTTACTGAGATCAGACCAAGAGGAAGTACACTCTTAGCTGCAATATGAAAGATTCAGGCTAAAGAGAGAAATGGCCTCTGGTAAAGTTTTTACATCATGGAATTTTTTTTTTTATCAGTGCAAATCACAGATCCTCTGTGTTAAGGGCTTCACAATAGAATTTTCACCTTTCAAATACAATTTAGGTTTAACACTGCTTTGAGACAAGGCGTGAACTGAGTGACATCTTAGCTTTGTTTGATCCTTCACCTTGAAGGACAGACTACACAGGACCATAATAGCACCAATCTTGAGTGAAGAAGTGAAACCAATTTTGCTAAAACATCTGAAATACACTCTTCCTAAATAGTAACATCTGGTGGTACAGAACGTCCCAAGGAGTCTTTGTTCCCAGGAGATTTCTCAACCCAGTTTTTTGCCACCCAAGAGGCTTAGGTAATACAGCTAGGGTCAGAGAAATGCAGCCATCCGTCCAGCCTCTGGGTTGTTCTTTAAATAAAATTGCTTCCCGAACTTTCTTCACTCTCAAGTTTTGAATACAATGCAGTTTCAACCATTGCTATTGATATTTTTCTGTTAATTAAAAATAACAAATGACATTGTTGTCTGAGAGGAGTTATGCTCTCAGTAGTAGATGTCACCAGAGCCTGGAAGTCACAGACTTTGGGGAAAGCACAACTCTGCCCCCAAATCAGCAACATCTGCGATATGAAAAGGGGACTCTGGAGGTTAAAACCAATTTGAGCTTGTCAGTCTCTAGGCAAATACTGCAGAATCCTCAGGAACAGCTTGTGACGAGGGAGTGTTGAATGGAAATAAGCTCAATCAGCCTTCTGGTTTGGATCATTGAGAATACTGGTGTTTTAAATTTTTTATTTATTTGTTATTGTTCTGTTTCATTTCATTTTGAGTTACATTTGGGTTGAGCTCCTTATTCCTCGTCTGGTGTCTCTGGAAGAAATGTGTGTTTCTGTGAGATATATTTCCTCCCATCTCCAGAAATCTTCACGGAAGAGAAGTTCATTGCTACCATCTGTACTTGGTTTAGAAGAGCTTTGATTAATAAGGACCACCCTATTGTTCATTTGTTTGACATGTGGAAATATTTGTAATCTGTTTCTGGCGAGAGAGATTTCAGCAAGGACCTGGTTTGACTTTCAAACCCACACTGCCAATGAAAACCAGCCTCCTGGATCCAGAGGTCAGTGGGGGAACAAGCAAAGGTGTTTTATTCTGCCTTCACCCCCTCCCTCAAACACCAACACCTGTTAGAAGTGAGGTTAAAAAGATCCTGTTGGAACTCCGAGACAGAGACCCAATTCCATCCTGAAAGAGACTCTGATGTATGGTGTATAGTGAAAGCTGGAGACTGCCCACTGTTACACATCATTATCATTCAGATCATGAAAGAAAATGAAATGGTTCAAGCAGATAACAGCTGTTTTTATTCTGCTTTTCAAAGATTCTCTTAAACAACGATTCTCTTAAACCTGATCTCATGGCTTTTATTTAAGGGTGAACACCCAATTGTAAACACAGGAGAGATGCATTCTCATGATGTCAGTAATGAAAGCATGTATAAAGCAGCATGTGTATTCTGGAAAGCTAACTAATCATTAAAGCCAAGAAACATAGTCTGGCACAAATCTGATTATGTGTCCAAGAGGACTTGATGGTATGCACATAAGAAAATGTAATGAAATAGCGGGAAGGAGAAAAGAAGGGAGAGGGAGGAGCCAGAGGGTTGAAGGGGAGCAGTTTCATGTTTGTGAGATGTTAGCAAAATTAGAAAAAGGTAAAGCTGCCAAGATCATCTGAGAAAGGGGTTAGCACAGCAAGCAGAAATGTAAGCAATTTTTTTTGTTTGTTTCACTATCTGTTGTATTACAGGCTCACCTCACTGCATTTTTATCTATTAGTTATAGACAATGAGGTTGTTACACAAGACACACACAGGAAAAAGGAAGAGGCCCTGTCTTTCTTTAATCAGGAGTTCAGATCTCATTTGGGACGACGTACATCTATTGTGTTTCTAATTGCTGTGATCATTATCATAAGCATTAGGTCTAGCTTGCTTGAGGAATTCAGGACCACACATTCCTCATCAGAATTCTGTATAAATAAAATAGGATGCAAAGGAATTTTGATGGAGTCAACCTTATACAAGCTAATCTAATAGATATTTGTTGTAATTTTTCATTTTGTAAAATTACAGCAAAAACATAAGCAGTCTCTCCTAGATGCACTGTAAGATGGAATGCTCATTTAAAAAAATTTTATTCTTATTTCTTCACATAGTAGGTAGCATCCTTTATTAAATGGGTTACTGTATTAATTAAATATAAACCATTCCTTAATGTACTTGCTAAAAACTTTTGTGTCTGAGGAAAATATTTGTATGTACATGCGTATAAAGTTTACACCTAATGTTAGCGTACAAACCACATTAATTATAACATTAAACTAAAAGATGAGTTCAACAAGCAGTTTAAAATTGGGAATCTGCTGTTTGTGTGCTTAGACTTGTACTTAAAAAAAAAATAGAAGGCATAAAAATGTCAGCTCCATAGATTTGCTGCTAAAAGACCCTTGTTCACTCGTGCATAAAATACAACTGCCCCCAAGGGTGTGCACGTTTACAAACGCAAATTAATCTTTACCTGCCCAACGCACAAGCTATAATGGATTTCAGAACTGAACAATATAAACTAAACATGAGATAATTTTTGATATCTCTGCTAAAGAAAACCATAATGCATAGTTTGGGATCCTAAATTATAGCTGGATTTTCTGCTCTTAAGTGTTCATTTGCTTACGTGGGAGGGGCCAATGAAATAAAGTAGCAACAATTTGTACCAATGCATGACTTTTTATTTCTTTGGATCAAATAGGAAGTGATGTGTGGACTTAAACTGTTTTCAAATGGCCTTTCCAGTTCTGTTAGAAGCAATGTTCAGGCTAAACTGCCAATATTTTTCTTCAGTGTGAAAAATGCTGACTGTGGGGCTTGTGTTAAAATACAGCACACACACACCTAAGAATCTAATGTCCTATCTATTGTTGGGTATGACTCTATTAGCTTTGCATGTTGTGAATTATCTGGACTACAAACCCCTGTTCTTTTTCTTTCCTTCTCAGTATCTGTGTAGTGATCATTTTCCTGCTCACTGGTGTATCCACTACTAAAATACAAGTGAAAATAAAAGGAGAATATAAAGGAGACACTTCCTACCTCTGGGAGGAATACAAAAAGCACACACATTTGTACCAGTTAGCAGCCCTAAATATCTGTTGAATAAATAGTTTTAAACAATTGACTGAAATACATATTTTGAATCTGCAAATATTTCCTGAAACACAGAAGCTGTGTAGGTTAGGCAGCTACGGTATAGCTCTAAAATTCAGAGGATCCCTTCTATTTTTGGCACAGAAAATAGTCACATGGCTATGAAACATGAATTTGGATGCCAAATGAATAACAAGCTTGGAGGCTGAGCTCCAAGTGACTTCAAACATCTGTGAAATGAAAATATCCCTGTACCAAGGCGTGCTACTATGTTGAAAACAATTACTGTTACTGATCATTTTCTTGCTTAAAATAAAGTACATCTCTTCTCATGGGAGCAGGTGTAAGGGTGACTTTGTGAATCTCCATTAATCAAATCACAAATGGACACCCTCCCCTATTCTTGTAAATCCATGCAAACAAAATTACACTTTTTGACATCTCAAAAGAAGAAGTGTGCAATTTGTTAGCAAGAAAGGATAAATTTCACCTTCCCACTTCTCCAGGATTCATAGTAATCCAAAATCAAGAAAGCACAGACACTTTGAAAATCTGCCCCTTTAGCCCCTGCCTTTGGTATATTAATGACTACAAGATGTTGGACGCATATTTGAGCAGTAAGAAGAACCTGCTTCCCAAAGGGAAAAAGAAACTGGGAACAGACCCAGAGAAACAATAACTTAGTGGACAGGTCTAAGAAACTCTGAATATCAGCACGTTTCAAAGCTTAGTAACAAAGCTTAGAATGTCATGTGATCTTTACTTGCAAGTCAGCGCAAACCTTTTCTATCATTATGACATCTAAAGCATGACTTATTTTTCATAAACAGATATTTTTCTTACGTTGGAATTTATCCTACGATGCTACAATTAGCATTCTGCCATTCTTTTTTGTCATAGTCATACAATGGTTTACTATCTACCTTTAAAAAGTAAAGAGTTAAGAGAGAAGGGAAATTGGTATTAGGTCCTGCATTGAATTTAGGTTCCTCTTTAAAGGATGCAGTGAAACAAAAATGTCCTCCTTTCAAAATGCTTATTTTGGATTTGAAAAGCATTCTCACCCAGGTGCCATTCTTTCCGTCTTTTACTTTTCTTCCAATTGTCTTACCTTTCCTCCACACATCCGTGATGCAGATCAGCACTGGCCTCCAAGCCTCAGGCATCAAAGGAATTAGGTCAGACCAGAAGAAATCAGGTTGCAGGCAAGAAAAAAATTTTAATAAAATAGAAGCTATGCCAGCCTGGAGCTTCTGTACTCCTTCAGGCAGACTAACAAGCCCTGGTCTTAGGTAATTGATACGTGAGAGAAAAGCAGAGATGTTTGAGAGACCAAAGATTTGTATAGTATTAGCAACGTGATGATATGTTGAATTTATTTGAAGCCAGTCTGTACATAGTGCTCTGATGGGCTTGGTGCTCAGCCTTAAAACAATTGCAATTAAAAATAATTCCAGGAAAAGAGAAAAGATCTAGTGCAATATCTGTTTGCTATAATTTATGAGTTTTTAAAAGTCACTTTGTATTTGTATTCCATCTGAGATTAGTGGTCTTTTAAAGCATATATTAAGTGTACACAGAAAATTAATTTTATGTTAGCATGTTTAATGCTTACTTACTCAAACAGCGTATTATCTTCTTTTGAGTTATTTTAAGGACAAAAAATAGAAAGAGATTGTACTGGAAAATGTTCATTCTCCAGATGATCATTTTAGTTGCCATTATTACTGGCTCCAAAATGATTGGAGGAGCAATTCAAATTCAACCTATCACATTATCCAAGGGCATTCTATGAATAGCTGCAACCAAGAGCAAGTTCTGGCAAAGATGCAAAGGCAGCGTATTGAAGTCAGCAATAGCATTCAAGAGTATTTTCCAGAGTTGGCGAATGCAGATGAGAATATTTATATGTCATCTCTCAAACTATAGAAAGTATTTTGGGAAAGATATTTTTCACAAGTCTTAGATTAGCCATTATAGCAATTTAAAGGAGGTTTTTGTTTGTTTGTTTGTTTTTGTTTGTTTGTTTTGGATGATGAAACAAACCTTTGGGTGATGCCAGTCACATTTACACATCATCCCATTTAATCCTTGCAGCAGCCCCATGAGGGAGATATTGGTGTCTGCATTTGTGATGAGAAACTGAGGCGCAGGCATTAAGCAACTTGCTAAAGACCTCAAATTTAGAAGGTAGCAAAGACAGAATTTGAACTCAGGAATCTGAGGGAATTTCTAGAGGTTTTTCTCACTACTGGAAACAGTTTTAAAGTTTTAAGAAAGGTGAAGCCTCTTTGGTTTCTGAATGTAGTAAGTCTCAAATTCTGATAGCTCTCACACATCTCTTCAAAAAGGATCATCAGTAAGATCATTTTAACCAAGGGAAAAATATTATCCTACCTAATATGTATTGAGAAATTACTTCTACCAAATATACTTAAATTTTTCATGCATAAATTCACGTAATACTATAAGATATACAGTTACCATCCCCAGTTGAAGAAAGGGAAACCGAGGCAGACAAAAGTTGAGTAATTTCCCTTAGGTTATCAGGTAGACACAGTAAGAGCCAGGATTCGTTAAATGATTTTGTGAATATAAATGAATACCAATAATTAAGGACACATTTTGCATATACCGTGCTTTTTGTCTAGAATTATCTTTCCTCTTCACCATCTTCTCCTGCAGTTCAACTTTAATGTCAGCCTTTCCAGATCCACCTCTCTAACTTAGAAGCCTTTCTATCTTCATGGTGTAGTGCTATCATATCATCTATCACATAGTGTAGTAATGATATCCTTAACTTTCTCTCCACTTGGATGCTAAGCTCGCAGGGGGAAGAGACTCCATCTTCCATGTCATTCTATCACTAGTAATATTACTTGTTATGTAGCAGCCACCTAAAACAGGTTGGATTTACAAGTGGAAGAAAGAAAATAATTGAAAAATACTTGGTTGCAATAGATGGATAATTGGGTGAAGGATAGCTAGATTTATTGATGGATGAATACACGGATGGATGGAAATATAAAAGAATAAATGACATACACATAGGAAACATATGAGTCCGTCCAATGTGTGTGTCAGTTTTAAATAGAGAGAGCTTCCTGGGTGCATTTCTAAAAAGAAGAACTTTAAAAAAAAAATTCAGTCGCTTTTCTGCCTTATCTTTAATTACTGTTCTTTTTTCTATTGTTTTCTTTTAATGGCCATTAATAATGACCCAGCAAGCTGGTGATAAATTTGTTCTTGGACATTTTCCCTACTTTTTTGTTATGTATATATCAAAGTTTTTGGCTTGATTTCACTCTTCTTAAGTAAAGGAGACTTTTATTTCTCTAATTACCTTCGAGTTCCTGCATCGAATGCACTGCATTCCTGACTCCCTGGATGTAGGCCTCCACTCCCCTCAGCCATTTGCCTAGCAGGCGCTACTTGAAAGTTTGGCCTCTAGTATCCCTACTAGATTGAGCAATGAAAGCAGCATAAAATCCTAAACCTACTGTCAAGTGTGAATCCTCTACTTCAGAACAGATATATCATCCTGGCCCTAAAAAGAAACAGACCACATAATATTTCCAATATTGTCATAAATTCATCCACTTTGAGTATTTGTTATATTTACCTACCAGGCAGAGCAGGGGAAAAAAATGTTTTTGTCATCAATAACCAAAGTATTGTAAGAAAACATTAATTTCACTTTAAAAAAAAGGCATGGAAACTGTAGGCTACCATTATGGATGCCTTATGATATAGCTTATAAATACAATATTATATTAAGAATGTAATTGCTAGAGACATTGCTCCATGAAAGATGTCGGGTTGTTTACAAGAAAAAAAAAAATGTCATGTCCTCCTCTGAGAGTTGTTTTGGATGATTACTTATCAGGGTTTAAAAATATAAAGGCAAATAAAGATTGGTCTTTCTACTTGAGGTCAGTAGTTCACTGATTTTTGTCAAGAAAAGGAGTTTACTAGATTTCCTTTTGCACTATCAGACAGCTTGTCATTTTTTATGTGATAGACTATGTAATTATTTTTCACGGTGGTATACTATCCATCTCTATATATACACACATACATTTACACTTACATATTTACCCTATGGCACTGCATTCACTGTGCAAGTGTACCAAAACCTATTTAAGATGCAAACATCAAAGAGGAAGGGGAAAAGCAGTCCTATTGCCACTATGTGTAGATGTCTGAGAAAGTCTCCTAAAGACCAATTGATCAATATACAAAAATCGTCACAACTGCTAAAGGCTGCCAACATAATCTTTTAAAGCAAATGTAAAAGTAGATACTGAAAAATGTGGGTTACCAAAGTATTCTTTACCTCTGGCTCCCCACTCTGTGCTGTCTCATATTCTTGCAAGTCTCATTGGGATGCTTGGTAAACACACTTCACCTTTCTTTCTTCAGTTTCAGGGTAGAAAGGCTCCCTTTAACTCCTGAAGACAGTAAATCACAGTCTGTGTGGTGGTTCTCAGAAGACACTTAAAGGACTGAACTGGATGCTCTACATAGCACCCTTGCCAAAAGGGTTCGGAAATGACTTCCAGCTTCCCACAGTAATAAAATGGCACTGTTTGGCATCTTCGAGGTAATAAAAGTGAATTTTTTCCATTCTAGTAAATGAGAAGAGAGGCCTGGTTGTTTTAAAAACTGATTTAAATTCGTGTGTTTTCTTCACATTATAGAGCGTGATATGAGCACATTTAGGTGAACTTCAGACCACCTCAGAACATTACTATCCGCCGCTCTCTGGGGCAGAACTGGATGTGCTGGCGGGTGGTAGAAGGGAGGTTGGAAGGATGGCCAGGTGCCCTGGACACTGCAGCCGTGATACGATAGGTGGCGCTCTCCCCTCTGAGTCCGTGTGAAAGATCTCCGAACGTGCTCTTTGGAGGATATTATTTTGCTTGAAGGAAATGTCTTGGACGTTCATCAGTGTTTCTGGCACTGTTTAACAGCTGCTGAGTCTCATAGCAGACTCTGGCTGTATTTTGGTGATGGGAAAAGCTTTAGAAAACAGATTTCCTGTCTTTAAGGAGGAGGCTTATGTTAGGCATTATTGTCATTTGTATACAAGACTTTTTATAATTCAATTTCGCTGTCCTCCCAGTTGCAAAGGAAAATCTTTTGTCATTCCTATTTGACTCATAGGGTCTAGGAAGAAGTTTGATCATCTTCCATTTCCCATCTGGTTATTCATAAGACACCTGCATCTCTGTGATTTCTCCTAGACTACACAATGCTACCAACTGACAACAGACGTTGTATAAAAAAGGCCACCTTTCAGAAAAGGAACCTGAACATTAAAAGCTTGTCAACCAAACACACGGGATATAGCTTTTATTCCTTATTTCAACTGCACCAGAAGTGGAAATTATAACTCTTTTAAGCAGAAAAGACAAGACTGATACTTTTTACATAGAATCCAACCCACATTTGTCTTTGTTTATATTTTGCAATTATAAGGCTATTAGAAACAAATTAGTAGTATCACCGAAGAATTTTTAATGACTTGCTGATTTCAACTATTGCCAAATACCCTCATCTACTCATCACATTCTTAATTAAGAGACACCAGTGTGTGTGTGTTTTTATAATCTCTTTGTTAAAATTACTCAGTAGTGGCCTCAGTAGTTACAGACTAGTCCATTAATTTATTAGAGAGATTCAAAAGATTATTACAAAAGAAGCAGGATGTAGACACACCCAGCTTAACAATAGTGGGGAAGAGAGGGGTCCCTAACAAAAGATATGATAAGAGGAAAGGGAAATATCACTGCAGTTCATAATGATGGTTGGTAAACAGTTGAGTACATGTTTTTAAGTCTGTAACAACTTGGTTCAACAAAGTAAGAATTAGTTGTAAATGCTAATGTCTTTGACTTACAAATCCTCCCTGTGAGTATGACCCAACTCAGAGCATTTGACTTCAATAGGTGACCATCTGCGATAAAAAGGAGAGTGGTTCCTTCTGTGCTAGTCCTGAAATACTAATAGAGGCAGCATTCCTGCACATAGTAGGAAATCAATAAATACCTGCTGAACGGATGAATACATGACTAAACATGGGAAGAACAGTATCTCCTTTTTCTAAAGTACCATTACAGAAGTAATGGTACTTTCGACAAATATGTAAGGGTAAAAACAGTTACATTCTTGATCTTTAAAGTGTAATATATTTCTCCCCCATATTTCTTCTTTTTTAAAATATAGAAACTGTACTTTATGTACCCTGAACAACCTTCCTGCAAAAAAAAAAAAAGAAAAGAAAAGAAAACACAAAGCACATTTATCTCTGCCTCTTACATTAACAGGCTTGCCTAAGAGTTTTTATGGTTATACTTCAACTTGTTCCCTGTATGCTACCTCCTCTGTAACTTGACTTTAAATTATCTGTTTATCTTCCCATATTGCAAATATTATTGAATACATGTAGTAGATTAAATAATCAGTGTCCTTTGAATATTCTTAGTTGTGATTTCCTAGTTTAACATTCACATTTTGCATCCAAATGGTATTTGTCTTCATATAATTGATAAAATTCCATTTATTCATTCATTTAACATATATATTGGTTGAATGCCTATCATGTGGAAGATAACCTACTAAATGTAGAAATTCACCAGAAAATAATCAACTTCTCTTTATTCCCCAAATTCAGAGTTCCCTAATACTACAGATTTACTTTAATTTGGTCAGTGGTACCAAGTAGTCAGATAGGTGAAATATTTCCTTTAGGAGGGTGGTACTGAAAGCTGTCCATTCTTAAGAAGCATCTGTGATTATGTATATAGTAAAACAGGTTCTGAAATTAATTATCTTAGAATTGGGTTCAGTAGACCTGGCATAGATCCCAAGAATTTGCAGCATTTCTAACAAGTTTCCCAGGTAACTCTCAGGCACATAGTTCTCAGAATGTGCATAAGAATTACTGCCTTAAAATTTAAAGAAAATTTTCTTTTCATGCCATGCTATATTCTACATACAAAAAGCATCTTCCTTTATTATTTTTCTATAAAATACTATTTAAACTTTCCTGAATTACATTTTATAATTACAACAAAATCTGTTGTGACCCATGCAGATTACTATACAATTCTTTATCCCTTTAAATGGAGTAGAAATACATGAAGAATGCTAAATATGATTTTTTTTAAAAACTCACACTTTAATCATAAGAAAAATACTTTGATTGCCATTATGTGACTCTAAATTGGTAAATCATTACAATGATAATTTATATTTTGGTTCATTAACTTTACAAAATATTACTCAAAAGTTCCTGCAAGGTGCTTTTTCTTTAATACTTTATAATTTTTCGTTCAAAATATTTTATTAGATCACAATGAGTTTTTCATATGATTTTAGAGAATAGTCATATAAGTGATGTTTTCCTTCTTGTATTAGTAATACTTTACTTCTACCTTTTTGGAATGGATTATTTTTCTGTACAAGTCCTTTCAGCAATATGGCACCATGTCATAGGTGGTGAACACAGTGACATTATTTAAGGTCAGGGTACAGAGAAAATATATTACTAGGCTCTACTTGTTGTATTAGGGTCCACCTTTCTTTCACAGAAACATTGACTTGTTATTTCATAATTTGAGTTCCAGACTCGGTTTTCTTGCTTCTAAGGTTGGTAGGTCATTTCTTTAACAAGATTTGATATATTTCTAATCTTTTCTAATTTGAGTATTATCATAGTGTGATCTGCTGATTTTTAAAAAATATATCAGTAGTGCCCAAGCTGCATTAGGAGATTTCAGCTGATATTAAATTAACCCCAACTGCCACCTCCAGTCAAATGTGGCACCTTTGCATGACAATATCATACCCACTTTTATTATATTTCTTCTTTTTAAAAAAAATGTATTTTAAGGGGCTTACTTGAAAATAACTCATAATAATAGGCAATTGTGAAATGTTTAGTTTCATTGAGTGCTCTAACCACATTCATCTGAATAATCCAGCTCTCCAAAGGCTGAAATCTATTCTAGCTACTTTGAATACATAGTGTCCAATGGTAACTACAAATATATTCTAGGGCTCATCAAAATGGAATGAACCAGAATATCTACACACTCAAAACAAACAAACAAAAAGGAATAGATATTCATTTTTAAAGTTTTAAAAGGCTAAAAAAATCGCAACACTATTTTAAAATATATACACTTCCACATAATAATATGCCCTTGAGCCAGGAAATCATTATAATAAAATTTTGTGGCAAAAACCCTCCACTGTTTTTGTGGTGGCATTTCTGCCATGTTTCAAATTAGAACTCCTATAAATCTTGAAATTGAACAAACAGGAAAATAGAAATCTCACCTGTCTGTATTCAGACCTAAACAATGAATTGAAATAAGATTCCAGGCCCAGTGTGGTGCCTCAAGCCTGTAATCCCAGCACTTTGGGAGGCTGAGGAGGGCAGATCACGAGGTCAGGAGATCAAAACCATCCTGGCTAACACGGTGAAACCCTGTCCCTCCCAAAAATACAGAAAAAAAAAAAAATTAGCCAGGTGTGGTGGTGGGTGCCTGTAGTCCCAGCTACTTGGGAGGCTGAGGCAGGAGAATGGCGTGAACCCAGGAGGCGGAGCTTGCAGTGAGCCAAGATTGGGCCACTGCACTCCGGCCTGGGTGACAGAGTGAAACTCCAAAAACAAAAACAGACAAGCAAACAAATAAATAAGATTCCAAATCAAACTTTCTAAGTTGTTGAGGTTGATACATTAGTATCTGATGTCAAATATGTAGCTATTTAACTAAACAAATTCATGTTAAAACAGAATCTATACTTTGATCATTCCTTCTTAAATGAAATCATGATAATTTTGACATGATTCTCTATACTGAGGTATCCATTTCCTCACTGGAGTTCTGATAGATGCTACAAATAAATAAAAGTTTAAAGGGTTTTTCCACAAATGATGAGGAGGCTAAGAATCCAGGAATGCGATGCACTAGACTGGTAGCAGACCAAGCAGCAGAACTAAAGCTCAAAAGTAGGTGAAGGAACTTTCTATCAATAACTGCAATAATGAAGTATAAAGTGGAACATATTTATACTTCTGAACTGTTTCCTTATTCAGCATCCTTATACAGAAAATCTTCTTTATCTTTTTTATTATTATTAGTTATTTATTTAGAGACAGTCTAGCTCTGTCACCCAGTCTGGAGTGCAATGGCGTGATCTCAGCTCACTACAACCACCACCTCCTGGGTTCAAGCAATTTTCCTGCCTCAGCCTCCCTAGTAGGTGTGATTACAGGCGTCCACCACCACGCCTGGCCATTTTTTGTGCTTTCTTTTAGTGGAAACAGGGTTTTACCATGTTGCCCAGGCTGGTCTCGAACTCCTGACCTCAAGTAATCTCCCTGCCTTGGCTTCCCAAACTACTGAGATTACAGGCAGGAGCCATTGCACCTGGCCATTCTTTATCTTTTTAAATGTCGTAGTTGCCTAATTGTAAATATTATGCAAATATCTACTTATTTGCTAAATGACAAATCCAAAATACCAAGCATCATCAAACTTTGGAAAATGCATAAATATCTCTAGGACAGTATTTTCAAATGATGCATTGAGGTAAATACGCATGCTTTTGTACTACGGGCAGTGCTTCAAAAAATGGATCTTTAAATCAGAAAATTCCTTGGGGAAAACTCTGGCCCTGGCTTTGAGAACCACAAATGCTACAGTGCAGGATGGGAGACCCACATAGTGGTTTTAGTCCATCTAATCCCATCAGATTGAACACCTCTAAGTATGTTTCTCACAGTGGAAACATCTGATCTTACTGGCTTCTCTGTCTTTTAGGAATATATTATTAGAAAAGAAAAACATGTTTGTCCTACTGTAAGCAGTCAAGGGATTAGATATAATTATAACTAGGCAGCAGTTGTTGTCCAGCAGGCCTGTAATTGTACGTTGATAATCCTTTCTTTTCCTTGCAAATCCTAATTTACAGATGTTAGAAGTTTAATCAAAAAAAAAAAAAAAGGAAAAGAAAACCAGAAAAAAAATAGAGGCAACCTAACCTGTAATCTGCTTTTCAATCCCTCACCAATCATGCCAAAGTGAAAATAGATTATTAAACCACGAAAGGATTTTGATAGGAAAAATTGCCTTTACAGCATTCTATTTGATAACATTAATATTCCAATTCTCATCAGCATATTGGATACCACCCTCCTTCCAAAAGACTTCAATCTCGTTTGATGTCTGTCTTTTACACTTTAGTTTTCTGAAGGGCTTGTTTTCGTTTTAAGTAGTTTATTCATCCATCTATCTAAATATCTATATCTATCTAAATATCTTCTGAAACTAGAGGGAAAAAGCCTTTACAAATATCTTACTAGAAAGCTCCCACACTAATGAAAGCAAATAGAAAATGTAAGAAAATAAGTTTATCTTTCAGGTTTGAAACCAGGAACACTTCTTCCCTTTGAATTGATTTCAGCTCAGCATGATTTTTCATATGTTTTCTGAGTTTTCTCAGGGTTCTTTTGATAATGAGTAAAGAGCATTGTTTTGTCCTTCAAAGTTGCAGAGTGATGTTAACACAAGGAGTTTTGTTTTGAAAATCTTTATCTAGCATAATTATACATTCCGCCCAGTACTCTATTGATGGGAAGTAAACTGTTTCTCTCCTTCAGTTGTCGTACTTAGGGTCTAAAGGCCAGATGGGTCCAGTAGCTAAAGCTACAAAAGAAGCCCTCCTAGGTCGTCAGTGGGAAGTTCAATATTATTGCCTCCCTAATAGCAGCTGCTTCTGTTTGAACTCAGGGTTATGAAAGATGAACTACATTAAATGGTAAATCATTAAATATCAGCTGAGTAAAAGCACTGTGGTGTATTTTCCTGCTTAAATCACCAGCATCTGTCTTCTCACATGCAAAGAGTTGCTCTTGACAATCATGCAGTGAAACCCTGACAGAAGGGCCAAGACTGAAACCACACAAAAAACCTCAAATAGCATCTTTTGGGTTTTCAGTTGGCGAGTAAATGATCATCAGCAAATATTCCACAGTGAAACTAAAGCTCAACATTGCATTTAACACAGCCATAAAATATTTAGGAATGCACAATCCCTTTAGAGCCTCATTTTTTTCTCCTATTATGTGTTTATTCTTCGGGAAAAGAAAAACAACTGTTTAAATTACGTCCACCTAATACCTTAGATTTATTGCAAAGCCTACAGTTTGCTGGGTTTCTTTTACTATTGATCCTCCTCTTACTTATGGAGGATGTGAACATCATAACCAGAGATAAAGCTCATACTGATTCAAAACTGAAATGGTGCAATAATGGATGCCTAAGGTAGTGTTTCAAGACTGCTACAAAAATTAGACCCTTTCATCGACTTACGTTAGGCAGCAGAATAATCTCAAGTGGCAATGACAGCTATAAAATCCCACACCCTACATGGCTTAGATTTATAGTAGAATACTCATAACTGCAAGCAGTTACCATGAGACAATGGTCTTTCTTTACCCTTATACTGCATGTGCTTTCATGGTGCTTTCCTCCACTGTGGATTTGTCTTGCCCACGCAAGTATTTGAGCCGCATGACAGTGTCATTTTAGATGCCACTATCATGGCAAGGTACTGAAGGTAACCACACAACATCTCAATGACATATTGTTTTTGCCTCCCCAGAATATATAGCCCTGCAATAAAAAGCAAATGGAAATCTGGAATTCACTTTTAGGTTTCCAATTTGTTGCCTCCTTTTGGCATACAACAGACTACATTCAAAATTTGGGAAGAAAACACAGAGTTTAACTGCATGTATTATGTTCTACCAATCATTTTTATGGCATGCTTATTTTTTATTTATTTATTTTTTTGAGACAGAGTCCCGCTCTGTCGCCCAGGCTGGAGTGCAGTGGCGAGATCTCCACTCACTGCAAGCTCCGCATCCCGGGTTCACACCATTCTCCTGCCTCAGCCTCCCGGGTAGCTGGAACTACAGGCGCCTGCCACCACGCGCGGCTAATTTTTTGTTTTTTTAGTAGAGATGGGGTTTCACTGTGTTAGCCAGGATGGTCTCGATCTCCTGACTTCGTGATCCGCCCACCTCGGCTTCCCAAAGTGCTGGGATTACAGGCATGAGCCACCACGCCCGGCCAAATGTATTTTTTCATTGCTTTATTAATTAGCACCTATATCCAGTATAACATCACAGAAAACCTTATATGCACAAAGTCATACTATTGTTTAGGGAAGAAACAATTACACTCTTTTAAGAAAGTATAAGAGTCTGGAAGACCATCTTATTGTTTGACTTTGGACAAATTAGCAGCTGTGCCACCATTTTCTCATCAATCTACTGAAAATAATAATACCTATCTTACGTACGTGTGAGAATCAAATCAAATAATACATACAAAGTACTTATCCTAATGCCTGGAATATATTAAAGCTTTTAGAATAAGCAAAATTTTTACTTTTGTCCCAAAACATATACAATGTATTTCAAACCTATGCTGTGTCGTGTTTCATGTTTCCTACAGCCTCCACACTGTTCCCTGCCCCTTTATGCACTTACTGAAAAGGCTCCTTTTGCAACTTCTCATTCCATGTGTTTTATCCACTGGAAATAATTCAGAGACCAACCATTGAGACCAACCTGCAAATATATTAACAGAAAACATGTATAGCATGTGGTTACCTCTTTGGGGATATGAATAGACAAACAGAAAATGTCAGAGTGTCATGTTTTAGAAGAAATATAAATCTTCATGTACTGCAGGACACAATTTTGCTAACATGGAAAAGGAAAGACGACAATTTTGACAAAATTAAACTTAACCCTATGGGATATGGTTATCCCCACGTTACCTGCTTTTAACATTATATAGGACTGTACTCATATTCAGGTCAAACTACAGATAGCCAAATGTCATTTAGTGGCATTAGAGGGTGAATGGAGCTGGCAGGCAGGAATGCCCAGGACACTTTCTAGAACACAGATGCAGGACCTATACCTACTATTCAATGTTGTCTTGTCATTGTATTAAAATACACACATCGAGACAGCCCAGAATGTTCACTGGTTAAGTGAGGCCCTAAAATTTGAAAGGATCTGTATAACTGAGAGGAAGAAAAATGAGTCAGTCATAGGGACTCTATAACTCTGATTTTGAATAGTGAATAAAAATCTAGCATAACTATTATACAATGTTGTTCAGCGCATTGTTCGACATCATTGTCAGTTTACTCTTATTTTCTTATTTCCATAATAATATTATACACATATATGTACTGTATAAATAATGAAGATAGAAGCTTCAGTGTTTCATGTTAAAATGCTAACTGAGATGTAGAAAAGAACCATGTAATTAATCCGTGCACCACTAAGACAAATTCCATCACAGACAACATCATTCAACAAGCCATGTCATTACTGAAGCAAAGGTTAAATTGCTCTTTTTAAAAAACATAAAGCCAGTCTTTAATGAGCTTTATAAAAATGAAAGAACTGACCGATCTTGCTCACTCTCATCCTGAAGAAAAAGTGGTCAATCTACCAACATATCAAGCTTTCTATATAGTTGGTTGTTCTTATCTATAATAGTTAAGAAGCTACAAATGACAATACATTTTAGCATTATATGGCACACTTCATTTCATAAGGACACTTCAATTTCTCTTCATTTCTGGAGGAAAATTAATTTTGTAACTGAACATTCCAGGCCCGAGTTGCTTGAAAGGAGTCAGTGACACACCAACGTTTAAGGAAATCCCGAGCTCCGGTGTCAGAGAGCATCCCAAAAAGGATGATGCATCACTCTGCAACTGCCATCTGTTGAGTGTTTTCCCGACAGCTGTATCTCTTGACCATCACCAGTGCAGATAATCACAGGAGGCACGAAGGAAGTGCACAGCCGTCAGACACAGAGGAAAATTCCATGTTCGTCTGTGAAACAACATTGCTTTTAATTGTACCATAATGATTTTCTAACAGACACAATGGTATGTAGTGTAGTCTTAGAGCTGATTTAAAGCACACAATAAACCACAGTGCAGCTGAAAAGCCAATTGAGACTTCTTAGTGCCAGGAAGGTTTTTGTCTTACGTGAATACTTAAGAGCATTTCGCCAGCTACTCTGTCCACAATCCGCTTTTACCAAAAATAACTGCCTCTATCATTGTGCCTGGGCAGTTTTTAAAAGAAAATGAACATTTTTATTTCAAATATCAATGAGGTTAAGTCTTCGCTTTATTTTTAATCTTCATGATAGACAATCCTAAAATAAGACCACTTCATCGGGTGGGTGATGGTCCAAAGTCTCACTCTCCTAACTTTTTTAAAACCACTTAATGTTTTTATTCTTACCCTTCAGTGTAAAAGTCTGCCCAGCTACTATACGACTTTACCTCTTTCAAAACATTCTCTGACATAGCAGTTGCAAGGGTATTGAGATGGTGGAATTGGCTGGTCAGACATTGAAATCCTTGGTTTCTTCACAGGAGCAACTAATAACACTAGTAGCTACCATTATTTGAAGACCCGCTATGGAGCAGTCCTCTTCTCAGTACTTTATAAGCTTCAACTTAAAAGATTCCAGTCAAAATGTCACCTTGTGTGAAAGTCTAATACTCTGTTTCTGGGAATTCAGTTGTCAGAATATGATGGATTCATCAGCAGAGTCTTCTAAATCCCCTAGCTCCATTCCATTCTGGAGCATAAAAGAATGAGAGGGAGACAGAGAGAGAATAAAAGAAAGAAATTTCAAAAGATCTATATTTTCCTCCTTTTCATTTATTTTAATCATTATCATTATAATAATATATGTTGACCCTATCACATATATACACACAACACAATCACATACCCATGCATGTGTACACACACAGGCACTTACGTACTCTAAACTCTCATTTTCTTCATTTACTACCAGTTTGCACTTATTTGTGTACCGTCTTGTAGCTAACAGTTACTACTACTCCGAAGTGTGGCTGCGCAAGAACAGATATTAGAACCAATTTTAAAAATATCTGTGCTAAACATGCATTAGGTACACTTGGGCTCATACTTACTTTTCAGGGGAAAAAACTATGTACCAAAACGAACCCCACATGCCTATGCCTGGCCCATGGCGAGCTTCACAGCTGAAACTCCTATAACAAAAGACACAAATGTTTTTCTCCTACTAATCTGAATTCAGAAAGCAAGGGACAAGGAAAAAATTTACCATCCATTCTCCACCAGGCCTTATAGGCAGAGATCTGGGAGAACTGATCTTGGTTAAAAAAAATAAATTCTTACCTTTTTGCCGGCTTTTGTCAATTGCTTCAAGATCTCAACTGTGGGCTTTAGAGCAAGTGGCAGGGGGTGTGGATCTGAGTCACCCCATGTTGGGTACCAAAAACTATAGGGGAAAAAAAATAATACATTTACCTCATCCATTGCAAGATTCTTGGCTGATAACCATATAACAAAAGACAACTTAACAAAAGAAAACACAAACTTATTTATGCATTTATTTATTTATTTATTTATTTATTTATTTATTTAAGACAGAGTCTTGCCCTATTGCCCAGGATGAACTGCACAGGTGCAAATCATAGCTCACTGCAGCTTTGAACTTCTGGGCTCAGGTCATTCTCCCACCTCAGCCTCCCAAGTAGCTGGGACTACAGGCATGCACCACCACACCCAGCCAACAAATTTATTTGACCAAAGTTTCATGTGGCAGAAAGGCTTCAGAAATGAAGACTCAAAGACCCAAGGAAAACTGTGTATTTCTATGGACAGGTTTGATGAAGAATAGACAGTCATGTAGAAGTATGGTTGGACAAAAGGGAGGTTTGACCTAATGATAAACTGGGCAGAGCTTAGCAAAGGGAGTTTGCTTAGATTCTTCTTGGCCTCCAGGTATAGGGCAGGACACCTATCATGTGAGGGTCTTATGACCTACTTACAGGGGAGGTAGGTCACACAACTTCCCTATAACCATGTTTCGGGGAGAAAGGACAGAGAAAGTTAGAGAGGCCCTTCTTTCTTCTATGGTTTTCTCAATTTCCTTCAGGTTAAAATATTCAGCAGATAGTGAATTCAAGTTGGAAGAGGTGAGTCCGGTCTCAAAATGGAGGTAAAACTGCTGCCTGGTGGCCCCAAGCCCAATTCTGGCTGTGGCTATCACCGCCGGGGGAAGGGGGTCATGATCCAAAGGAAACAGAGTAGTTAAGAAACTGTTTATTGGTGGTCTGAGCTTTGAAACGACAGATGATAGCTTAAGAGAACATTTGGAAAAATGGGGCCCACTCACAGATTGTGTGGTAATGAGATACCCCCAAACAAAAAGTTCCAGGGGGTTTGGTTTTATGACTCACTCTTGTGTTGAAGAGGTGGATGCAGCAACATGTACTCAACCACACAGGTTGGTAGGCATCTATTGGAACTAAAGAAAACTGTTTCTAGAGAGGATTCTATAAAGCCTGATGCTCATCTGAGAGTGAAGAAAAATTTTGTTGGTGGTATTAAAGAAGATACAGAAGAATATAATTTGAGAGACTACTTTGAAAAGTATGGCAAGATTGAAGCCATAGAAGTTATGGAAGACAGGCAGAGTGGAATAAAGAGAGGATTTGCTTTTGCAACTTTTGATGATCATGATACAGTTGATAACATTGTTGTTCAGGAATGCCACACTATTAATGGGCATAATTGTGAAGTGAAAAGGCCCTTTCTGAACAAGAGATGCAGTCTGCTGGATCACAGAGAGGTTGTGGAGGTGGATCTAGCAATTTTGTGGGTTACAGAGGAAACTTTGGAGGTGGTGGAGGTAATTTTGGCCGTGGTGGCAACTTTGGTGGAAGAGGAGGCTATGGTGGTGGAGGTGGTGGCAGCAGAGGTAGTTATGGAGGAGGTGATGTTGGATATAATGGATATGGAGGTGATAGTGACAACTCTGGCAGTGGTCCTGGTTATAGTAGTAGAGGGGGCTATGGTGGTGATGGACCAGGATATGGCCCAAGGTGGTGGATACGGTGGTGGTGGTGGAGGATATGATGGTTACAATGAAGGAGGAAATTTGGCGGTGGTAACTATGGTGGTGGTGGGAACTATAATGATTTTGGAAATCATAGTGGATAACAGTAATCAAATTATGCACCCACGTAAGGGGGTAGTTTTTGTGGAAGAAGCTCAGTCATCCCTATGTTGGTGGTTATGGATCTGGTGATGGACATGGTGGATATGGGAGAAGTTTCTAAAAACAGCAGAAAAGGGCTGCAGTTCTTAGCAGGAGAGAGAGGGAGGAGTTGTCAGGAAAGCTGGAGTTTACTTCGAGACAGTCATCCCGAATGCATTAAAGGAACTTTAAAAATCTGTCACAGTGGAAACAATGATCCACAGTCAGAAAAGTTACCGCAGCTTAAACAGGAAACCTTCTCGTTCAGGACTGTCATAGCCACAGTTTGCAAAATGTTCAGCTATTGGCTGGGCATAGTGGCTCACGCCTGCAATCCCAGTACTTTGGGAGGCCGAAGTGGGCAGATCATGAGGTCAAGAGATCGAGACCATCCTGGCTAACACAGTGAAACCCCGTCTCTACTAAAAATATAAAAAATTAGCCTGGTGTGGTGGTGGGCGCCTGTAGTCCCAGCTACTCAGGAGGCTGAGCCAGGAGAGTGCTCTGAACCTGGGAGACGGAGGTTGCAGTGAGCCAAGATCATGCCACTGCACTCCAGTCTGGGTGACAGAGTGAGACTCTGTCTCAAAAAAAAAAAAAGAAAGAAAAAAAAAGTTCAGCTATTGATTCATGCAATGTAGTGTCAATTAGATGAACATTCCTGAGGTCTTTATCTGTGGTAGCTTTTTCTTCTTATTTTTCTTTTCATTTCATCAGGTACATTGCCCTGTAAATTGTGGTAGTGGTATCAGGAATAAAAAGTTAAGGAATTTTTAGCTTTTCAATATTTGTGTAGTTCAGTTTTTCTACATTTTAGTACAGAGACTTTAACAAATGCAGTTTTGAAGGTGATTCCTTGTGAGTTAACAAGAAGATCATTGTTAATTACTGTTTTGCATGAATTTTGCTAAAGTTAACTATAAAGAAACACAACTGACTTGCAGTTTAAGGGGAATCTAGTATCCCCATTTCCAAACTATAACATGAATGGGTGCTGACATGTGGACAGAATAGATATTTATGTGTTTGCAATGTGTGTTTTAGATAAATAGGATTGGGTATTTAAATTAGCATTTGTGAATTTAATAGCATTAAGATTACCTTCAAATAAAAAAAATCTCAAAATTAAAAAAGAATACCTCAGTATGCCAAGATGCTATATTTTAGGATATCATGTTGTAGGTGCAAAAGGCACTTTCCTTCCACTCCCTGAAGGTTCAAGAATTTGAGCCTGTAAGACAGACTGACAATAGACAGATTAACAGGAGAAAAGGTGTACACATCTATTAACATGCAGACACATGGGAGTCATACCAAGTATGAAGCTCAAACAAGGGCCAGATGATTAAAGCTTAAAGGCCCCCATTCATAAGAGAGAGGGGAGTGGGGGATGCAGGCAATTTTAGAGGATGAGTAAAGGATTTTTAGGGGAGATGAATGGACCTGAGGAACAGACCATAGCCTGAGGCAAAGTTTATCTGGACTCTGGGAGAGTGGTGTCAATGTTAGTCTTTTCTGCAAGTTATTCTGCTCTGCTTGGTGAGATTATAAGGAGGGGGCTCAAGACAACTGTGTTTCTTCTAGTGGAACTTCACTTGGTCAAATGAGGGAACTTCACATAAAGCACCTCTCCGTGCTTCAGGACAGGGAAAGGAGAGAGACAGGGAGAGTAGGAGGTCAGAGGGAGAGACCTTGTTTCCGAGGCTGCTGCTTTATTTCAAGGTACTCAGCATGTGAAAGCACCATATTTTAAGGTGTTGTTTTCTGAGCCGCCACGATGTTCTGAGCCCTGACGCCTAGAAGTAGTACTTTTTCAGGAAGAAGTCTGAACCACCTATTCACATTCCCATATGGCATAAGAAATTTGAAATTCTCACTTTTGAAACCTACTATCTGTATTTGTGAACTATCCATGAGGCATTTCAGAAGCAGCTTTTTTTTCACAATGACCCACTCTTGTTAGTAGTAAGGTTTGTTTGTGAACTTGACTTCCTAGTTTTACCACTTCCTGGTTAATAATTATGAGAGATAACAGTTCTTTGTGCAGTTACCTAGAGGCTACTGTTACCTTTTTTTTAAACTTAAATATCCAACAGATACTTGTACTCAAGGGTAGGTGAACATTCTCACACATGATTCCTGCAGTGTAAAAGAGCCACAGGCTAAGAAACAATGCCTAATCTCTAATTAGGTAATTTGAGCGGGGAGGAGGGTCTATATTCCTAAACAGCCTGCCTGTGTTTTAATAATATTTCTTACTCCTAAATCAGGCAGGCACGATTCAGCCCACTAGCCATTGGTTGCCTGTCCTAAGAAACATGAGTCTCCTGATATTTGAAACTGGTTGCCGTAAAGAATGCTCAAATCAAATGCCTGCTTCCTTCAGTTCTGCCCTGAAGGAATGCTGCTAGGGGTTCTTCAATCTCTTTCTTAAAACAATGGTTTCCATACACCAAACAGTGCAGTCTCTGTGGACATTTCCTCTTGTCCACAATAAAAGAAGAAAAATAAACAGTCTGAAATGATACACATATATAAATGGAACAAGTCTGTAGTGAGAGCCTCCCATATGCCAGGCAACATTTTGGGTCATGGAAGAAAAGAGGTGAACAAAAGATGGGAAACCCATGACCTCATGAGCTTTATATTGTTGGTTTTTTGTTTTTGTTTTTGTTTTTTGTTGTTATTGTTGTTGTTTTGAGATGGAGTTTCGCTGTTGTCACGCAGGCTGGAGTGCAATGGCACGATCTCGGCTCACTGCAACCTCTGCCTCCTGGGTTCAAGCGATTCTCCTGCCTCAGCCTCCCGAGTAGCTGGGATTACAG